>NC_080742.1:82510973-82814004 GCF_020826845.1 Diceros bicornis minor | reverse complement strand
CACACTTCCTTCTCTCCTCCCTTCCTCTCTCCTTTCTTCCTTCCTTCCTTCCTCCCTCCCTCCCTCCTTCCCTTCCCTCTCTCTCTCCTTTTCTCCTTCCTTCTCCCCTTCTTTCTCCTTTCTTTCTTTGGTACCCCAGAAACTGTGTTAAGGCTACAAAGATAAATAGGACATGATTCCTGCTCTGAATATATCCAACAATCTCCTCTCTGTTCCCGCATCTTCTTCCCTCCTTCACTGACTTATGTGAGCATTCACCTCCATTTTACCTTCCTCTGTTTTTCCTACACTTCACATAACAGCTTGTATTAGTTATATATATTTTTTGAGCGAGACACAAAGAGAGATTTTAAGGAATTGTCTCATGTGATTTGGGGGCTGGTAAGTCTAAAATCTGCAGGGCAGGCTGATAGGCTGGAGACCCAGGGAAGAGTTGATATTGTAGTTCAAGTCTAAAGGCAGTCTGAAGGCAGAGTTTTCTCTTCCTTAGGGGACTTCAGTCTTTTTTATCTTAAGGCCTTCAACTGATTGGATGATGCCCACCAACGTTACAGAGGGTAATCCACTTTACTCAAAATGTACTGATTTAAATGCTAATCACATCTAAAAATACCCTCACAGTGACTTCTAGACTGGTGTTTGAGCAAATATCTGGGTACCATGGCCTAACCTAGTTGACACATAAAAATTAACCATCACACAGCCCCTCCCACCACCATTGTCAGGATCCTCCCTAGCCTCGGTTTCTTCTTATGATTCTTCTCAGTACCTTATCCCATCTTGTTCTCCCATGAAACTTCCCCTACCTTCACAGAATGCTTAGGTGACAATGATAATGGCTGACATCTACTGAGCTCTTGCTATTTGCCAGACATTATGCTAAGCTTCGTACGAATTTCTAATTTAATTCTCACAACAACTCCATGAAGTAGGCACTATTATTATCTTCTCTCACCTAGAAGGGTTAGGCACCTTACTTAACATCCTAGAGCTGGTATACAGTAGGGCAGGGATTCAAATCCAGTTAGCCTGACACCAGAGCCTGTGGTATTAACTCCTGGCCAGGCTGCCTGCCATATATGCAGAATGGCCACAACCAAAAGCATCCTCGCCTCCCCCACCCTCCAAGGGGCAGTTTGAGATGGTCAAACTCCTCAGGCATGAGAGGCTGGTGCTGCCTATTCTGTTGAACCGCATAGGAAAGTACAGGGAGCATGACGGTGGGCATGGACGCCAGCGAGCGCCTCTATAGGCCGTCCTCACCAGAACACATGTTCCTCTGGAGCACAGAGGGGCAGCGGAGCGCTGAGCCAGCCTGGCCCCAGTGCAGGGCTCCCTGAACACCGTGGCCAGACCGCACTAAATCTCACTGTGATGGGCTATCCTACGGCCATTTACGATCATCCAGTAGCAGAATATTTACTGACATGGGCAGATGTTCATGGTATACGAAATTAAAAAGCCAGTTCCCAACAGTTTGTAAATATGAGTTCATTAAAAGTGTATATTACATATATTATACATATACAACATATAAATGTGTGTACATTTATAGATGTGTGTATGTATGTAGAGAAAAGGCAAAAAATAGGCTCAAAATGAAGTATGATTATGAGTGACTTTTATTTTATTTTTTACGCTTTTCTGCATTTTCCAAATTTTCTACAAATAAACATATTTTGTAGAAATGTACAAAATATTGTACTTTTCTAATGAAACATATACATATTTTATAACTAAACATACAAACATATTTTGTAGAAATGTACCAAATATTGTACTTTTGTGATTAAAAAGGGGGCAGATATGAAGACATTTAGACATTTAACACTTTCTGGGCACTTTAATCCTGCACCAATCTATTTTTTAAAATTCAGTCCTACAGATACAGGGCTCAGACAGATCTGTACAAGATGATTGGTTACAGATGCGATGGCGGTCCCTAAAGAGATAAGGTGCCCAGCCCGCCCAGGAGGGAACTTCGGCTCTCCCAAGAGGAACCTAATCCAACAAAGGTGTTTGGCTTAATGACAAGAATTTTCATTGCAAAAATATTTTCCATTCTTTAATCAGAGCCTAATCCAAAAGAAACTTCAGTTGCCCGTCATGGTACTTTCCACTTTAAATCTCTACCTCCCTCTCATTTCAGTCTCAATAGCATTCCTGTGCTTTGCAAAAGGTAAAGAAAAAGCTGGGAATTGTAAAAGTCTTTGTCAAATTGTCACTTATTTTATTAATCTCTCAAAATTGTAATGGTGTGACTTAGTTTTTAACCAACGTTCCAGAACTAATGCAACAAATGAGAACTGTCTACTTTGTGAAGACAAAAACTTATTCCAATTAACTTTCATGAATCCAAACATTTTTGGAAATCTTTATGTGAAATTACTTTCACAGGCTATGGATATTCCTTTAAATGACAATAAATAATCATACCACATACCGTACTATTAATACTTGATCCCATTTATGCTCAAAACATCCCCAATACTTTGTATTATTTCCATGGCATGAAGAAACCAAGGCCCTGAGCTGTATAGTGACTTGCTGAGAACACAGAGCTGGCGAATAAGAAACCAGAACCTCTGGCTCTGAGTAAAGATTTTTTTCTACCTCACAACATCTACTTCATGTCTTTGCAAGTGGCTTGAGTTTTTGGAAACAGCTATAAATCATTCAGACCAAAGTCTTGTGGGGGCCAGGCCGGTGGCGTAGCGGTTAAGCGCGCGCACTCCGCTGCTGGCAGCCTGGGTTCAGATCCTGGGCGTGCACTGATGCACCATTTGTCAAGCCATGCTGTGGTGGCGTCCCATATAAAGTAGAGGAAGATGGGCACAGATGTTAGCCCAGGGCCAGTCTTCCTCAGCAAAAAGAGGAGGATTGGCAGGTGTTAGCTGAGGGCTGATCTTCCTCACAAAAAAACAAAAACAAAGTCTTGTGAATTAAGGGGGTCTTCAATCAATGACTAAGTCAATATTGAAATATTGAATGTGCACTCTTTATGGAATTGTCCATATACCTACTATTTGATGAATAACTAGTGGTTCCTGCTGTCATCAATTTAGGTAATGCTAGTCTTTGGTCAAAAAATAAAGTGTCCCTTTAATGTAACAAGACTGATTGTGTGTGTGTGTGTTAAACCTGCTCTGAAGGTCCTCATTAGCATCTATCTCCCTGAACGTACCAGGAACTTTTTAGATGTTGAACAGCGCATGATCACACACACAAAAGGCTGATTTCACACTGATTTTGTGATGTATCTGTGGTCACCTTACTGAAAAGTAATCTGAAACAATGAAAATGCTGCTATTGTGTGTGATTTCTTAACCTGCTAGTCAGGACACATGACTATCAAAATCTTGCTGTTACCACTTATTAATATCTTCAAAGTCACACTGACGATTAACATTCAGGCACTCTAAATGCCATATTCCATTTTCCATGAGTCTCCTTTTAAAATATATTAACTTTGCTTTGAAGTAATTGAGAGTTTTCTTCTTTTAATTGGTATATACACACACACATTACTTAGGAGCTGTTTTCCAAAGCATTGATATCTGGCATGGTTTCTTCCTGATCAGATCTTCATAATGTTACATTCTGGCTTGTGATCAGTTATTTTTGGTTTGACTCTTCAATAGGGCCATTTAACAATTTTGTTCTATTTTACTTGAACCAGAAAACTTAGTAGTCTTTCAACAAAACAGCAGAATTCTTATAGGCTAAGATCAAATTAGATGGATTAGTATAGACCAGGTAAAAATAACTTTTCTGCACCAGTCAACATATATGATTCCTTACTATTTCCTAGGAATAAATTTAGATTTTGAGCAACTAGGAAATTTCACGCTAAACTTCTTAAAAATCAAAAGGATAAACAAAAACTGTCATGATTCTTAGTAGCTGAATTCACTAACTTCTACTCTTCTAGCTTCTGAACTTCTAAATCCAGGCAGTATAATAATGGTTCCCAAACTTGTCTGAGATAAAGTTTTCATTGGTTCATAGAACAATGAGAAAAATTAATGCATATAATAGAGTATAATATGATGTAATACAATCATATTATAAATAAATGTACAGGTGTATTTATTTTTGAATTGGTGTATATTAGTTAAGCTAAATAATAATGCATCTCTAATAAACAACCCCCAATCCCTATCTCAGTAGCTTAACAAAACAAAGGTTTATTTCTCAGCCTGATCACAGTCCATGAAGGTGAGGACTGTTCCGTTGGTCGTTCTGGGACTTGAGCTCCATCTATCCAGGGGCTCTGCTATCTTCTGTGATATGGGAAGGAAGAGTGGAAAGGGCACACCTGCTCTTAGCCACCTGGCCCAGAGGTGGCATGCATCCCTTCTTCCATTGGTGAGGACTAGTCACACAGTATACCTAAATGTGATGGGCTGGAAAATGCAGTCCTGCAGCATATTGTGAAAGGAAAGAACACAGATACTGGCCACAACCTAGCTAGAATATGCACAAGGTTAAGGCTATCTATTAACCTTTCCTGGTAAGGAGTCTCTCTCATTCTTAGTTTATGTTCTTATTCTTTCTTTTAGATGTGAAAAAGTCCTTTCTTTTGTGGAAAATTGATGATAATACATGGTAGGTTTTTTTCAATGGTCTTATCTGGCAAAATAAATGTTGTCAACCTTTCATTGGCTCCATACTCCCTAAATGAAAAAAAAATTATCCAGACTCATGAATTCCAAAAGCCTGGAACCACTGGCTTACAGAATATTCAAATGTTAAGAAGCTATTTCCTGGATCTAATGACTCAATTCATAAAACTACTTCTGTCTTTGAATGGTACAGCATTTGGCCACAGGTACTTCTTTTTGTTCTTCTTTTTTTTTCAATTTTTTTATTGTGGTAAAAAACTATAACATAAAATTTACCATCTTAACTGTTTTTAAGTATCCAGTTCAGTGATATTAAACACAGTCATAATGTTGTGCTAGTATGAACACCATCCATCTCCAGAACTCTTTCCATCTTGTAAAACTGAAACTCTGTACCCATTAAACACTAACTGCCTATTCCCCTTTTCCCCCAGCCCCTGGAATCCACCATTCTACTCTCTGTCTATACGGTTTTGACTACTCCAGGTACCCCATACCTCATATAAGTGGAATCATACAGTATTTGTCTTTTTGTGGCTAGCTTGTTTCACTTAAGGTAAAGTCTCAAGGTTCATCTATGTTGTAGCATGTGTTAGAATTTCTTTTCTTTTCAAGGTTGAATAATATGGCATTTTATATGTATATATACCACACTTATTCATTCATCCATCAATTGACACTTGGGTTGCTTGTACGTTTTAGCTGTTGTGAATAATGCTGCTATGAACATGTGCAAATATCTCTTCAAGAACCTGCTTTCAGTTATTTTGGGTTTATACCCGGAAGTGGAATTGGTGGATCATATGGTAGCTCTATTTTTAATTTTTTGAAAACCACCATTCTGTTTTCCATAGCTGCTGTACCATTTTACATTTCCACCAATAGTATACAGGAGTTCCAATTTCTCCACATCCTTGCCAACACTTCTTTTCTTTTTATTTTTTGATAGTAGCCACTCTACAGGGTGTGAAGTAGTATGTCATTGTAGTTTCAATTTGCATTTCCCTGATGATTAGTGATGTTGAGTATCTTTTTATATACCTGTTAGTCATTTGTGTATCTTCTTTGGAGAAATGTCTATTCAAGTCCTTTGCCTATTTTTTAATTGAGTTGTTTTTTTGTTGTTGAGTTTTAGAAGTTTTCTATAAATTCTGGATATTAATCTCTTATCAGATATATGATTTGCAAATATTTTCTCCCATTCTGTGGGTTGCCTTTTTATCCTGTTGATAGTGTCTTTTGTGGCACAAATTTTTAAAATTTTCATGGAGCACAATCTGTCTATTTTTTCTTTTCTTTACTGTGCCTTGGGTGTCACATGCTAGAAATTATTGCCAAATCCAATGTCATGAAGTTTTTGCCCTATGTTTTCTTCCAAGAGTTTTTTAGTTTTAGGTCTTTGATCCATTTTGAGTTAGTTTTATATATGGAGTTAGGTAAGGATTGGCCACAGGCACTCTTTGAAATTGCAAAACATTTTTCTGTTGTTCCTTTCTACAAACTCCAACAGCTATATAAGTGCAGATAGACCAAAATAATAATAATAACCCCCCCTTTTTAAATTTTTTGATTGGTAGGAATAATGACATCTTTCTAGCATTCTCCACTCAAAACATCAAATGTTGCAATTTCAATAAAATTGTATTTGGAAAACCTTTCCTAATAAACATAACTGCTTCCGAAGGAAGGTCAACAGGAGAAGCAGCTGTTACTGCTGAAATCTTTTTAATCATGTTACTATCCTCTGCTAACCTGCTTCCTCTGGGATCATCTTCCCCTGTCATTACAGAAACGTGCTGTGATCCATCGATGCTCAGGGAGCATCCAATTTAGTCTCTAGCACCAGAAATGCCTTCCCGAGAAGGGCACGGATCAGTGCTGCACAGTTCTTAACATGCAGTAGGTGCTCATTACACATGAAATGAAGGATGGATAACTTCTCTTCCTGATCTTGGCAGGTTGACTATAATCTTCTTTTTTGATCTCCCTTTACTCTTTGTATTTATAACTCTGTGACTTGCTTTTCTATTCAAAACAGTCTTGTATACATCCCCATCCAATATCTTACAACCATTTCTAAAAATCACTCTTTTTTGTTGGTCGGTTGGTTCAAAGATATGTAGAGTCCAAACTGGAGAGGGGGACAATTTATAACACTTCTCTTCAATTCCCAAAGATCATTGATTTGTCTCTCTATTGGATCACAGAAAACAATGTGCATACTTCAGCTAACCCATTCATTTCTTTGTACTCCTCAAACACAATGAAAATAACAGCTTTCGTGTTTTACGAGTCTTCTACATTTCAGAAAAAAATGTTGGATGCTTGACACACACGTGTTATCTCACTCATTACTCACTACCCCTCTGTGAGTGGTTGTTATTAGCCCTGATTTGTAGATAAGGAATCTGAGGTTCAGCAAAGCACTTTTCAATAATTAAAAGCACAATATTATTTTCATAATTAGTTGAAAATGTCTCCATGGCACTTATCATATACTGCAATGTGGCTTTAGGGTTTGGCCAATGTGACTTTGAATCCTAGCCCTGTCACTTTGGTGGGACTTTGGGCAAGTCGCTTGCACTCTCCTAGGGTGTTTCTCTCAGGTGCAGGGTGTGCCCTTGGGGGCCAGGCACTCCCACTGGTGAGTAGTGAGGGCATAAGGCAGGTGCTACTATGGACCATCTAGTCCCTTCTCTAGGGTACTCTGGGAAGGTCAAGTTCACAAACTTCTCAGTCTCAATACTCCCAAAGAAGCCTCTTCCTGGGAGTTGGGGTTTGGTCATGACTCCCCAGGAGCAGCTTGAGTTCTTCTAAGAGGACACGAACTTCTCACATTTCCTAAAATACTTTCCAGAATGGGTTTCCAGGGCCCATCTCAAATGAAATGCATTGGCAAGCAGACTCTATGGATCCTCAACATTAAATTGCAATAGGTTTAGCCCCTCCACCTGCTTATTAGCAAAGGGACCTCTTTGCTGGGTAGTTACCCCCATATTATGGGTATCTCCCAGGCCTCTGGGCCCTTGGCAGCGAAGTATTACCATACAGTGTTTAATAAGGTGATCCAGGAAAATTTTGCCATCACTTACAAAAAAGATGTTGAAAGGTTTTGCAGAAAGATTTAGCAAAGAGCTCTTTGCAGTTTACAGTCGTCTATCAGAAAGGTCTCTGCAGAAACATTACTCCTGTAGGTTCTTGGTTGTAAATATTTAAAAGTCTTAGCACGCAGAATGCCAAATTTGTCTATCGGCTCTGCAAATAAAACTACCTGTTATTTTTCCATTTAGTACTACACATTTCCTAATTTATACATGCCCCAAATCAAGCTGCTCCTGCCTTATACAGTGGTTTGGCTTCTCCCTGGGGTGGCTTCAAGTGAGTCAGCTGCACAGAAGACTGATGTTTTTATTTGCAGTTGTTCTCGGTCCTTGACCTCAGAGAAACTGCTTTCATGAGAGATTAGGACTCTGCTGGGGAGTGGGGGTGGTGAGGGGGCTGCTGCTTCTAGAACAGGCCCATCTGAGGCTGCTTCTGACCTGCTCCCATGGTTTGTGAAGAGGAAGGGTCTTCTGTCTCAGGAATCCTTTCTCCCATCCTAATAACACCTGAGACCACATGTACATCAGCATTAACATGCTTTGGGGGGAAACAGGCGAAAGAGAATCAAATCTACCTTTACCTAAGGGCTGGAGAATTTTCTACTATTTCTCACCCACATTCTTCCTAACGCTTACCTACTAGCTCCCTGAACACTGGTGACTTTGAAGAGAGACAGATGCTGGCATCAAACTCTACTTCTCTACATTGAACAACTTCTGTTTAGAAGGAAGCAGAGAAAAAAGAAATAGCTGATCCTCGTTTGTAAGCAAAGGGATGGACCACATCAGTGGTTCTAAATCTTAAGCCTAAAATCATCAGGGGTGCTGGTTAAACTGCAGATTCCCCATTCTTAGTGATTCCAATTCATTAGTTCCAATTCCCCTGCAGACGCTCCCAGAGTTGCTACTGGGATAAGCCTGGTGATCACTTAGTCCACCCCAGCAGATACATCCCCAGGTTTTATACTTCGCTGATACCTTCTATTCCCGGCCTGGGGCCACATATCCAATCTTCATCAAACTCTTAGCCAGTCACTGCCTCACTGCTGTTTGATGTAACCTCGGCTTCCTGGTCAAATTCCTGAGCACAAGCCTTCCTCAATAACAACTCAAGGTTCCTGAGTTCTTCTTCCTCTGCAGTCAGGGATATCCCAAAGCAAGGCAAAGAAGAACAAGAGAAGCTGGTTCACAGCTGACTGAAACAACTCTTTGATCCATCTTTCTCCCAACACTGCCTGTTCCCTAATCCATCCCCTCCTCTAATTGGCACATTTGTCATTTCTTACATTTTTTAATAAATAGAAGCACAATCATATCAGAGCTAAGCAGAACCTTCGAGGGGACCTGGTCCCCCCTCCTCATTTTCCAGGTAAGGAAACTAAGGGAGAGACTTGCCCTTTAAGCGACTTGCCCAAGATCACACAGCCAATAGGGGCAATTGTGGGATTCAAACCCAGGCAGTCTGGCTCCAACAGTTATGCTTGTAACCCCCATGGTCTACAAGGCATGGATTTAATGAGAAAGCTGTACTAAGAGTGGAAGATAGGCTGGCATAACTCAGTTGGGAAGATACATGTAGAGTTTAGGGGCAAGGCTATCCTTTGCTATCCTTGTAATTTTGTTCTTTTGTCAGTTTGGGGACAGAAAAAGAGGCAAAGCCACATGCTGTCTTGACTATTCGGAAGCACTGATTACATGAGAAAGGGGATTAAAACACAGATTGTTGGATTATTTGGCTTCTATCATTTCATCCTTCCTGTAACTCACAAGAAGAGGCAGGCAATGTGGGCAGGACAGGGAGCCCTCGTCAGCTCCAGCAGCCTGGGACTCAACTTCCAAATTTGCCTCCTCCTAATTGTGGTGGGCACAGAACTTCCCTTCTCTGGACATGGTTCCTTCATCTGTAAATTGGGGAGAGGATTGTTCAAGGTGATTGCCGAGGATGCTTCCAGTTCTAGGATTAGATGTATGTCCCACTGATGAGCTGGCGGGGGTATTTATGTAGATCTCTGTGCAGCTGAGGCTGGTGGTAAATGTCTTGGTCACTTGCATTTCTATTGACTGGTTTTGTGTTGATTCATACCTCCACCCTCATGAATGGGGAGAACCTTCAGAGCACTTATAACTCCCCTCAGCATCTAGAATAGTATTCTGCCAATGACAGTTATTGAGTAAATATTGTTGAGTGGCTGTGCACAGGGCCAGAGCCAGCTGGGGTTCCCCAGAGTCATGATAAGGCTACTCCTTTGTAGAGCTCCTCCCATTCTCCTCCTATCCAAGAAGCCACCCTAGAGTTTAGGGGGCTCGAGAATTCAACAAACAGATCTGAGTGACCCTGTGACCCTGTTATCTTACGGTGACTAAACAAGGAGACAGTCTATCTCCCTGATTCCTGTGAGGCTGCTCCTCCCAGCCTGTACAGATATCTGGCTGGAGGCAAAGTATCAGTCATTTTGCTTCTTGCTTGGGTTGTTTGGGGTGCCTCAGGGTTTCCTTGATAAAACAAAAAGTGTTCTATCTCTTAAAAGTATCGTCCTGTCTCCAGCCTTGACAAAAAGGAGTCTTCATCACCAGTAGTTGATCCATTTCATCTCTTCCCCAATGCCCATATCTCCCATCCCCCGAGGGTGGGGAGACGGGTTTCATCCTAGTTTCATACAGCTGCTGAATGGTCTCCACAGCAACGCTGGTGATGACTATGTGAGAGGAAATGGGCACAGACTGCCACGATGGAGAGATTTCTGGTCAGACTGTGCATCTTCCTGGGTGGAGGGCATAACAGTTGAGCTTGTGAAAGCCAAACATCCACCTTCTTGGAATGTTCTGGAGCTGTGCCTCCTGGAGGCTCAGGGCGGTTCTAAGCCTGTCTCAGAACTTTGGACCTCTGATGTCTCTTTAATTCAGTGGTTACAAACTGGGCTAAATGCTTTGATCCCCGGATGAGCCAGTGAGCTTGGCTTGATTCAGTGGCCCAAACCCTACCACTGACTCTAACTTGGTGAATTTTCACATAACTATTCTAAAGGAAAACCAAAAAGAGAGCTTGTGCCTCAACTTCTCTCAAGCTATTGAACTACTGCAAGGCAATTTGAAATACTGACATTGATTTTATAATGAGATGTGTGAAGGAGGAGTCATGAAGATTGATGTCAAAGGCTAAGACTGTATAGAAGCCTATAAATCATTTGCTCCAAGGGAAAGACCAGTTCCTACTTCTTCTGTGCTTTCATTATGTTAATATTTAGGTAAAATTCTGCTTCAACAAATACCATTGTAAATACGCAAGTTTTCTCCATAATCCAAGTGTTTTCATACTTTATGTGTAGCAGTTCTTTGTTGACTTGTTGTGACTTGGTTTCACAAAGAGTTCTCTTAGTCCATGCAGGCTGCTGTAAAAAAGTACCATAGACTGGGTGGCTTATAAACAATGGAAATTTGTTTCTTGAAGTTCTTGGAGGTCCAAGATTAAGATGCTAGCAGATTCGGTGTCTGGTAGAGCCCACTTCTTGGTTCATAGATAAACTTTTTTTGCTGTGCCCTTATGTGGTGGAAGGAGTGAGGATCTCTCCGGGGCCTCTTCTATAAGGGCACTAATCCCATTCATGATGGTTACACCATCATGACCCGGTCACCCCCCAGAGGCCCCACCTCCAATTACTGTCTCACTGGGCACTAGGATTCAACATATGAATTTGGGGGGACACAAACACTCAGTCTGTAGCAAGAGTCATTTAGTTTAACAAACTAGTTATGTTCCTCTTTTAGATAAAATGCTTCTCTTTCTCACAAAAGTAATCAATTGATGATATTTACCTTACAAGAAAAGAAGTAGACCAGAGTTCAGTGTAGTTGTGTCTGACCTCAGGGCTCTCTTGTTCTCTAGAAAGTAGTAATTCCTTTTAATTCTTCTTTTATCTCTTTTCATGCCCCAAATTCCACTAATATATCTAAAACCCCAAATAATTTAACCATACCCTTATGTCTGGGTGTCACAGTGCTTTCCTCTACTGAGTAGTTAAGCACAAAATCTCTTTTCATTCTCTGCTCTTTTCAGACTATGCAATGATGTCTGGTGGTGAATTGTTTATACATTCCACCAGACAAGCCAACAAAAAATTGAATATAGTTGGCTCTTTTTTTGCTGTATGGATTCCAGAAAATTCCATTACATTGTCAATTGATCTTCCAAAATGGATAAACAAAGGTCAAAATCTAGATGACAACCTTATGTAGAAGAACAAGCACTGTACTAGGAGTCAAGAGAATGAGTTTTTCTCTTAATTTTACCTGTTAGCTGTGTGACCTTAGGAAAGCAAACAGCCTCTCTGAGCCAGGATCCTCATCTGTGGGCTGGATGATCTCTCAGGTCTTCCCAGCTCTCTGATCCTGTACCTTTCCTTCGCTGCTTATTTATAAAGCTTACCTTTTTGGATAAGATATCTTTATTCTTCTGCTTTTCTGATATTTTAAGAGAGTGAAAATTATTTTCCAGAAGATGTTTAACTTCACAATTTGCCGCATACACTATTTTTACTTAAAATGTCAATTTCCCTATGAAGAACTGAAAACACTCATTGTTGTAGTCAACCATTCACTTGGTGTTCTTTCTTCCCACTTGACGTTAATGTGGAGGCGCCTGCTTTAGCTCATGACAAGGAGATGACTGCTTCAAAGCTCTGGGGGAAGAATGGAGGAAGGATGATTTTGTGTTAGCTTGCTTCTATCTTAGTCTTCTCTCAGGAAGAGCTTCTCTTGCATGGTAACTGCACCAGGACCCGTAAGAGGGAAGAGGGGCCTCACGCCCACGTTCAGATGCACAAAGGGTCTTGTGCTCGTCGTCTCTCACTCCTCCTTTTATCCATATCTTCACTAAGGCACAGTAAATTGTGTCATAAAAGAAAAATCTCCATTAATACCCCATTTCCTCACCCAGACCCCTTGTACCTAGCTGTGGTTGCCGCCCCCCAGCCTGGGGCTCTGGCCAGGGGACTTGACTCATCAGGCAGAACCAGCTGGGGAAAATAAATGGCCCTTGTTAAGTGCTCTCTGATCACATCTAAAGTTTGGACCTCCCCAGTACTATTTTTATTTTGTCTCCCCTAGAGGAATGAGAGTCTGAAGGGTTTGGGGAAATGGATAACAGGCAGTGAGGCAGAAATGCTCGGACAGCCCAGTGTCTCAGGTCACAGCTCATGGACTGAGGCAACGTGAAGGCTGCTCAGAAGAGAATGGCATCGTGAAAAGAGCAGCTGACCAGAAGCCAGAAAAGTCCCATTAAAACGTATAAAATGTGTGTGCTTAAATCCTTGAAAAGAGGATGGGGAGACTTCAGAGTCCTGCTCAGGCCTTACCTGCTACAGTGGTACCTGAGGCACCTCCTGTGGTGAGAACTCAATTGAAAATCATCAGTGGGTCACTTCTGAGGGACTTTCCTGCTAGAATGGTTCCGTGATGGCTTGCTGCCTGCTGTGTGGACTGCCCTGACACCCATACCCCAGAAACAGCCAGAGGTGAGAAGGACTCTTCTTCTCTTTCCTCTATAAAACTCTCTATGACCCTCACCTCACAGTCTGTCCCTCTGCACCCTCCCACCCTCATCCCCAGTTGCTCTGCTCTCATACCCAGACACCCCACCTCTCATCACATCAACTCCTTCACAGTTGCCTGAGCACCTCACATCCTTTTGCTTCCGCGTCATTGGGACGCCTTTCCTCTGGGTGAGCCTCTTCTCAGGCGTTAAAATCCAGCTCAAATCATACCTGTTAAAGTGTAACCTTCTCATACTGGCCTGCAGTCTACCATTCTCAGTCTTAGCTATGTATTCACTCCTGAATGTGGCATTTACCAAAATCGTGTTTTTCTATCTTCACTCCTCTATTTGATTATCAGCTCCTTAAAGTCAGGGACAAGGCCATATTTATCTTTTAGCCCTGGTGCTTAACACAGTACTGGTCCATGTGATGGTTAAAGTTATATGTCAACTTGGTTAGCTATGGTGCACAGTTGTTTGGTCAAAACCAATCTAAATATTGCTGGAAAGGTATTTTTTAGATGTGATTAACATTTAGATCAGTAGACTTAGAGTAAAGCAGATTACCCTCCCTATGTGGGTGGGCCTCCTCCAATCAGTAGAAGGCCAAAAAAGAAAAGACTGGAGTTCTTGGAAGAGGAAGGAATTCTGCCTCCAGACTGCCTTCAGACTCGAGTTGCTGCATCAGCTCTTGGAATTTCCAGCCTGCCAGCCTGCAAATTTTGGACTCGCCAGCCAGCAAAATCATGTAAGCTCATTCCTCAAAATAAAACTCCCTGCCTCTCTCTGTCTGTGTTTTTCTCTGTCTCTGTCTATATATATGCTATTGGTTCTATTTCTCTGGAGAACCCTGAATAACACAGTACATGCTTATTAAGAGTTTATTGGACCTCGGACTTAATAGCAAGGAAAGGAATATGGCAAGTGGGGCTAAAGGTTGGATAGGAGAGGGAAAATGGCTGGAAATGTGTTGGTAGGTAGACAGAGATTGAACGACCAGGAAGGAAACTACATGCTACTATTTTTGAAATAATGATTTCTACATTTATTATGCACCTGGGTACCATATGCACATAGAAATATTTTAATGCAATTGGATATCCTTAAATTTTAGAGATTCCTGTGTAAGTATCAAACTTTAAGGTGGAATGGGATTAAGATATCAAAAAAGGGATTTAGGCCAACATAAAGCGCATATAATGAAGTGTATTTGTGTTTTATAGGGGATTTTCTGGAATCTTTAGAATATGTTGGGACTGGATTAAATCCCTGGATTCCTAAACCCTTAGGAGTCCTCAAACTATTTTCAGAATTTTTAGAAGTCACATTAAGTCCTATCCCTGCCTGCTGAGACTGCATAGGCTCATTAAAATGTCACATTTTGTTTTCTTTGGGCTAGAATTCCATTAACCCAGTGTGATGACATTGGTTATCCTTTGCTGCTCAATATCTCTATTTGGAAATTGCATATATCTTTGATAAATTTTTTTAAATGGAAACATGGCTCAACTAATTAACAAATATAGAATTTTGATATCAAAATCTTTTGAGTAAAAGGGGACCCAAGAGGTAGAGAAAAGGGCGGAGGTAATGAAAGGAGATTTTGGTAATGTGAAGGCAGAGATCCTCGGATTGGTTGATTACTGAGCTCCTTCAAGGCCCAAGAACTTAGTGAAGTCAGCCTAGTAGCTCATTAACCACTTATGGTGGCCAAATGCTAAGTGCCTGCATTCAAGTTCACACACAGATGGCACAGGTGAGATGGCTTAGAGACGCCAGAGAATCCAGATGAGAGGAAATGTGCCGGAACAGCGACCGCAGCAGTGCTGCTCATTAAGTTTTGACTGTGGGAAGTTGGAAGCAACCCTCAGCCCGGCCTGCCCAGCTCTGTTCTTCACTAGGTCTGGACCTTTTGTGCCTCAGTTTCCTCATTTATAAAACAATGATGATGATGATGCATTCTAGAGTTATTATAAGGATCAAATAATTTAGCATAGAAAGCATTTAGAACAGTGTGAAGAACAGAGGAAGCCTCCAATAAAAGTGGATTCTTGGTATACGTCAGGCATTGTGCTGAGCATTTTGCATACACCTTCTCCCAGTCCCCAGAATAATCCCTCAGTGTAGGTAGTATTGTTATCTCCATTTTACAGAGGAGAAAACCCAAGCTAAGAGAGTTTAAGGAACTTGTCCAAAGTACCCCAGCTCATCAGTGGTGGAAGTTGGACTCAAAGGAAGCCTTGATATTGCCAACTGCCCCTTGCCTGCCCCAGTGGGGTAAGGGTGTGCCTCTTGGGGATACCAATTACCTCACTCACTGTGTGCCTTTGGGTGAGTCACCCAGCCTTCCCAAGCTTCCATTTTTCATCTCTAAAACTAGAGGGTTGTTTCCCCATTTCGATAATATATTATGGTTACATATAATGTTATCATTGGGAAGAGCAGGGTGAAGGGTACACAACAACCCTCTGAACTAATTTTGTAACTCCTTTAAATTTCTGAAATGATTTCAAAATAGAAAGTTTAAACACTACTGTAGGGATATGTGACTTGGCATTTTTCTTGGCATTAGGCACTGTGTTTTGCATATAAGTGGTGCTCAATAAATGCTTCTCAACGTGATTTATTTGATTTCTAGAAAATGAAATGTGACCAGTACTAGGCAGATTGCTCTGTGTGACGTGAAAAACTGAGGTCTCTCTATAAAGTCTCTCAATTTAAATAGCAAAAACAAATAATTCAGATGATGGAAACATTTTATTCTTTAAAATAACATATTTTATGGTATTAAAATTTTATATTTAAAAAAACCCATTACATCAACAGAATAAAAAAGAAAAATCACATGATCATATCAGCAGGTGCAGAAAAAGAATTTGGCAAAATCCAACACCCATTCATATAAAAACTTTCAGTAGATTGGGAACAAAGGGGAACTTTCTCAACTTGTTAAGGCTACCTACAAAAATTCTACGGCTAACATACTTAATGGTGAGAAACTCAAAGTTCTCCACTAAGATCAGGTACAAGGCAAAAACGTCGCCTCTCACCATTCCTTTACAAACATCTTAAATAAATGGAGAGATATTCCACTTGCATGGATAGGAAGACTCAATATGGTCAAGATGTCATTTCTTCCCAATTTGACCTATAGATTCAATGTAATCCAAATCAAAATCCCAGCAATTATTTAATGGATATCAACAAACTGATTTTAAAGTTTGTATGGAGAGGCCAACAACCCAGAATAGCCAATATAATATTGAAAGAGAAGAACAAAGTTGGAGGACTGATGCTACCCGACTTCAAGACTGACTATGAAGCTACCGTAATCAAGACACTGTATTACTGGTGAAAGAATAGACAAACAGATCAGTGAAATAGAATAGAGAGCCCAGAAATAGACTCTCATAAATATAGTCATCTGATCTTTGACAAAGGAGCAAAGGCAATACAATGGTGCAAAGATGGTCTCTTCAACAAATGGTGCTGGAACAACTGGACATTCACATGCAAAAAACTGAATCTAGACACAGACCTTACATCCCTTCACAAAAATTAACTCAAAATGGATCGTAGACCTAAATGTAAAGCACAAAACTCTGAAACTCCTAGGAGATAACATAGGAGAAAATCTAGATGAACTTGGGTATGGTGATGCCTTTTTAGACACGACGTCAAAAGCACAATCCATGAAAGAAGTAACTGATAAGCTAAACCTCATTAAAATTAGAAACTTCTGCTCTGTGAAAGATAATGTCAAGAGAATTAGAAGACAAGCCACAAACTGGAAGGAAATATTTGCAAAAGACACATCTGATAAAGAACTATTATCCAAAATATACAAAGAACTCTTAAAAATCTATAACAAGAAAACAAAATCAACTGGATTAAAAAAAGAGCCAAAGGCCTTAACAGACATCTCACCAAAGAAGATATACAGATGGCAAATAAGCATGTGAAAAGAGGCTCCACGTCATATGTCATCAGGGAATTGCAAATTAAAACAACGAGATACCACTTCACATCTATTAGATTGCCCCAAATCCGGAACACTGATAACACCAAATGCTGATGAGGATGTGGAGCAACAGGAACTCGTATACATTGCTGGTGGGAATGCAAAATGGAACAGCCACTTTGGAAGACAGTTTGATGGTTTCTTACAAAACTAACCATACTCTTACCATACAACCCAGCAATCATACTTCTTGGTATTTACCTAAAGTAGTTTATAACTTATGTCCACACAAAAACCTGCACATGGATGTTTATAGCAGCTTTATTCGTAATTGCCAAAACTTGGAAGCAACCAAGATGCCCTTTAGTAGGTGAATGGATAAACTGTGGTACATCCAGACAATAGAATATTACTCAGCACTAAAAAGAAATGAGCTATCAAGCCATGAAAAGACATGGAGGAAACTTAAATGCATATTACTAAGTGAAAGAAGCCAATCTGAAAAGCCAATCTGTATAATCCAATTCTATGACATTCTGGAAAAGATAAAACTGTGGAGACAGTAAAAAGATCAGTGGTGGAGCCGGCCCGGTGGCATAGCAGTTGGGTACGTGCGCTCTGCTGCGGCGGCCTGAGGGTTCCCAGGTTTGGATCCCAGGCACGCACTGAGGCACCTCTTGTGAAGCCATGCTGTGGTGGCATCCCGTATAAAGTAGGGGAAGATGGGCATGGATGTTGGCACAGGCAAAAAGAGGAGGATTGGCATCAGATGTTAGCTCAGGAAAAAAAAAAAAAAAAAGATCAGTGGTTGCCAGGAGTTGGGAAGGGACAGGAGGGATAAATAGGCAGAGTGCAGAGGATTTTTAGGGCAATGAAAATACTCTGTATGATATTATACTGATGGATATATGTCATTATACACTTGTCAGATCCATAGAATGTACAACACCAAGAATGAACGCTAAGGTAAACTATGGACTTTGGGTGATTATGATGTGTCAATATAGGTTCATCCTTGGTTACAAATGTACCATTCTGGTGAGTGATGTTGATAATGGGGAAGACTATGCATGTGAGGGGGCAGGGAGGATATATATGGAAAATCTCTGTACCTTCCGCTTAATTTTGTTGTGAACCTAAAACTGCTCTAAAAAAATTAAGTCTTTAAAAAGAAAAACAACCTAGATGGCTAAATGCAGGGATGTCTAAGAGCCTTCCCAGGGTAGGACCACTGTCTGCAATAGAACAAGCCTGTTCCATTACATCCCCTCTCAGCAGAGGCAGGGGTTGTGTGCACACCTGGCCCAGTGTCTTGGGCTGCCAGTCACATCTCCCTGTCTCGTTTCAGTTTAGACGCTGCCTCCCTCTTAAATACTACTGTATCCAAATTCCACCCTTGACGCAGTCTCTGCTGCCTTCAGGAGCAGCTGGAAATCCTTTCTGCCAGGTGTATTTTGTCTGATCATGCTTGGCCAATGTGGAGGTGAATACAGAACTAAAAGGCTTTCTGTGTTTGGGGGAGCTGTGAAAATCTGGGGCCAGGCAGGTGAGCCACAAGCAGCATTCCCAGAAATAGCAACAAAGGGATTCTTTAAAAAGCCTGATGTTTTCCTTTTGATTTAACACTCTCTTACCTACCAGGGGTTTTGTTCTGGGCAAAGAGATCTATGTCCTTTTCTTCATTACACAACAATTAAGCAGAGCCAGGACATATCACTCAATCTCTCTGTGCCTCAGTTTACCCATCTGTTATAAATAAACCCTACTCTGTGGGAAATACATCATTTATACAGTGGGGAGTGAGAGGGTAGTAGGCAAATGAACAGCTTCTTTTTCCTTATTTTAATCCATGGCCATAATGTAAACAGCAGCCCATTTCTAAACTTAGCTGACAGAGGAAAACCAGTGAGGCAATGCTAGTGGGGCCTGGGACCAGGCTGAACAGAAACAAGTGACATGGTTCTATCTCTGTCCCCTCACAAATAGCACTCACGGGGAGCTGTTCCTCTAGGTCAGGCCTCCTGGGCCATCCTGGGCGTCAGATGGAAATGATTTGGGCACATCCGGTATGGCCTGAATTTGATCCTTTGGGCAGGATTTGAAAAAGAAAAGGAGGAGAAGAAAGAAGGCAAACTGATTCCCTTAAAAATTATGCATATTGAAAGCTTGATATTTAATGCTCACCCCTTAGAGCTGTATTTCTAACTCTAGGTTTGTAAGACACAACATGTTTTTTCCCCAATCCTTTCCAAAAATGCATTCCATAAATTGTTAACATCCCTGCCAATGGCCCCAGTAAACTCACATACCAGCTTTAAAGTCAACCCCTTTTAAACCAATGCATCAGTTCTTTGAGTTAAGGGGATATTATTTCCAGATTCCTGTAGCTGCTAGCTTCTTTTTAAAGTCGCAAATGATCGTGTTTCTTTGTTGCTGTTAATTTTTAGAGAGAAATAGCAACAGTGGCAGCAACACATGTATACAGTAGCTGTGGCATCCTCCAAGGCCCCTTACTTAGCACACTCTGACATGCCCGACACCCCAGCACCCCTTCTTTGTTGCGTTGGCTTTCTCCTAAGGGCTCAAAACTCTGCTTGTTCAGACGAGCCAAGAAGTTCCCGTATATATTATTGTGCGATCACTATTACTATTTGTTTTACAACAGAAAGGCAATGAAGTGTGGTAATTGAACACATGGGCTCCAGAGCCAAAGCACCTAGGTTTGAAGCCCACCTCTACCATTTGTAGCTGTATGACCTTGAGCAACTTGCTTAACCACTCTGTGCCTCAGTTCCTCTATCTATAAAATGGGAATGATGATAGTACCTACTTCATACACTGATATATTTATAAAGCAGTTAATCAGGGCTTGCACAGAATAAGGTCCACACAAGTGCTGGTTACTATCACACAATTTTTCTAGGTAGGGCTTTTAGCCATCAGGGACTGCTCTAATGTCTTTCAACCATCAACACAGAGAATGTCTAGAAGCATCTGGGGATCCCCTCTGGGTCACAAGGGCTGATGAAGGAGGGAGTCAGAGACTACAGATCAGGGAGGGCCTCACAGATCGTCAGGCCCCACCCCTCAGCTTAGAGCCTCTCCTTGACAAGTTGAAGGTAGAACTGGTGGCAGCCCCCAGGTCTCCCTGTTTTCCGTCCCAGACCAAGTTCTCCCATTGCTGGGTGCTGCTCTCAGAGAGGAGAGCTGTCATTCCTGGCGCAGGGTCTGCATTCCCACAGCACTCGGGTAGCCATCTCCCTGTTTAGTTTTCCCTGCTCGGATCTCTTTCACATCTCTTTGCCAGAATAGTTTTGCTCAAATACAATTTTCTCTCACCCCACTCCAGTGTTTAAGGATCTGCAGGGCTTCTCTCTGTGTGTGATGTGGCTTTGGACGTGCCTCAGATTTTCATGGAGACTTAAAGAGCCAGTTTCATTACTTCTCATTTTTTATGTCACTCTTTTTCTCTCCAGTGCTTAATAATTTGCTTTCCCAAAGGGTAAGTGTTCAATAAGTGCTTATTGCCGACACATGGGACACTGGGGCCCTGAAATTTTCCTGGATTATATATACACGTGTGTGTGTGTGTGTGTGTGTGTGTGTGTGTGTGTGTGTGTGTATCTCCAAGGCTACATGATGAGTTAGCAGCAGGTTCAGGACAAAAGCACAGATCTCCTGTTTTCTCTGTATTGCTGAGAGAGGGATGTGGATGGATGATACCTCCACTCGGGTAATATACAAGGTATATTATTCTGACCATGTGAGCCATCTACGACACATAATACAAACACCAAAGGTGACATTTATTATCAGGTGCCAGTGGGATGGCAGAGATGGAAAAGGACAAGGCAGTCTAGACCAGCAAGAAGGGGCTAAATTGAAAGTCAGAAGATTACATGATTGTTAATAGAAGATGTAATGAGTAGAAGCTTTAGAATCGTTAATTATTAATAAGAATTATTAATAAAAATTCCTAGAACCTCCACATTTCCTGGCAGCCCATGCAGCTAAGAGATTATCCATCTTTTGGGGGAACCCCCAGGCCCACTAGCAGCAGCCTCCTCTGGCTCCCGTGCACAACCCCTGGGCAGCACAAAGCTCACAGAATACATGCCTGACTCTGAAACAGGACGGTCAGAGTCTCAAGGCCTGTCTGTGACGCTCCACCAGCAGAAGCTACTTTGTGCTGAGCTCAAGGAGACTTTAGCCATCACCTGAGCCAGTGCAGTTCAGACTGTCCTAAGATTGTGATGAGGTGCCACACGGGCTGGAGGAGGAAGCAGGGGAGCTGAGTGTCAGGGTTCTGGGCCCCCCCCTCCACTTCCAACGGGGCAGCTCTGCTTTCAAAGAAAATGTCCCAATTTAGAAAGAAGGAAATCATGATCTAGGGCACTGCCTGAGGCAGTTAAGTCTCAGAGATGAGGCGACTAGTCATTCAGCTAGTTGGTAGCAGAGCCTGGAGTAGAACCCAACTCTGGGGCTCCCAGTGCCCAGGCCCTTTGCACGTCACCATGTTGTGCACCAGTTGTCTTGTACACATCTCAAATAACGATGCTATGGAGTGCTCAAATAATGCTTTTCTTTTCTTCTTTTTTTTTTTTATGAGGAAGCTTGGCCATGAGCTAACATCCGTTTCCAATCCTCCACTTTTTGCTGAGGAAGATTGGCCCTGAGCTAATATCTGTGCCCATCTTCCTCTATTTTGCATATAGGATGCCTCCACAGCATGGCTTGATGAGTGGTGTGTCAGTCTGCGCCCGGGATCTGAACCTGTGAACCCCAGGCTGCCAAAGCAGAGGATGCGAACTTAACCACTATGCCACCGGGCCAGCCCCTCAAATAATGCTTTGTAAAAAGCGTTAAGAAAGAAGGCACCAAGATCTCCATAAAACTTGCACAAGATTATCTATCACCAACAGCCCAATGAGACAAAGATATCTTCACACCCAGCTGGAAAGTGTGCTGGAAAGCTCTCTCCTCCACCCCAACTGAAGATAAACAATGACAACCCTTCATATAATCAGTTAGTCAGTAACTTTGTTTTCCAGGTCTTTCTTCAACATAAGTCCCTCCTCAACCCTAGCACCCATTTCTTCTGTCAAAACGGGGGGGAGGGGGAATGTGAAGCCAATAATTTTATTTTTATTTATTTTTATTTTTTTTTTTATTTATTTTTTCCCCCAAAGCCCCAGTAGATAGTTGTATGTCATAGTTGCATATCCTTCTGAAGCCAATAATTTTAACTGTGGTTCAATTTACTATCTTTTTGCTGTGAATGAGTGTCTTCAGTATGCTCTGTTCCTTAGTGGTATTTGCTCTTAAAGTCTTATCTCTAATGATTTCATAAAAATTATTGTCCATTATTAAAGGAATTTCAGGCATCTGTGATGGAAAAGGGGGAAGACACTTTTTCTTAGTGCTGGGGAAGATCTTGTGATCATATTAGGTATTCATTCAAGATATCCTTTAGGCAACCTAGGAGCAAATTATATTTTGATCTTTCAAAGGCAGAAATCACTATGTAGCTGTCTGGAGCTATGAGTAGAACTTGAAGCATCTCTGGTTGATTTTGAATCACAGGATACCTCAAAAGCCCTTGTATGCATTTTACCAGAATTCTGCCTAGTAGGGAGAGATACCTAGGCACCCTCTCCCCCACCCACTCTTCCAGTCCACTCAAAATCTTAACTTTCCCCTACCTCTGCCAACTCCATTGTGGTCTCAAGTGTTCCAGGAAATGAGGAGTCATTCTTTATTTCCTGCTTCATAGGGAAGGGCTCCATGGGACTCCCTGTGGAAGGGACAGCGGGGTGGGGAGGCTGAAGTGGGTCAACTGGAGCCTGCAAAGGTCTCGACTCAGGACTCCTAGGGGAGGAGCCAGCTCTGTCCCTCGTCCCTCAGCATTGCCAGACAGGAGACTGCCTCTGCTTGGCACAGCTCCCCAGGACAGCACCCCCCTTCCCCTTATCCTCCCCACACATCCCGCCTTCACTGAGCTCTTCCCTCCCTCTGCCCCGGGGCTACTATTTGCGTTCTTTCTATCTCCTGGCATTTTTTTGTGTTGTTTTACTTTGTATTTAACAATAGCTCCACATTTTCTTCTTTATCTGAAATCAAGAATCATGCCTGTATCATGTGTTCACTTTGGGAATAAAATTTATGGCAACCCTTGCCATTGGATTAATTGCTTTTCATCAGTTTCAGACTTCTTAATAATTTCAAATTGTTTGCCTGCATAAGAAACAGTTCCATCCTGTTCTCCAAGTTTACTAGCCTTCAATTGCAACCAGAAACTGGAAGTCTTGGATTGCCCATACTTGGGGAGCGAAGTTCCTGGCTTTTTGAATCAGGGTCTGGCCATACTGAGGGTGGTGGAGAGGGTGGGTAATCCTAGATTTTTAGACTTCAAAGCCCAGATTATGGTCCATGAGCCAAATAAAAAGTGAATTTAGCCATAGACTCTTCTGTGTCTCAGTTCTCAAATCAATAAAGTGGAATAAGAAAGACAGAAAGACAAGATACGTTTATTTAATAACAAGTTGACTTTAAAATCAGTTTCAAAAACCTATACTTTGTATAATGAATGGGGTTTCAAAAGCAAACAAGAAAGAGTATACCCACCAAAAAGGAGCGGCAGAATAAATCCCAATGGAAAATTTGTGCCTTTCTGCGGTTGGAGTCATTTGGTCAAGAAATGATGAAATTACAAATTTCAGAAAAGGGTGTGTGTTTTGGAGTTGCTGAGATCCAGGTCTCGGCATGATGCTCCGGCAAGGCCAGCATTTAATTCCGAGGCAGAATAAAGAGAAGGAAGTGGTCATGACCAGCATTCTTTCCCACCACAGCAGCGCCTCCCTGCTCTAATATTGCCTGTTCATCTCTTCTTCTCATGAACTTGGAATCGAGCTCTCTCAGCAAGCCTGCGCACCCATCATCCCCTGCGAGATAATTCGTCCTTTAACTCTGTGTGGGAATCGTTGGTAAGCGTGAATCGCAGCTGGAGGCTTAGGGGAACCGGGGCAGCCTGTCCCTGCACAGAAGACTTGTGTCTGCGGCAGCAGCAGCAGCAGCAGCAGCTCTTGGAGCTGATGGCCGGGCGCTGGGGAGCAGTAGGAGTTTCCCATTGCAGAGAAGCCCTGCTGCCCTTGCCCACACCCCAGCTATTGATTTCAGTCCTCTCAGTAACGAGGATCGGCCTCAGACTGACATGTAGGGAGAGAGGGCAGTAGATCCAGAAGAACCAAGCGGTCCAGACCAATCTGTACTTTCTACCCCCTAAAACACAAGGGTTCACTTATTCAGTCATCCAACAAACAATTATTGAGTACCAGCTAAATTAGGATGGAAGCTAAGCTGCTATGACAAAGAGACATACATTACACTGACACCGGCTTAAGAAAGTTTATTTCTCTCTCTTCCCTGTTACATAAGATCACTTAGGGACCCAAATTCCTTCCATATTGTTAATCTGTTTTCCTCTAGGGCAATGCTATTCAAAGTATGGTCCATACAGAGGCAGCATCAGCATCACCTGGGAGCTTGTTAGAAATTTCAGTTCTCAGGCCCCATGACAGAGCTATCAAACTAGTACCTCAGGTGGTGGGGCCCAGGAATCTGTGTTTTATCAAGATCTCCAGGTGATTCTTTTTTTTTCTTTAAATTTTTCTTTGATCGTAGTAAAATATACATCACATAAATTTACCATCTTAACCATGTTCAAGTGTACGGTTCAGTGGTATTAAATACATTCATAATATTTTGTTACCATCACCACCAACCATCTCCAGAACTCTTTCCATCTTGTAAAACTAAAACTCTGTACTCACTAAACGCTGACTTCTCATTCCCCCCTCCCCCCAGCTCCTGGCACTCACCATTCTACTTTCTGTCTCTATGAATTTGACTACTTCAGGTACCTCATATAAGTGGAATCATACAGTATTTGCCTTGTTGTGACTAGCTTATTTAACTTAGCATAATGTCTTTAAGGTTCATTCATGTTGCAGCATATATCAGAATTTCCTTCCTTTTTAAGGCTGAATAATATTGTGTTGTATGTGTATACCGCATTTTGCTTATCCATTCGTTCATTGATGTACACTTGTGTTGTTTCCATATTTTAGCAGTTGTGAACAATGCTGCTATGAACACGGATGTGCAAATATCTCTTCAAGACACTGCTTTCAATTACTTGGGGTATATACTCAGAAGTGGAATTGATGGACCATATGATAACTCTATTTTTAATTTTTTTAAAACCATCATATTGTTTTCCATAGCTGCTGTACCATTTGACATTCCCACCAACAGTGCACAAGAGTTCCAATTTCTTCAGATCCTCACCAACACTTGTTATTTTCTGTTTTATTTTGTTTGTTTGTTTTTTGGATAGTAGTCACCCTAAAAGGTACGAGGTGGTATCTCATTTAGTTTTTATTTGCGTTTCCCTAATGACCAATGATATTGAGCATCTTTTCATCTGCTGGTGACCATTTGTATATCTTCTTTGGAGAAATGTCTATTCAAGTGTTTTGCCCATTTTTTAATCAAGTTTTTGTTGTTGTTGAATTTTAGGAGTTCTCTCTATATTCTGGATATTAATCTCTTATCAAATATGTGATTTGCAAATAGTATTTCCCATTCTGCAGTCTGTCTTTTTACTCTGTTGATATTGTTTTCTGATACACAAAAATTTTTAATTTACATTAAAAATGTAATTTGTCTACTTTTTCTTTTGTTGTGTGTGCCTTTAGTATCATGTTCAAGAAATCATTGCTAAATCCAATGTCATAAAACTTTTTCCCCATGTTTTCTTCTAACAGTTTTCTAGTTTTAAGTCTTACATTTAGGTCTTTGATCCATTTTGAGCTAATTTTTATATATGATGTTAGGTAAGAATCCAACTTCATTCTTTTGCAGGTGGATATTCATCCAGTTGATCCTTAGATTTGAGAAGTCGTGGTCTCAAGCACCATCCTCATTTCCACGGTCAAAGCAGGGTCTCTGGTATGTCTTTGTACCATCTTGAAGGAAGGAAGAAGAGAAAATAAGTCCTGGGCAGTAATTTCCTTTCAAAGGATGTGAGGTGGGAAGTTGAACTTTACACTTTTGCTCACATTCCATTGGTGAGAACTTAGAGACACAGCCACTCTAGCTACAATGGAGGCTGGGAAACGTAGTTTCAGGCTGGCTGACTATGTATCTATCTACAATGCTTTATTATGGAAGAAGGAGAGAATGTGTCTTAGCGGGCATCCAGGAGCCCCTGACACTCCTATCATGTGCTAGGCACAGTGCTAGGTGGGAGGAGATGATGCTCTTCAACAAGGCAGCTCATGCACCCAAAAGGCCAGTGTAATAGGTGTTCCCTCCTGTTGCAATGATTAAATAACAGGGTCTGAGTGTGGTTAGTTCCCTCAGTCTAGAGTGCATTAGATATGCAAGTCTCTCATCTTTAAAAAATGTTATTAATGTCTATGGACATTCACATCCTAATAAGGCCACCAATGACATTACTCTAGAACAGAGATTGGCAAACTCTGGCCTCTGGATCAAATTAGGCCCACTGCCTGTTGTAAGTAAAGTTTTATTGGAACACAGCCACATCCATACATCTTCATAATAGTCTATGGCTGCTCTCACACTACAACAGCAGCGGTGAGCAGTTTTGAGAGTTTTTAGGGCTCACAGGATGACAATATTTACTAACTAGCCCTTCACAGGAAAAGTTTGCCAAGCCCTGCTCTAGAGTGAGGTTCACAAACCATTCTTAGTAGTGGGTGTTTGGTAAAAGTCTTTCAGGTGGTCTTGGCTGATCCAAGGAAACACCCCAAGTTAGGCTCACCCATCATCAGGGGAGAAGAAAGAAGTAAAGTAAGGAAACTGTTTATTCTAGGGACTGAATGAGTGGTCTTTTAAACTTCCTTCTGTGGCCAAGCTACTCTGGTCACTCCTGTTTAAATTCTCATTCTGTTTGGGTCTTCTATTTACTCAGTCCCCTTCTAATCAGCCTCCCAGTCCTGCCAATCTCTGCCAAATTCATTCACCTCTCTGTCCTCCCAACCTTCTGTTGTGATCCTTAAAGTCCAGTTCCAGCAATACTTCCCCCGTGAAACCTTCTGTGAACCCTGCCGATGAATACCAACAGCATTTTATTGTTCCCACTTCATGACACTATGCATATTCCTCCTAGAACTAGAGATAATGACAAGCTTGAGTTAAGCACCTTAATAGAGAATAGGCTCCTTGAGGACCAGGAGCTTGCCTTTGCATTAGTAACTGAGCCAAAATTCCACCCTAAGATTTTTGCCTATATTGTGCTGAGTCTTTTTACTGACATGGACATCAGTAAGAGTTTATCAGCAAGTGTGAGACCATAGCAGAAGACTGCAGATATTAAGAGATGTTGATTTCCTCCAAATTATGCTCTTCCCAGGAGATGTTCAGCCGCTTATTCTCTACAATCACCTGAAAAACCCTCTAGCCAAGTCTGGCTACTTGACAGTTGCTTCTAAATGATAGAACAGATTTTGACAGGGGGACCCCTCACTTGAATTTTAAGAGTTTAGATGATAATTGGAGGAAATAAGAATATATTAGAAGAACTACTGGCTAAGCTGAAGCCACAATTGCGCTGTTGCTTTGCCCCAAACAAAACGATACAGTCGATGTGCACATTTTGACTAGGGGGTCAAGGTAACCTCCATTCTAAACCTAGTTTTTTAATTTATTAGCAGCTTGACATTTGGCAGGTCATTAAACTTCTGTGGGGCTCAATTTCCTCCCCCATGGAACATGAGGATAATATACCTGCTCCTCCTGCCTTACAGGGTTGTTGTGAGCAAAGTGAGATAAAGTACATGAAAGAATTTAGTAAACTAATATCAGTAGCTTTTGCTGCTGATACCCTAAAAACATAGTGGCTTACAATAACAGCCATTTGTTCAGCTTATGATTTTGTGGGTTGGCTGGACTGTGTGGTCTGGGCCAGCTTAGTTGATCCTTGCTGGGCTCACTCAAGTATCCATGGTGAACTGGCAGGTAGGCTAGTGGATGAATGATCCAGGATGGCCTCAATCACATATCTGGTGGTTGTCAAGCTGTAGGCCTGGGTAGCAGGAGTGACTGGGCCATGTGTATCTCATCATTGAGGAGGCCAGCTTGGGCTTCTTCACATGGCAGCCTCAGGGTTCCAGGAGAAGACAAGCTCCACTGTGCACATGCTTTACAAGTCTCTGTTGTGTCACATGTCCTGACATCACATTGGCTGAGCCCAGAATGAGGTGGGAGGGCACTCAAAGTTCCATGGTAAGGGAGCATGGATGGATGGATACAGGGGACGAGACGAATTTGTGGCCATTTGCAGTCTACCAGACCATTGCAATTGGGATGGCAGCAGCAGATGCTCTAGCACTGAGTGCCCAACATCATCGGTGAGGGCTGCAGTATCTGTGCCCAGTGGCAGGGACATTGGAGTCCTTGCTGGTGCCATCCCACACTGTGCTGTGGGTGTTCTCAGCTGAGTGGCTTTCCAAGCTTAACTCTCTGGCCTTCCCAAAGAGTCTGTGAGGCACCTGATATCATTTAATAAATTCCTTTTCTGTTTAGACTAGCTAGTGTGGTTTCTACTGTTTCTAAGGATCCTGACACTGAGAGTTTTCTCAGGCTGGAGCTCTGTGGCTTTAAATACTCCATGCTGAAGAAGGCACAATTTTTGTTTGGTTTTATTTTTTGCAAATAAAATCTTTAGTTCACCTGAATAGTATGTATTCAGATAATTCAGTTAGGTTTAACACGCAAGCTCTGGACTCCCCAAATACCAAAGCAGATGCTTTAAGAAAACAAGAAAAGCAAACTCCATTTCTCCCACTTAGAAAAGCAAACATTTAAATTTTGTGTGAAAAATCTAAACTCTCTAGCTCCCCTCAGTGTCCTGTTGAACTTACGTGGCACCATATTAATTTGTAAGAGAATGAAAACGAAAATTGCTCACTGTAATTTCATTGGACAACCTTATTCTTTGGCCAATTTTAGATGTACACCTCAATTTAAAAATATTTTCAAACTAAACACAGCACAGAATTGTGGCCAATAGCATGGGCTGTAGAGTTGATAGACCTGGATTTGAATCTTGCTGCTTATGATTCAGCAGCTGTGTATGGGCTCTGTGACTTTGGGATTGTTACTCAGCTTTTCTGAGCCTCCTCTGTAAGATGAGGATAATAAAAGCGCCCACCTCATTGTCTTACCATGAGGATCTAACAAGATCTAAGACCTGGCTTAACGTGCCATTAGAGGATGACCCACGGAAGTACTTCATTATACTTGAATGATAAAATTTAAAATCAAGATGTTAAATACAGTACTTTTGCATGACTTCAACAGTCAAAAAAATAGTCATTGTTATTTTTCTTTCATTGTGATGCTAGTCATAATGTCATTTCCAGAAGTGGTGCATTTAGAATATAGAAATCTTCCTAGTAATCTCTTTCTCTCTTTTTTTATTGTGGTAAAAAACATGTAACATTAAATGTGCCATCCTAGCCATTTTTAAATGTACAGTACAGTACTGTTAAGTATATTCATATTGTTGTCTCTAGAACTTTTTCATCGTGTGAAACTGAAACTCTATACCCATTAAACACTAATTCCTCCTCCTGCCAGCCCTGCGCAACCACGTTCCTAATTTCTGCTTTTATGATTTTGACTACTTTAGATACTTCATATGAGTGGAATCATACAGTATTTGTCTTTTTGTGACTGGCTTACTTCACTTAGCATAATGTCCTTGAGGTTCTTCATTATGTTGTAGCATGTGACAGGATTTCTTTCCTTCTTAAGGCTGTATAATATTCCATTGTGTGTATATACCACATTTTCTTTATCCATTCATCTGTCAATGGACATTTGGGTTGCTTCCATCTCTTGGCTATTGTGAATAATGCTGCAATGGACAGGTGTGTAAATATCTCTTCAGTATCCTGGTTTGAATTCTTTTGCATACATACCTAGAAGTGGGATTACTAGATTATATGGTAATTCTATTTTTAAATTTTTGTGGAACCTCTGTACTGTTTTCCCTAATGGCTGTGCCATTTTATATCCCCAGCAACAGTGCACTAGGGTTGCAATTTCTCTGTATCCTTCTCAACATTTATTTTCTGTTCTTTTGATAGTGGCCATTCTAGTGGGTGTGAGGTGATATCCCATTGTAGTTTTGATTTGCGTTTCTCTGATAATAAGCAATGTTGAGCATCTTTTCACAAGCTTGTTGGCCATTTGTATATCTTTTTTGAAGAACTGTCTATTTAAGTCCTTTGCCCGTTTTTAAATTGAGTTATTTGTTTTTTATTGTTGTTGAGTGGTAGAAGTTCCTTATATATTCTGGATATAGCCTCTTATCATATATGTGATTTGCAAATATTTTCTCCCATCCCATAGGTTGCCTTTATACTCTGTTGATTGTTTCCTTTGATGCACAGAAGATTTTAAGTTTGATGTAGTCCCATTTGTCTGTTTTTGCTTTTATTGTCTGTGCTTTTGGCATCATATCCAAGAAACCATTGCCAAATGCAATGTCCTAAAGCTTTTCCCCTATGTTTTCTTCTAGGAGTTTTATAGTTTTAGGTTTTATGGTTATATTTTAATCCATTTTGAGTTAATTTTTATATGTGGTGTAAGGTAAGGGTCCAACTTCATTCTTTTGCATGTGGATATCCAATTTTCCTAACAGACATTTGTTGAAAAGACTTTCATTTCCTCATTGTGTAATCTTGGCACCATTGTCAAAAATAATTTGGCCATGTATAGAAAGGTTTATTTCTGGGCTCTCTATTCTGTTCCATTGGTCTGTATATCTGTCTTTACGTGAGTCCCACATGGTCTTTATTACTGTTGCTTTGTGGTGTTTTGAAATCAGGAAGTGTGAGGCCTCCAAATTTGCTCTTCTTTTTCAAGATTGTTTTGGCTATTCAGGGTCCCTTGAGATTTATTTTTAGGTTTTTTTTTTTTTCTATTTCTGCAAAGAACGCCATTGGGATTTTGATAGGATTTGCACTGAATCTGTAGATCACTTTGGATAGCATGGACATTTTAAAAATATTAAGTTTTCCAGTCCATGAACACTGGATGCCTTTCCATTTATTTGTATCTTTGATTCTTTTGGCAATGTTTTGTAATATGCAGTGTACAAGCGTTTCATCTCCTTGGTTAAGTTTATGCCTAAATATTTTATTCTTTTTGATGTTATACTAAATGAGATTGTTTTCTTAATTTCCTTTTCAGATTAGTCATTGTTAGTGTATAGAAACACAGTTGATTTTTGTATGCTGATTTTGTATCCTGCAACTGTGTTGAAATTATTTCTTAATGGTTTTTTTGTGGAATCTTTAGAGTTTTCTACAAATAAGATCATGTCATCTGTGAACAGAGGTAATTTTACTTCTTCCTTTCCAATTTGGGTGCCTTTTATTTCTTTTTTGGTGTCAGAGTAACATTGACCTCACAGGATGAATTTGGAAATGTTCCCTCATCTTCAATTTTTTGGAAGAGTTTAAGAAGGATTGGTATTGATTCTTCTTTAAATGTTTGGTAGAATTCTCCAGTGCAGCCCTCCCCTCCTGGGCTTTTCTTTGTTGGGAGGTTTTTGATTACTGCTTCAATCTCCTTACTAGTTATAGGTCTGTTCAGATTTTTTTATTTCTTATGTTTGGTGTTGGTAGGTTGCATGTTTCTAGGAATGTATCCATTTCGTCTAGGTTATCCAATTTTTTGGCATATGATTTTTCATAATAGTCTGTTATAATCCTTTTTATTTCTGTGACATCAGCTGTAATGTCCCCCCTTTCATTTCTAATTTTACTTATTTGAGTCTCCTTTCTTTTTTCCTTAGTTAGTCTAGCTAAGGGTTTGTCAATTTTGTTGATCTTTCCAAAAAACCAACTCTTGGTTTTGTTAATTTTTTTCTGTTGTTTTCTATTCTCTGTTTTGTTTCTCTCTCTAATCTTTATTATTTCCTTCTTTCTACTGACTTTTGGTTTAGTTTGTTCTTCTTTTTCTTGTTTCTTGAGATGTAAAATTAGGTTGCTGATTTGAGACCTTTCTTCTGTTTAATGTAAGCATTTGCCAATATAAACTTTCTTCTTAGTACTACTTTCACCATATCCCATATGTTGTGTTTTCATTTTATCTCCAGATATTTTCTAAATTCCCTTGTGATTTCTTCTTTGACTCTTTGGTTATTTAAGAGTGAATTATTTATTTCCATGTTTTTAGTGGATTTTCCTGCTTTCTGTTATTGATTTCTAGTTTCATTCCATATGGTCAAAGAAGATATTTTGTATAATTTCAATCTTCTTAAGTTTGTGAAGACTTGTTTTGTGGCTTAGCATGTGACCTGTCTTGGAGAATGTTCCATGTGCATTTGAGAATGTGTATTCTGCTGTTTTGGGGTGGAGTGTTATGTGTATGTCTGTTAGGTCCAATTGGTCCAACTGTATTGTTCAAGTCCTCTGTTTCCTTATTGATCTTCTGTCTGATTGTTTTATTTGTGGAGGTATTAAAGTCTCCTACTATTATTGTGTTGCTGTCTGTTTCTCCCTTCAGATCTATCAATGATTCACATACTTGGGACCCTTAATCTCTCTTTAAATATGATAAGATTTGCAATTCTCATAGGGATTATATTTCACAATAGTGGAATGTAAATGTTGCCATGGGGAGACTGTATGCTCAAACGGCTGAAGCTCTTCAGTGGCAACAAGGGCTTGGGTCACTGGACCACTCTTCTGCTTACAAGACCTTTCATATCTTCCATACATCCCACCATGGACGAATTTGGCTTCTGCCTACTTCTCCAATCCCATCCCCTGATGCTTCACTGCTTATTGCTGTGCTCAAGCTACATTGACCTTACCTTTTATGTTTCTTAAACATCCTTTTCTGCCTCAGAATGCATGCAAATGTACATACATACACATATACATATACACACACACTATATCATTCAAGGTTTAGTATATATGAAATCTTCTCAGAGAAGACTTCCATAACTATCCTTGATGTTTGGTGGCTTTCAGTCATATAAAATGGCTTTACATATTTTAAAATATTTTTTGTTATGAAGGTACATAAGAGATGTAAAACATATAAGTTTGTTAGCTTGACTGATATTTGAACATATTTTGACATATAGTATGTGGGCCTTCTTTGTGCTCTTGTACTGGGCCTTACAAATATTTGCCTGAGGGGAAGTTATATGAACAGAACTATTTGTTATAGCAAAACATAGAAAGCATCTAATTTTTTTCCCTTTGGGACATTTAAGTTCCATCCCAATGATGGAACAGTATTCAGCTATATAATGGTGGTTTGAAGCTTATGAAACATGGAGAAATGCTTATGATGAAGAAAAGAATACAATATGGAATGTAAATTAAGAGTATATCTATGCGAAAAATGCATCTAGGAAGAAAGAAATGAAATAGTTCTCAGGATGGTAGGATTAAGGAATCTCCTCTACTTATTTTCAAAATATTTATACTGCCACATTTAACTCTATAATTTGAATAAAATGCAAGAACGTAATTCATTAAGTAACCTGTTTCCACATCATTATTGCAGCTGCCTCTGGAGAAATGCTCTGAGCTGACGGGCTACTCAGCCTCACTTGCCTTCCTGTCCGCTAGCAGCAGGGGTTCCCTTTCTGCTCTCATGTATTGGCACAGTGGGAAGACACAGAGCACAGTACAGATTAAGATCAAATATCTGCTAGACAAGAAATACATTAAAGAATAAATCTACAAAAATGGAGAGTGTAGCACTCCAGGGTGACAAATTTGGGGGATTCTGGAGAGTTGGCTTGCATGACCTTGTCTGGCACCCAACTTCATGAGGCAGAGGACTTAAATTCATAAAGTTTTCCTGCCACTGAAGAGAAGAGACACGGAACAAGTGAGATCCAGCAGAAGTAAATCACAGGGGCCTGTGGGAGCCTAAGAATCCCTAGGGATGAGCAGATATGAGGCAGGAAATGGAAAGAGGGCAAGGTAGAGCAGGTAATGGAGGGGAGACAATGAGGGCAAAGCAGAGCTTTAAAAGAGCACTAGTGTCTCTGAAAGTCCGCATGAAGTTCTGGGTGGCAGAGCTTTTGAAAAGTCATCCCGACAAATCTTTGGAGAGGATTGGAGGAAATTAAAAGCGGAGGCAGGGAGATCAGGTAGAAGACTTTTGAAATGTTTAAAGAGAGAAAAGATGAGGGCCTGACTCAAGGCTTGAGCAGTGGGGATAGAGGAATGAATTTGAAAGGTATGAGGAGAGAGAATCAACTCAATAACTAATCAAGAGAAGGAAAGTCAAGGGTGATGGCCAGGATGCTGGCTGAGCATCTGAGTGCATCGGTAGGACGAATGTTGCCAGACAAGTCTCCAGAAACCAACAAGGACTTGGTGTTAGTTTATATTTTAGATTGAAAACTGTCTGCCTCTCTCTCAGGTTACACTCCCATGGGGATCCTCGATGTTTATATTTACATTTTATGTTTATATTGGCTGAGCCCTATAGTTACACAATCAGAGAAAGAAATCCCACAATCAATTCCAGGCCTTTTCAGGCATGACCTTTTGTAAATAGCCAGAGCTAGGTTCGCAGTCAAATCCAGAGACATTTATGAATAAATACTGACCCCCAGTGTCTAGGTGCAGAAATAAAGATTACATAAAGATTAAAAACTAAAACAAAATACCCAGAGTCCTGAGAGAGAACCTGGAATTCCAGCTACAAATAACGTTTCCTGCAATCCAGTTCAGAATCCTGGGGTGCCTCAGAAATAAAAACACTGACTAGCTAACCTATGGCTAGTGGCTGCCTGGAGAACTCTAACGAACATTCTAGAGAACAAGTGTAAGAATGGATTAAGTGGCCTCAATCATGGGTACATAGCTATGTGATGCCCTTTGCCCTCTCTGCTCCCAAGTCCAGGTTAAACTACTTCAAAGAGTCTTCTCACTAAAAGGGTAAATTTCATGCAACTAATTTGACGAATACAAACTCTAGCTCTGTCTGGTTCCCCACCTAGGTCAACATTACATCAAATGAAGTTTCCTCTCAAGTGGATGCAGCGCAGTGTGGTTGGCGGACATTCCTTTTTCAATAGCTGTGTGGCTAGAGTGAATTCGTGAGAAATTTTTGAGTAAACTCTCTGCGGCAAAATAACTCCTCCAGCTTGAGTGGCTTCACCATGAGAAAGTGACCGTCTCACATCTGGCCCATCGTTGCTGCAGCTGCTGTCACACAGCATCCATTTTCTACAGACAGCTGGCTCTTTGGGACCTGCTTATGTCCCATTCTGGGCTATGCTGAAGTTTTTAAAAACTTGGCTTTGCAGAGAATTAACAGGTTGAGCAATGAAGCTGTCTTGAAAAGGCAGAGCTTCCTGCATGAAAAGAGGATCTTTTTTATTAACCTTATTTTTAAAGTGAGAATAGACTTTGGGCTTAAGCGGCCAACCACAACATCAATAAAAGGCACTCTTCAGCGGCAGAATCCATTTGACTTCTGTTTGGGGCAATAAGAAGCAGTCATTACAGGCCATTGACTCTCAGCAGTCTTAGTAGAAAGGATGCAAGGAGGAGCAATAGAAACCACCGCTGCTTCGGAATCACATGATTCAAGCTGGGCTATGACACTGAACTGGATGACACAAGTGACACTTGTGAGATGGCTGCTGCAGGGAGCTAAAATTCAAGGAAACAGAGGCCCAGAGATTAAATTTAGGAGCCAAATGGTGGCATGAAGAAGGGATGCCACCCTAAGGCACGAAGGAGATAAAAATAGGAGGTTTTGCAGCAGGAGAAAGACATTCCATTACTATTTGTTCAGCTACAAGGCAATGGCATTCATAATCCTGTTTCTGATTTGTTGAATCAGCAAACTAATTGCTAGTCTGATGTATAACTGTAGCCCCAAACATAATAGAAATAAATGAGTGTACAATTTGTTTCTTGACAATATAATACAGAATTAAGAAGTTTTCCCCTTACCTAACAAACACTGAGGTTTCAAGAAGAATAAAAAGTACAGAAGCCAGGCACCTTTATGCAGTCATTGCATTCAGTAAGACAGGGTTTAGTGGCTGTACTTAAAACAAGGTTGTTTTAGTTGCTTTGTCATTCTTTTTTTCTTCATATTTTTTTCTTGTCACTTTATTTCTCCTGGTTTTACTTTGAAAAATTTCAAACCTACAGAAAAGCTGAAAGAATAGTGCAATAAGATTATAAATCCATTTCTCAATTCATCAGTTATAACATTTACTATATTTGCTTTTTTTCTGTCTCTAAATATAGAGACATTGTGTTCGCTGAACCATTTGAATGTGAGTGGCAGATATCATGACACCGCATTCTTAAATTCTTCAGCCCCAAAAATGTCCTTTGCAACTTTTAATTAAAATATCTAATTAAGGTTCAAATGTTGAAGCCCTAATCCCCAGTGTGATGGTATTTGGAGGTGGGACATTTCGGAGGTAATTAGATTTAGATGAGGTCATGAGTGTGGATTCTCCATAATGAGATTATTAATGCTCTTATGAGAACACTAATCATCTCTCCACTATGTGAGGATACAGCAAGAAGGCATCTGTCTGAAAACCAGGAAGATGGTCCTCACCCTGGGCCAAATCTGCCAGCACCTTGGTCTTAGGCTTTTCAGCCTCCACAACTGTGAGAAAAAAATTGTTTAAGCCACCCAGTCTGTGGAATTTTATTATCGCAGCCTGAGCAGACTAAGACAAATGTTCTATAATCCATTACCATCATTCTTTTCTTTAATCTCAAATTGTCCCAAATTTGGCACTTCAAACCAATTTTTGTATCCCATCAGTCTTTGGGTATTTTCTTCTTTTCTGATTCAAGACATTCCAAGCTCATCTTATACTTTTTCTGCCCCAAACCTGGAATCAAACATTTCCCCAAACGTCCCTGGTTCTACGGAATAGTATTCAGAAACCAAGATCAAGGGAAATAGATGTGCCCATTGTCACTAGGTTGTAGCTTCTAGCCCCTTTCAGAGAATAGAGCTGGGGGCACGGGTGAGGGCGGGGAGAAAGAGAGAGGAAAACACACACACACGCATACTCACGTTCATATAAATATCACTGGTTCAAAACCAATAACACAGGGTTATTAGCCATTATCCTGCAGAAGTCACACATAACAGACTAACAGGTCTCTAGACAACAGCCAGAGATAATACAGACTACATACAGTCAAGACTTGAATTGGACAGCTTGGCAATGGCTGCCATTTGGTTTCTCTGGAGTACCAGCAAGGACCAAGTTCAGGACTGATTCCTGATGGCTTCCATTTTAACTGATCAAAGACTATTTAAGCTGTTTTCCTTTTCAAAATCTATCCTGCTTGATGTTTGTCATTTGTTTCAAAATAATCTGGGGCAGGGGGGGAAGAGTGTGAGGACATATCCGTAACAGGGGTCATAAGGTAATGAGGTGGTAGTTGGGTGATGGGAATATCACTGTTCTTTGTGCTACTTATACTCTCTGCTTCTGTGGATGCTTCAAGTTTTTTACAACAACAAGAGTTCTTAAAAGGCACTCCTGTCAAATTAGAGTAAGTGTAAGCTTAAACCGCCAGCCCCAACCTAAATAAAAGGCAAGTAAGTACAATATGGCTCTATTATGTGTACCTAGAAAGTGATGGGGACACTCTAGCCTATCCTTAAAAATCGTCTACGGAACTTACATTTTTTTGGCAATTTAAGGTCCCAGAGTCTTAAAGGCTAGACTAGATAGCTAGATCATCCTCCAATAAATAAACTTTACTAATTGTGGAAAAAGAGTGACTTAAATTCTGATAATTTTGCCAAATAACTTTGCCATAAGAGGGAGATTGGATGATAAAATATTCATATATTTTGGACATTTCATATTGCCCTTGGGATCGGTGGTTTCAATTCTCCTCATAGTCCAATGTGAAAACCCTCAGGCTATAGCATAACATGGCATCTGCCACAGCCAGATCTGCTGTGAGGCAAGGTATGATTTAACACAACGAATGGTGTTATATAGGAGAGCTAGAAACTTGCAAAACCCAATTATGCAAAAGATAGAAACAGGAAACACGATCAGGATCTATGATGTTGAGGCAATTTTGGTGTGTTTCTGACGGAAGAAGGACTTATGAAAGGCTTTCCAGGTAAGAGGGAAGCTGCACTTTGAAGAGACTTCACACTTGTAAAAGCATAAAAATGAATTAAAAATGACACTGGGGATCGTGAATCTTCTGTCTGGTTAAGCTGTTTCCCCTACTCTATTTTGTCATAAACACTAAGGGGCTAGGGAAATAAAGAACAATAACTACACAGCAGAAACAGCGGGTGGGGGAAGTACTTGACCTCTGACTTTCTCTTTCCTGGGAGTGGCAACATGACCAGGAAAATTTCTGCTTTTGGCAACCAAGCTGGCCAATTGCTGCCCAACAGGGATGGGTTTTAACAGGCTCACACACTAACCAAAAAATGCATTTTCCCCTACTAAGCTATAGAGCATGGGGAGGCTTCCCAGGCTGGAAGACAAATAACCATGGTCATTAATGTGCACATGTAGGAACTGCATTTTAATAAAAGTGGTCATGATCCAAGATGAGAAATAATCTGCAAATTTTGGGCAAAAGAATTTGGTTGAGCTTGGAAATAGCCAGATCACGTTAAGAAATCTTCCTTGCACATCTTATCAAGAAAAAGTACATGACATAATGCATTCTAACCAAGGATGCTTTTTTAATTCAGCGCTGAAATTAGTACTAGATGATGCAAAGACCTCCATCTTCTGAAGCAGAACTTCTCTTTTAGAAAAACAAACTCTCAATGTACAGGGATACAGTACTCGTCTGAGACATTTAAAAATTAAAACTCTAGGAGTAGCATCTTGCTACTGCCCTCATCTTACCACACTGGACCCACACTGGGACAATCATTTTAGCCTGGGCAGAGGAGACATGTCTAGCCGGCAGCAGGATGGGCTGCCTTCTCCAAGGACCAAATTTCCAAGGACAATTCTACCTTTTTTTAAAAAAAAAAAAAAAATCCCCATTTTTTTGACATAGAACAGAAGGATGCCAAGATTAGGATGCAGATTAGGCAGCCTTTTCTTCATCAAAAATTCTGCATACGTTGTAAGCCATGCAAAGAAAACTGGTTCACCAGGTGATCTAGGTTGAAGTGTTAGAGTTGTTAAAAATAATTTTATATGAAGTTTTCATAAATGTCTCTTCATTTATTTCAGCCAAGATCTCAAAAACAGTAAAACTAAATTGCATCAGAAAGTATCAGCAAAAATTATCCCTATTTTAGGAAGTCTGCAAGATTGCAAAGTGGCTGGGTGTAAGCATAGCTTTCTGGGCAGAAGCACATCGTGCTGCCAAGGCGTTCCCTGGAAGTTGACATCTAGATGCGTGACAAGGGAGGAATTCAACTCTAGGATCTTGAGCTTCATTAAGACATGTGACACTCAGGCTGGAAAACTCTGAGGCCAACTCCAGAGAGGAAGCTGTTCAAAAATGGTCTGACGTGCAGCCTAGCCATAAGTTTGGAATTCTAGGAAGATCTGATAGTTGCATTCTTGACCCTGATCTCTGAATTCTAAAGAGTATTATTTGGTTAAGCAACGGGACTAAAAAGAAGGGCTACAGTAGAGAAACTAGTAATTGGTCAGAAACATAAAGCATCCACATGCCGTGTCTTTACGCACTATAGATGTGCCCAGCTGTGAGCAAACCAGGTTCATCTCTTCTTTTCTGCCATCTTCATCAGCCAAAGCTCTGAGTCCTGAATTAAGGATTAAATGGAGACCAAACTGTAGCAAGGGTTTTAGAATGTTTCCTTCTAATGTCAGTTTTACTATAAAATGGATACAAATAAACTAATCCACCAATGGAAAAATTATGAAAAAATGGTAAATATTTATAACAGCTATTATAGTTGCAAATTTTTTAAATGACCTTATTGCTGAAATATGTTACTTGCTTTGAAACAAGGCAATAAATAGCTTAAAGAAATGATGACTTACATACCTACAGCATCTAAAAATATGCTGTGTAAAACAGTACTATTAAGATTGATAAGCAGTCAATTCTGTCCATGGCCTACCCTGGCTACTTTATGCTACATACTATAATCTTCTGCCCTCAGCTGATGAACAACAAATGTAAGTGACAAGCTGCAATATACCATTTCCCCTGCCTATGTGAATAAAATTACACCCACCATATTCTACCTTCCCATGACCCTGACCTTCAATTTATAGAGAATTAAGAGTGTCCATGAGTTGAAATAACTGCAACTCTTTGAGTGTTACAGGAAGATATGAGCCAAAGACTAGTTCAGAGGCCTTTACCTAGTATTTATCAGTCATATTGACATACTTTGGTTATATCATTTTCAGTCACAGAACTTTATTTTTAGACCAATTTTAAGTACCCAAAGATTAAAGTTCAAAAAACAAAAATGAAACAAAAAAGAACACAACAGCTATAATTGTCTAGATGCTGCTAATTCTAGCAGCCAAAGAGGAACTCCACCCAATGTCAAACAAAGGATGTCTCTGGACTATAGACAAGGCAAAGGGCCTGTTGTCTGTTGTTGGCTGTCTTGGAGGAACCCATCTGCGACTTTCCCATTTAATGGGCCTCTGGTCTTAACTATCGAGGTATCACTTTTCCTAGAGGAAAAGACTAGTAATAAATACTTAAGTATAGTGTATTATCTAATATCCTTTACTATCATCCCAGAAAGTCTTAGTAAATACAAAGGGGAACCACTTATTAGAGTAAGTAGTACTTGTCAATGATTACTTGATAATAATTTATTGAATGACAAATACCTTAAAATTTACCTCCACTTGTTACTCTCCCATCTCAGAAACTGATGATATTTATTAAGCCCCACTAGTTACTAGTTAGTGACTAATTCAAACAGGGCTAGCAGGAGAGCTAACTCATAAGGCTTATGACAGAAGCACTCAGGCATCCTAAAGCCTTTATCTGGGCCAACATAAGTTATCTAGTTACCTATACAAACTCTACCCCACAGCCTAGCTCTGGAAAAAACAGGAAAAAAAAAAAAAGAGAGAGACCAGTGGCACACACTGCATGCCACTCCTTTTGCAGCTATTCCAAGCCAACACTTGGGAAAGACTTTATTTTTCAGCTCGTTTCACTTTTCCTTGATCCTCTACTTTCTTAATGGCCGCTTGGATAGCCTCTTGGTCACCCAGGAACTGGTGAGGCCCAACACTATGTAGGTTGTCATCCAGCTCTAGAAGAATGGGGACTCCAGTAGGAAGAGTAATGTTGATAATGTCTTCATCTGAGATACCTGTAGATTGAGAGGAAGGAATGAAGCATTAAAGACAAACCAAGAGGAAAATAACTGCACATTTACTTAGTCCCATATTAACAGCAATTAACCGCATATTAACCCTCTGGAACCATGTCAGAGATGGTAAGAGATTCCAGCTATAGTTCCTGGAAGCCAAGAACTTCCCAGAAGTTAAAAAAAAAAAAAAAAAAAAAAGGTAAGACAGAAATTCACGTCACATCAAATCTTAGTAAATACTTTTGGGGCAACCTGACTGTTTCCTATCTAAATTTTAAAGGAATGAAAATTATTCTCTCCACGCTCACATTTGTGTTACGGGTTTTCCATAAGAATCAATCTTGAAAAATCTGAAAGTGAACGAGGAGTGTTCTCCGTTTTTTTCCTTTTACATGTTGTCCCCAGGCTGGCTAAAATTAACCTTTGAATCTAGTTCAATTGAGTAGAATCTGGTTGGTTTTCCAACACTGAGTAAGCTCGGAATGCCCTGGGCAGGATCCAGTCAAGGAGGAACACGTCCCTCGATGCTTAGGAAGCACAATCAAGGGGAATCAGGAACGGATTGTATGGCAGCCCTTGGAAACAGGCCTCATTCTCCTTGTCCCTTAACACCCCAACTGTAGGAGAGGAAGGTATGTGTAACGGAAAAGACTCCTTCAATTCTGGTTTTAAATAAGCTGAATTACAGGTAGTTCAACTTTGACCAGAAGAGTTGGAGTTGTAGTAAGGGTAGTAGTAGCAGTGGCAGTGATAATATTTTTCCTACTATGACTACTTTTATCAATAAACAGCTAACACATACTGAGTACATTCTATATCCCAGGTACTCTTCTGAGCACTTTATATGTGTTAACTTATTTAATCATCACTGCAATCCTATGAGGACATGAGCTATTACTTTTCCATGTAACAAGTTCTGGCACAGAGAGGTTAAGTAAACAACTCAAGATCACACAGATAGTAAACAGCAAAGCCTGGATTCAAACCCAGGTGTCTGTAACTACTGTACGATGTAATGCCTTTCAAGTTTCTCAGAGTTCAAAATGGGCCAAGAAAAGGGAGGAGAAAAGAGAGAGAGTTAAGCAAACTGAAAGGCAACTGAAACTACTCAAATTACCTACTTTAAAAACACACCTTTATTACACAGACTTCTAAATTCCAAACATCTGCTTCTGTTCTATATTAATAGTAAGGACCTAGGTGGAGCAAGTTCTAAGGAGAGTTCAAGGGTTTGTCTTTACTTGGGAGGTGATGATGGCAGAATAAGTTATTAGCAGTTAGTTATCAGTGCACTTTGTCATTTTAATTAACCAATGGTCATAACTATGAGCGCCAGCCAAAAGTCACAGAATTACAGCACTGGATCCCAACCGCTGGAGTAGTTCTTTATTAGCTTTTCATTTCTAGGCCCAGAAGAGCTACCTAAGAACTCGTATGCACAAACTGCACATTCTCGAGCAGCTACGAAACAGTGGAAAGAATCCTAACTTGTAAGTCAGGGTCTCTTCCAAGTACAATGCTCATCTCCTCCTCTGCCAGTTCCCCTCAATATACTAACTATACAGCTTTAGGCAAGTAACCTCTCTGGGCCTCCAATCCCTCTGTGAAATTAAACACATACACACACACACACTCTTCCTCTACCACCATTACAAAGGGTATGGGGTAGGAGGAACGGACTTAAAAGAGAACGTACATGAAAAAGTATAGTACAATAAGTGTGCTCCTACTAGGAAGTAGGAAGTGAATTCCTACTAGGAATTCTCCTCTAGGTAGAAGATTTAAAGAGTACACTACTAAAACATCGCTTTGCCCTGCCAAGCCCCCATCCTCACACTGCAACTCTAAACGAGATTACCATTCCAAACTAAAACTGGCAAGAACAGATAAATTCAGACCAGCTGTTTAGCTGGGGGATGACCGCTTTGGATTCTAAGAGCCCTCTGGCTCCATCAGGTCACGTCTGTCAGCCGGATGCACAGCAGCTGCCACACGCATCCCTTGGAGACAGCAGAAGCGGAATTCAACTGCACATGGTTTAGAGCCAGGTGACCACTGAGGCTTTAGAACCTATCAGTTCTCACCCCAAATGCAGGGGAAGCTCTGAAGGGCCCTTTCAGGTCTAACTCACTCAACTAACCAGTAACTGAGGGCCTATCATGTCCCTCTTGGGAAGGACATTTGTGACCTTGGCCAGGATTCTACCTCCATCAAACAATTTCTTCATTTAAAAAACGAGGGAGGATAGTCTCTTCCAACACCGAAGTTCCTCTATTTTACTCTGAATGGTTAAAAAAACAGAGGCACTCCAGGGGCGTGAGAAACATGGGGACATTGACTGTTTACATTCATTCATCTATCATGCAAGGACCATGTTTTACCTGTCCTCAGAGTCTGTAAGCATATTGCTCATTGAACTGGGGAGAAAGATGGATTTTATAGATTTCTCCAATTAATCTAAATTTTCACTGCAAAAATCAACTTGTTAGAAGACAACTATTTAGCAGAAATGACCATGTTTGACTAATGTTTACCAGGAGAAATAGAAACTAGGAGTGTACACATTTATCAGCATCTCAGATTCACTGCTTATAGACTGTGTGCCTTTACAATGTCACCAACCATTAACATTTATGAATGATTTTGGACCTAGGACTTTATTTTAAAACGACTAAACATTCCACTTTTATTCATTATTTGTATTCAACATTGTACTGGAGGTTCTAGCCAGGCCAACTAGGCGAGAAAAAGAAATAAAAGGCATCCAGCTTGGAAAGGAAGAAGTAAAACTATCTCTATTTTCAGATGACACAATCCCACTAAAAAACTATGAGAACTAATAAACGAGTTCAGCAAAGTTGCAGGATACAAGATCAATCTACAAAAATCAATTGTATTTCTAAACGGTAGCGATGAGCAAAACAAAAATGAAATTAAGAAAACAAGTCCATTTACAGTTAAAATTCATACAGAAATTCAAAGCACTCAGAATAGCCAAAACAATCTTGGAAAAAAAAAGAACAAAGTTGAGAGACTCAGATTTCCTGATTTCAAAACTTACTACAAAGCTACAGGAATCAAGATAGTGCAGTACTCGCATGTGGTATGAGATACTTACATAAGGATAGACATATGGATCAATGGAATAGAACCAAGAGTTCAAATAAGCCGTCATACTTTAGATCAAGTGATTTTCAGCAAGTGTGCCAAGATAATTAAATGAAGAAAGAATAATCTTTTCAACAAATGGTGGTAGGACAACTGTATATTCACATGCAAAAGAATGAAGTTGGACCCCTATCTTACACTTTATATGAAAATTAACTCAAAATGAATCAAAGACTTAGATGTAAGACCTAAAACTATAAAACTCAGAACACACAGGAGTAAAATCTTCATGACCTTGAATTAGGCAATGGTTTCTTACATATGACACCAAAAGCACAAGTAATAAAAGAAAAAAAAAATAGATAGACAGGGCATATAAAAATTTTAAACATTTGTGCTTCAAAGGACACCATCAAGAAAGTGAAAAGACAACCCACAGAATGGGAGGAAATTTTTGCAACTCATGTGTCTGATAAAGGACCTGTATCTAGAGTATATAGAGAACTATTACGCTTCAATAATAAAAACACAGATGACCAAATTAAAAAATGGGAAAAAGATCTGAACAGACATTTCTCCAAAGAAGATGTACAAATGGCCAGTGAGCACAGGAAAAGATGCTCAGCATCACGAGCCATCAGGGACATGCAAATCAAAACCACGAGATGCCACTTCACACCCACTAGGATGGCCACAATAAAAAAGTCAGACTATAAACAAGTATTGGTGAGGATAAAGAGAAACTAGAATCCTAATACATTGTAAAACGAAGAGCATAAAATGCTGTGAACTCTTTGGAAAACAGTCTTGCAAACAGCTAAGCACAGAGTTACCACGTGACCCAGCAGTTTTACTCCTAGATATATACTCAAGAGAAATATGTCCACACAAAAACTTGTACATGAATCTTCATAGCAGCATTATTCATAACAGCCAAAAAGTGAAACGTCCATTAACTGATGAATGGACAAATTAAATCCAGTATATCCATACAATGGAATATTATTTGGCAATAAAAAGGAATGAAGTGCTGATACATGGTAAACATTGATGAACCCTGAAAACGTTATGTTAAGTGAAAGAAGCCAGTCACAAAGGACTACATATGGTATGATTCCATTTATATGAAATGTCCAGAATAGGCAAATCTACAGAGACATAAATGGATTAGTGGTTGCCTAGGGGTAGAGGGAGTGGGGGGACTGGGAAGTGACAGCTAGATATAAGGTTTCTCTTGAGGCTAAGGAAAACGGCCTAAAACTGACTGTGGTGATGGATGGACAACTGTAAATATACTAAAAGTTACTGTACTGTACACTTTAAATGGGTGAATTGTATGGTATGTGAATTATGTTTCAATAAAGCTGTTTTAAAAATGCTTAACAGATCCAGAGAAGTTAAACAAAACTGCTCAAGTCACAAGACTGTTAAGGTAGTAAAATAGGACCTGTTCTTTTTTAATTCCCAAATCCCAGGATGTCAGCTCTGATCATCTGTCTCATCTACAGCTACTTCCACCACAGCATAAGAAGAGAGGAGAACGTTTGTGGGCATGCACTAACTGGACAGGAACACTCAGTGTTCTCATGTTTTCAGGACTAATAAAGGGCATGCACAGATTTGTCAGACCCCCATGAAAGAGCTAACATACTGGGATGATGATGGCCAGGTTTAGGGGTGGTAGTCTGCGACCTCAGAAAAGAGTTCCAGGTCTTTGGCAAGAGGTGAGGGGCACACATGGGACTCACTTGTTTAACCATGGCCTCAGATCTAACAGGTCCTCTCTTTCATAGCACCGCTCTCAAGCTCATGCCTATGGCTTAGATAACAACCCACTTTTGCGTGGGACCAAATCAAAGAGCCAACTAAACAAAGGCCACAAGAATGATAATATTCCACCGATGAAGGAAAGAGAGCTCAACAAAAATAGAAACGTTTCCGATAACTAAATTAAAGTTGACATTCCACTTTAATGACTACTCAAGCCATTCACACAGCAGATTAATTACTTAGAAATATTTAAAATTCTTAGACTGGTTAATAATCAGTCAACAAGACTTAAAGCGACTGAAATTTTAAACTAGTAAATTAGGAAAAACCACAGTGAAGCCATTACTCATTACTCAATTTTGGTATTAGCCACATTCTCTGTCCTAAGAAAGTTAAGCAAACAGAACTCCCAAGGCTAGAATAACGCATCTGCACTGGATTAACCAAACTGAATCAATACTGTATTATGTAATATCGTATTAGAAACTCATTAACTGGAACATCACATGGAAGTTAAAGCGAGTGACCAGATATCTTAGCCCCTGTCTCATAACTGGCTTAGATTTTTTACAGCATCCAAGAATGTTCTGAAGGGAAACATCATCGAGTTCTCACGCTGCATCTACCCCTCTCCGTCCCTCTCCTTTTGTATCCACCCCTTCATGAGTCCTCAACCATTGTCTTTAATTCTTGAATCTTCATGTAGGAGCATCTAGGAGTCAACTGCAATCAATTTAAATGACTGGGATATTTCAAGTAAGAAATAATGAAAGTTTGGGGTAAGTCAAAGGGGTAACTCAAGGCCAATATGAGGAGAAATTCAAACAACTGCATTTTCTGCATACAGGACTAACTTCAGAAAGTCAAATTCGTACCTACGAGCCCCTTCCCTCAAGTCACTGCAGCAGAAACAGGAACCACAGACAGTTGTTAAGATCACTGTACATACACTACAGCACTCCACTCTGCCTCTGGTAGAGGCGGCTGTGCAAATGCTTGCTTCTCCCACCAAGATTATAAGCTCCTGAGAACAGGGACCATGTTTTATCCGCCCCTGTATCACTCATGCTTTTAGAACAGTGCCTCACCCACTGCAAGAATATAGTAAATGTTTGTTCAACTGTAAGAAACGCTATTATGTGTCGGCTGCTAGGATCCAGAAATTATTTACCTAGACGATCCACTATTACAACTATCCATATTATACAGATCTACTTCTTATATATAAAGGCTACAAGGAATAAAATGTTAACTAACTACTCTAATGCATAAAGCCTATATATGAAAGCACTCTGAGGACTTTGTCAGAGACAGTATTGGCTGAGTTTCAGAAAGAGATTAAAATGGAGACATAAGCTCCTCAAAAGTAAGAATTTTGTGTGTCCAACTGTAGATGCTATATCCTCTACCAAGAACAGTATATGATTTAACGAACCCTCGGCGCATAGCTGAAGTGAATGAATCTCAACTCAGAGTTTTCAAACTATAGCTAGTCTTTTACTGTTGACGCCTTGATTAAAGACTGGGTTCCCTTTATTACCTTACCAGGAAAAAAAGAGAAGGTTGAAAAGGTTGAACAAAAGATTGTCTGCATTTAGTGCTAATGAAGTAAACAATTCAAATTAAATTTGTCTTCTATATATTTTCTTTGGTTTTCTCCAAAGTGTTTGCTCACAATCTGAATATTAGGAAATAGGAGAAAAGATGTTCAGGGAGACCGATTTGTCACAGGACAAGCAGAGACCCCAATTCTATAATGCATATTTTGGGGGATTAGAAAAAAGACAACAGCTTCGATCAAATCATTCCACCATGAGGTGCCACGCATGTCCTACTTCCCTCTCCCAATCAAGTAAGTCACCATTTAAACCCCACTGATGGGTGATTTGTGCTACGAGTTCTGTCTTCTTCTATTGCCAAAATAAGAGCTGACACAGGAGATTCTGAATTTCAGAGATGATCTACCTATTTTTAATTATAATTCTTTAAGATTTGAATTCCATATATGTACAAGTTAAAGACGGGACAGAGAACAACTGGAAATGCGTTATTTGAATATTGTAATATGACAACAGAATAACAGCCTCTAATTTAGAATAAGGCAGAGAGGATACATTCTACATTTAATTTTATAGTTAAATGGCCTACAACTTTTAAAAATAAAGGTTTCTATAAATCAATTATACTTATAACAAGGGAAAACTTAACCATGTAACTAGACAAGTATTTGCTTCACAGAAGAAAGGCCTGAATTGGCTGCTTCTGAAAATATCACACTAAAATGCCAAAGGTGACTGACTTGTCAGTCCCCGTCCCCACAGCGAGTCCCTGCTGACCTTTCCTCCCTGATTCTCTAATTTCATCTCACCGCTTCTTTGCCTTGTGACGTGTGCTGCTGCATACCCTTCTTCAGGGACCAAGTCTGCCTTTCCTGAGTCTCCTGCATGCCACTCTTATTCCAAACTTGAAACTGCCTAGTCCTGTGCTGGAACTCAGACTAAACAATCCACTTCTGCTGGCGAGATGCAGACTACACCTAATGCTTCGGTTCAGTACCTGGCTTCTCCTTCAGTGTGGGCCAGCAGGAAACAAACAGGAAGTGACTATGCCAACCACAGAGAAAGAAACACACGCCTGTCTGGAAGGCTACAGAACAGGAACTTTTAGATACTAAGCCTGGGTTAGGAGTTTTCATGGTGGTGCTTCGGGAGAGTCTGAACCAGTCAGAAGTGGGCCCTGCTTTAACATGGACTTGTTAGCACAGCATAGGTAATTGTTTATGCTGCTAAAAATCAGTAAAGTAGTCCCTTAAGTAGGGATTTTCTTGCTCTATAATATTCCACATGTCTGTGTTAGCCCTTCTGAAAGTATTAAGAACTACTATGAAGTTAAAAGGAAAGCAATCCCAGAATTATATACAATTTTCGAGCAGATGTTATATAAATAAACAATTTGACAGGGTAGAGGCCTTCCTCGGCATGCAAGAAGCCTATCCTAGCCACTGATGCGTGGTTCCTATGTTACCCAGCTCCGAATCAGCAACACTTGCCTCCCACTGTACTGTTCTCCTGTGTTGACTCCAGGAGGCCCTTGTTGATCCACTCCTTGACTAGGTGGTTGTGAGAAGGAAAAATGACAGATGGAAGGCCTATTTAAGAAGAGAAATTAGAATTTGGTGGCAAATGAACAGAAATAGTTCGGGGACAGAAAAACCTTTACTGGAGGAGCTCACAAAACTCTAGGTACGAAACTTCAGCAGGTTACACATAACATCTTAAGGAGAAGGACTTTAAAAGGTAATTCCCTACACTGACCACGGTTTAAGCGCTAAATAAAGTCAGCACCAATAGCTCCTGAAGTCTTCAGAAAGCATAACAATGCCCCCCAGGTTAGTTTTCAAAGGCACAAGTAGGTGTACGTAGCAGCTATCATTTAATTCTACTAACTGACAAACTAATCTTAGACTTACCTTTTCCTGAATGGCATATAAATGGAATCACACAATGCATAGTGGAGGTTTTTTTTGGGGCTTTTTTTTTTTTAAATCACAGAAATTTATTTTCTCACAATTCTGAAGACACCAAGGTATTGGTTTTTTTCTAAGGCCTCTCTCCTTGGCCTGTAGATGGCTGTTATTTCCCTGCGTCTTCACATGGTCTTCCCTCTGCATGTGTCTATGTTCAAATTTCCTCTTCTTATAAGGACACCAGTCATACTGGATTAGGGCCACCTTAATGGTTTCATATTACCTTAATTACCTCTTTAAAGACCTTATCTCCAAATACAGTCACATTCTGAGGTACTAGGGGTTAGCACTTCAACACGTGAATTTACAATACATCGCTTTTTGAGCCCAGTTTCTTTCACCTAGCATAAAGCAGTTGAGATTCATCCATGATGTTGGGTATATCAGAAGTTTGTTCTTTTTTATTAAAGCATTTTCTTTATGCAAAACAGCTTAGCGATCAATAATTGATAAATGAAATAAAAAATACGACCTAGATACTAAACCACAGAGTAAAACACTGTATTGAACCATAGCTTTCCAGTGAGTGCAGAGCCTTGTTCTAGTTCCTACATTAAACAAGGTACGTCTGTAAAAGGCCTAAAATTGCACTAACGCACAGTATGCACTCAAAAAAGGGCCACCTTATATAGCTGTACCGGGGAATGCTATACACAGACCACAATGTTAGGGTAACGGCAGTAATAATTTAAGGCTCAATTAGTTGCATCAAATTACCTTTTTATGGTTTACCCGCCAAGGATGCTCTTGACTCAGCTTCTTACAATATAGTATTCCAAACAAAGAACAGATCAAGAGAAGGGTTACTTTTCATAAAAATTTAAAACAAAAAAGCCCAGGTGATAATCCTGTGTGGAGACTCAGTGAACCGGGTTTGGGTGGAGTTCACGACTCCATCTAATTATCATGATGACGGCTAAGGCATCTGAGGTCTGTCTGGGGTTCATTTTCCTTCAACAGCACCTGTCTTCTTTCCCAGAAATGGAAGAAGGGTCAGACAGGATTTGACTGCCTTTAGCGTAAAGTCATAGCACCAAACAGGTGAGAAGCAAAATAACATCTTAAGAACCAACACTCTCCATTGTTGAGGTATATACTATCTAGGGTAGATGAGTAATACTAGTGTACTCTTAGTAGAAAGATCTTAAGGCACGTTGAGATTCCGGGGTAGACCAACATTCTAATTAGTTATTTGACTGGATCATCATTCTTCCCACCCCAAGTTACGGTCTTTAAACAGTAAGGAAGTAGTTTTATGATACAATGGTATGCTGTCATGGATTCTATCAGTTACCACACTCCTCTCCAGCAGAGGGTAAAATGCTTTAAGTCTGTCAAGCAGTTTAAGGACAATATAGGGAAAAATAGCCCCAGTTCCTTAAAAGATTCTGTTTTATAGCAGAGAATTTTATATAAACATATCTAGAAAGAATGACTAGGAATCAGATGAATCTACAACCACACGAATTTTTTACTTTTTGATTTAATCAACGCAAAGAATTTAGCAGCTTTTGTATTTATAGGAAATATGGAACCTGGTCACACCCATTTCAAGGATTCATTCCTAATACTAGTGAAAGCTAACATCTTTATGGTAAGGTGACCATATAATTTATCATCCAAGCTGGGGAAGTTTTGAAAGTGAAAGGAGTTGCTATTAATAATTGCACTGAGATAACAGGTATTAACCAGAAAATGGGGGTGTGTGGTCATATAACTTTACAGTAAAAATAAGTTGGCAATTAAGATGGTAAATTTTATGATATGTGTTATTTAACACAATAAACACACACACACACAAATAAATCGGCAAGTAGTCCTTCCTATAAGACAAAAATCTACATTTTCCCCCTAAAGTAACGGAGATTACTTAATTTTTGAAGTCTTGAAAAGTTAGCACCCAAATTCAATGGAATGTTTTCTTTTAGGTTGGGGATTTATCAAGTACCACATGAAGCCCTGTAAATTGAGCTCTTCAAAGATAGACATGCAAGATAAGAGGGCTGATGTTGGTATTCCTATTTCAGTGAGCATATACATCTAGAACACATTTTAAAAGGGCTGCAATCTCACTAAATTAACTGGAATGACATGGAAGAAATAACACACACTATTTATCTTGGGAAAGTACTTATGCTTAATTCTTACAGCTGTGACAGAATACCTGGATCTGATTTTTCCATATGCACTGTAAGATAATTCTGCTAGTGGAGACTGGCATTTAGAGGACTCCTAAAACAAGAGATGATAACTAATCGATGAAGTGAGCCTAAAATCTGGTCCAGTCTATTTCATGCAAGTGAAATAATTTCTTCCATGTCAGGCGTGGGAGTAAGTCCCTATAGGGAAACAGAGCAACATCAAAGAACTCCACGAATCTTAACAATAGTACCACCAGGGGGTACTATAGGCCAGAAAAGGAATCAAGTTGTTCTCCATCAAACCACCCTTATGTCTTCCTATGGACAAATCGCGATCCTCACAGCCACTCTATTTGTTTCCCCAGCTTTGGGCTTATGGCTAATGGCACATTTTGACTTTTCCACCAAATTTTTCCCCGAATGTCTGCCATCCTCCCTGGTCACCAGACCAACCTTAGCATTTCCATTCCCCATCTCCCTCAGGTACACCTCCCTTTTCCTCTCCTGCAGACAGCTGCCAGTCCTACACCTTCTTCCACTTTCACAGACTTCCTACTCGAGTCTCTTCATACAATTTACCTCTTCCAGCATGAACACCACTGTTTTAAATCAATTATCCCCAAATAAAAACATTTTCTATAAAGCCTGTTTATAGTGATAGGGATAGGAATTATAATTTAAGGTTGCTTCAATTTCATTCATCTCTGAAAGGTAATTTAGTTCCATAGATCCAACTTAAAAAACAGACCTTCAAAAGAAAGGTTAGGGGCCGGCCCCGTGGCTTAGCGGTTAAGTGCACGTGCTCCGCTGCTGGTGGCCCGGGTTCGGATCCCGGGCACGCACCGACGCATCGCTTCTCCGGCCATGTTGAGGCCGTGTTCCACATTCAGCAACTAGAAGGATGTGCAGCTATGACATAGAACAATCTACTGGGGCTTTGGGGGGAAAATAAATAAATAAAAAACAAAAGAAAGGTTAAACGAAGCCTGAGGAGAAATGCCTGCTAATTTCTCAGCAATCCCTGTAAATCCATTTCTGGCCCAGGGGTCAAAGCTGTGTTTTAATGTTTTTCCTTATTTTACACTCCACATCCACGCATTTCTACTTTGTTAGCACTTCCACAGATTTGTGCTAAACTATTGTTTTCTAGGTCAATGTCAAATCCTTTAATCTTTCAATCCTGTTGATTAAATTATTTTTACAGCTTTAATGAGGTAATTCACATACCACACGATTCGCCCACTTAAAGCGTACAATTCAATGGCTTTTAGTATCTTCAGAGTTGTACAACAATCACCACAATCAATTTTAGAACATTTTCAACACCCCAACAAGGAACCCTGTACCTACTAGCAGTCACTCTTCATTCCATCCCCTCCTCTACCTCCACCCCAGCCTTAGGAAACAATCTAATTTCTGTCTCTATAGATTTGCCAATTCTGGACATTTCATATAATGGAATCCTACAACATATAATCCTTTGTGACTGGCTTCTTCCATGTAACAATGTTTCAAGGTTCATCCATGTTGTAGCATGTATCAGTACCTCATTTCTTTTTATTGCTGAATAATATTCCACTGTATGGATATACCACATTTAATTTATCCATTTATCAGTTGATGGGCATTTGGGTTGCTTCCACATTTGGCTATTATGAATAATAATGCTATGAAGGTTTGTGTACAAGTTTTTGTGTACATATGTTTTCACTTCTCTTAGGTATTTTGTCATGGGTTGAACTGTGTTCCCCCACAAAAGGATACGCTGAAGTCCTAACATCCAGTACCTCAGAATGTGACCTTATTTTGAAATAAGGTCTTCATAGAGGTGACCAAGTTAAAATGAGGTCATTGGGGTAGGCCCTAATCCAATACTATTGGCATCCTTATAAAAAGGGGAAATTTGGACAAGAAACAGAGATACAGACAGAGAGAACACCAAGTGAAGATGGAAGCTTGCAGTGATGCATGTAAAAACCAAGGAACGCCAAATATTTCCAACAAACACCACAAGCTAGACAAGGCAAGAAAGGATTCTCTCCTAAAGCTGCTAGAGAGAGCATGACCCTGCCAACACCATGATTAAAGATTTCTAGCCCCCAGAACTGTGAGAAATTTAGTATCTGTTGTTTTAAGTCATCCAGTTTTCGGTACTTTGTTACAACAGCACTAGGAAACTAATACAGGTATACACCTCCGGAGTGGAATTGCTGGATCATATGGTAACTCTACGTTTAACCCATCGAGGAACTGCCAGGTTGTTTTCCAAAGCAGCTATACCATTTGACTGTTTTTCAATAAATTAGTGGTTCAAAACCTCCCTCAAACATAAAAAGTAAGCTTTTCTACATGCAACCTCGCCCTCCACAGGTAATTCTCCCTCCGCCATCACCATGGTGGCAATCTTCTTTACCATATGTTAAACTTTCCTATTTCCTTAAAAAATACATAAATAACAAATAGTTAAATCATCAATGCACTAATAGGAGGGGGTATCTAGAATGAGCTGTGGTTGGGGATGCAGAGTAATCTTAAAGAGATCTAAACTGAGGATAGGCGACGAGTAAATGGTACTAAACAGCAGGAAATTGTCTTTAAAAGGAGGATTTCCTAGCTGAGATGGGGAAGAAAAGAGGATCCTGAAGGACACGATGGCATTTTCTTTAGGGAAGGGAGCCTGGCCACAAAGAGGTCTAAGTCCCATCTCTGGAGAAAGGAATTGGCATGGTGAGGTAGAACACATCTTCTGGCAGAATCTTGGAAACTCTGAATTTCACTTAGTTATTGTCCTAAGAGGACCCTCAACTCTTCTTCAAACAATAAAGTACTATAGTCTAATAACGATGAAGTTATGTACAATTTAATCAAATATCTGACTATTCTGAACAAGAAAGAATAGAACTTTTTATGTAGTTGAGTAAATAACACACACACACACACACACAAACAGATTGAGCGCCCTCTCTAGTCAATAAAATTTTTAATAAAGTCAGTAGATTTCCAATCTCTGCACAACTAATAGATGCAGGTATATGAGTAATGATTTGGCTCTTGGCTATGTTATAAAAATTAGGGGTAAAAACACACATGCTAAAAAGTTTACAATAAAATCTCATAGAGATCACTTCATTTTGTTGTTACCAATAACCTATTTTCAGTTACAGTGTCAACCTTTTCATTTTTCACAGCCTCAGATAGAAAAGCAAAGCAGAATGGAAGAGGAATGTTGGAGAAATACATTCTAATACCAGTAAACTAACTGCTGACAGTGATCATAGACAGGAAAACACCAGACAGAACAGGTCACTCAAAAAGCACAACTGTTTGGGATTATTCAGCGAAAAGAGAAAAGGGAACGAGAAATCCCAGAAGGTGTCACAGTGCAACCACTGATGCCCAAAACTGGTGAGCTCCAGTCCTCAAAAGAGTTCATTTAGTTCATGTTACTTAAGAGGAAGGTAACAATACAGTACATTTTGGAATACAGCTAGAACACAACATCAAGCAGTTAAAATAAAATTGAGGCTACTGGTTATTTCCAGTAAGCCATCCTTTTATTTTCCTTCCCCTTTCTCCCAATCAATGACTAAGCATGGTCTGGAAAGAGAGGACTGGAACAAAAGAATTATTCAGGAAACTTAGGTCTGAAAACACAGCAATAATTGTTTCAAGTTGGGAGAATGTAAGCAAAACTGAAGTCTAGATATTTTTATTTATCTTGAAAGACTCAAATAAATAAATTTACTTTGAATACTATTTCTACAGAAATTTCTTCCTTCCTTAGCCTCCTTTCACTTCACTCCAACAAAAGCCACACCATCCTTTAGATCAGTGGTTCTCAAAGGGGAGAACCCCAAGCAGCAGTAACAGCATCACCTGAAAACTTCTTAGCAATGCAAATTCTCAGGCCCAACCCCAGGCCTACTGATTCAGAAACCCCGAGGCCAGCGCCAGCAATCTGTGGTCAACCAAGCTCTCCCTCCAGGTGATTCTGAGGCTTGCTCAAGTCCGAGAATCTCTGTTTCAGATGATATGAATGTAAAAGGCCCAGGATTTTTGATTTATAGAACAAAATGATTCTTAAAAGACTGAAATGACAAAAGGCAATAGGGAAGAAAAGTCTATTACGTAAACTGTGCACTGTTAGCTTAGAAACCATGTGTTTTCTAGATTAAGGCCCAACTATAACACTTAGCAACTTCTAATTAGTAGTAGCATAAAGATGGTACCTTCCAGATGTTTCAGGAGTGCCCTACAGCTATTCCCATGAGCAGATATCAGAATGTTTTTGCCTTTTAATACTTCAGGAGCAATCCTTTCATTCCAAAAGGGAAGGAGTCTCTCCAAAACATCCTTTAAGCTTTCAGATCGTGGCAGCTGATCCACAGGTACATCGCATACTTTATACCTCCGGTTATTGTAGATTTCATGGTAGTAAGGATGCGACTCCTCAATGGGTGGCGGGGTCACATTATAACTTCTTCTCCAGAGCCTCACTTGTTCTTCACCGTGATTCAAAGCCATTTGCTCCCTGTTGAGACCGATCAAGCCTCCATAGTGACGCTCATTGAGACGCCAGGAACTTTCCACGGGAACCCACTCCTGCCCCAGCTCTTCTAGGATTAGCCAGGCTGTGTGGATGGACCGATTAAGGATGGATGTGAATACAAGATCACACTCAAAGTTTAAAGCTTTGAGTTGCTTCCCACAGTTCCGAGCTTCCTGCAGTCCTTCACTGTTAAGTTTCTGGTCCACCCAGCTACAAAAACGATTCTCTTTATTCCAAGCACCCTCTCCATGTCTTAACATAATCAGTTTGTACTTGGACATACTGATGGCTGAGCTTCCCTAGCACTTTCAAATGGGCCAATGTTTAGTGACAGCAGTACATCTAGAAAGAGAAGAAACAAAAAGTACAAGTTACATTCTTCATTCACCTGACTACTTGGGAATGGAAACACAACTTTACAACAGCCAGTTTCTAAAATAAATTGGAATAATTCCTTTGAACTGCTTTGACATCAGACATCCGGCAACTCATACACTACGGCACATATAGGCATATTCTGCAGATAATTAATTACAGGGAACCTAGTGGACTTACATTTCCTGATGGCTGGATCATATCTTAATTTTATGACGTAAAAATAACAGAACACTTCATTCTAATGGCATGCTGCATTTCCACCAGATAAAAAGGCAGTTTATGCTTACAGAAGTGAGGATTTAATAGAATGAGTGGTAGATATCTAAAAGGATGATGAGAAGCTAGGAACTCCCAGCTCCTTGCAGCTGCCTCTAGATTGAAGGCATCCTCCTCACTTTGTTTTTCCTCTGGTGGAAACAGAAATATTTACCAGTCTCACCTTCTTATAGAAGTTATTAAACATGTGAATTCAACGAACCACGACATATACCTAATATGTAAATCATTGACTGGTGGCAATCGGCTCTTCAGTGCCACAGGCTACACCACATACAAGCAAATCTAAGGTTCAACATTCAAACAACATTAAAAGTGATTTAAAGAGACATGAACACCAATTACGGTACTCACCTAAATAATCTCTCATCTGCCTCAAGATAGAACTTTTGGCAGGAATAAATCTAGATGCAAAACAAGCTATCAAATGCAAGCAGCTGAGAGATGCTGCCTGCAGAAACAGATTAACAGGAGCAGGTCTGCAGGAGCTAGGAGCAAGAGGAAGCACACTGACAAGTGTCTCCTCCTCCCAGCCTTCAGCTCTCCCACACTCACCAGCCACATCTCAGTGGGAGAAGAATCTAGTAAAGTGGGACAGGCAACCCTAAAGGGTTTCTGAACTCCCTAGGTTAAGGCACTGGCCCCAAGATCTGCTGGGCCCACCCTGTCCCCTGGAGAATCTGCTGCCCGGGCTGCATCAGCCTACCTTCCCTCTCCTGCAGTAGACCTATCGACACTGACCAATGCTGCTCTGTTCACAAGTCCGGCGCTCTCCACCTCCACCCCAGTGTCTTCCCCACTGGGGGGTAAAGATTATAGGAACACCAGGGCCTGGACTTCTGCTATTCTTGGCAACGTCCATTACCTGGAGACTCTCTGCCCACTTAAACTGCGATTCACCCACAGTTACATAGCAATCACTGACAAAGATAATTGGAATCTAGATCTAGTTTCTTTCTTTAGTAATTCCTAGAGATTCTGAAGGGAAAAAAAGTCTTTAAAATAAGGCTTCATATTTCGGTAGAATGCAGAGGACCTGAGGGAGGAAGCAGACTGAGGTGATTTGTGAGTAGTTGCAAGGCTACAGCAGTCAGGTTGATGATTTCTCTTTCTCATGGAGCATCAGGTTTGAAGCTTTAGTGCATGGGAAGCAGGAAAGCCTCAGGTCACTGGAAGAGCCAGGGCTCAGAGCTCAGGGCTCCCGTGAAGGCAGCTTAGAGAGCTGAGAACTTCTCAAGAGAGAGCAACGCCTCTACCCTCAGCCCAGGGTGGGATAGGGATGGCAGAACAGAGAGTGGGATGAAAGGCACCTGGGCAGTGTTTTGCTAGGTGATTACCAGAGCCCAGAGCAGGATAATTATGAAGCTAAAGAAGCTCAAGCCTCTGGGCCTTCACCTGAACTTCTCAGGTGCTGGGAGAGACCAAATAATGAATTCACATGGACGAATGAGTGTGTGTGTGTGTGTGTGTGTGTTTAATATGCAAAAGAAAGATATTTTCATATTGTTTCTTTAAAGAGCATCAATCCACCAAGTAGTAGAAGCTTCAGGCCCAAGAAAAACTGGATCCATCCCCTCGTAACCACTTACTGTTTTGTTTTGTTAGTGGTGGTGGAGGAGGGGGTGGAGAAAAGAGAAGCTATCAACCGTTCCTCTACCTCAACCCTTTGCTGGTCTTGTCAAGCAAGAAGCCTCCACACACTAATGAAGCTATTTTCCCTTCAGATGAAGACGGGTGTGATGGACAAATGCCGTAGGCAGGAGCACTTCTCCACCATCTTTTGATTATGAACTATATGGAAGGAGCGAAAAAAATGTAGCAATAACATGAACACTCAGGCACCTACCACCAAGCTTTGCAGTATTTTAATCTGCTATATTTCCTTACTTTACAAAATAAAACTATTTCTCTGTTTTTTTACCTCAAAATATGTATACTGAAGCAGAGGACTAGTACTACAGCCACAAAAACTATACAGATACACACCCCTCCCTCACTCTGGTGGACAGGGGTGAACACAGGATAAGGTACCAAACGAGTGCATCTGTCTCAGGTGGACAAAAAGCCACTGCCCTCTCGGTGCCATCAATGGACTTTTCCCATTTAATTAACTGCTGAATATTTACAAAGGAGCTGTTGAGGTTTAATATTTGCAATCTTTAAGATTTTAATCGTCATGGGAGCTGGTATACCAAGTGTTTACCAACAAACACACAACACTGTAGTCAGTTTCATTTAAAGTTTAAGGGAGGGGCTGCAAACTTCCATGTCCCGATGGCCAGACAGGTGTGTGAAGAGCAGTGACGCTGGGCTACAGGGGTGATGGGAACAGTGTTGAACTGCAGAGAACATACACGTTTCTCTGAAAGACAACTCTTGTGTAAATGGATGAAGTTTTTGTATAACCTGTTCTCACTGAACTAAAGGTACCATTCTTAGAACTTTTCTGGAGAACAAAGAGAAGATGGGATTGCTGGAACCAAAGACTGGAGAGAATGCATGACTTAGACCATAGAGAACCTATGGATTCTGTTTTGTTTTTAGAGTGAATAAATGTTTTATTTTTAAATAAAAATGATCATTTCAGCTCTTAAAAGTTCATGTATAAAATAAAAGGAGTAGCTATTTCTTAGCTCCAGCCCATTTCCCTCTGAGACTGAGGAACTGAGCTTCCTAAACCTTCCAATTTTCAAAAACAGTGGAAATGCACATTTTTATGTGATATTTGATATAAATACTGGCAACTAATTTGAATTCATTTTTCAAATGTGAGCTAAATAAAACATGTCTGCAGGCTAGACTGAGTCTGCTAGTGTATGACCTGTGACTTAAGGGGAAATCTCCAGGCCACAGATGAATGGGGAGGCCACCATCCCCCAGGAGATGGTCCGACCTCAAGCCTCCAGGCTCGAATCCCAGCTTTCCTATGTTATTGTCCAACACACTCTTTCAAAGTACAGACCTCTAATCTCTAAATGTGCTGGGCTTCCTTGTCCTTGACCCTCCTTCACCAAACCCTTTGCCAGTGCCCTGCAGAGTCCAGCTCTGTAATCAAACTCCCACTCAACTTGGGACTCTTCCTGGAATGCTTCCGCCAGCTCTGAGCTTTAACGGAGCTGAAAATGAACTGAATGCAAAACTACCTCTCTCAGGTGTCTGCTGCTCTCTTTAGTGGGTGGTGTTCATGCCTCATATCCTGGGACAGGGTCCTCCTCCCTCTCAATGGTACTTCCTGACCAAACGCCTCCACCCCCACCATCTTTTGGAGGGGGGAGCTCTGATTCTGCAAGTCTCGCTCTATTCAGCCGTAGTTCTCTTGTCTCATTTATTAGCTGCAACCTTCGTAAAACCTGAGCACCTTATTTACAACCCTCAATTACTTCCTATTGATCTTAGCAGAAAGTTCAAAATGCTTAATGTGACCCACAGGCTTCGGTTTTCTTTTATTGCCTTGGGCATGTCATGGTCGTTCTTGCCTCAAGACCTCTGCACATACCGTACACAGAGAACCCTAGCACGTCACCCCCTTCCCTCCCCTGCCGCTTCAGTCCTACCCTGCTTTAGGGAACCTCTAGTCACCCTTTAGATCAGCTGCGCCCCACCAAAATATAATGCAAGCCACGTGTAATTTTAAATTTTCTACAAGGCATATTGAAAAAAAGAAATAGGAGAAATTAATTTTAATAATATATTTTATTTAACCCTATAGGTTCAATATATTATCATTCCAACATATGATCTATATAAAATTCTTAATGAAGTATCTTACATTATTTTTTTCATAGTAAGTCTTTGAAATCTGGTGTATATTTTATACTTAAAGCACATCTCCATTTGGACTAGCCACATTTCAAGGGCTCGATAGCCATATACGACCAGTGGTGACCTTATTGAACGGCACAGCTTTAGAGCTTAGCTTAAACGTTATTTCCTCTAGGCCAGTGGTTCCCAAACTTGAATGTGCATCAGAATCACCAAGTGAACTGGTTAAAACAGATTGCTGGGCCCCACTTCCACAGCGTGAGCAGGTTTGGAAGGGCCTGAGAATTTGTATTTCTAACAAGCTCCCAGGTGACGCTGATGCTGCTGGTTTGAGGACCATGCTTTGAGAACCTCTGCTCTAGGCAGACTTCTCTGCTCTTCCTTCTTGCCCACTGGGAAGGGGTCAGGCCTGCCTGACATACACTCTTGGAGCACCCTGCTTTACAACATGGGGTGCACTTGTATTTATTCAATGTCTATGTGTCCTGTTAGACTGTAAGTTGCAGCACAGCTGGTCTGTCTTACTGCCCTATCTCTAGAACCTAGCATGACACTTGACATATACGAGGGACTCAGTAGGTGTGCTGACTGAATCAAAGTCAGTTAGACAAAAATGATTAGATTGTGCTAATGAGCTAAGACTTGATAGGTTCAGTGGTAACTGCCAAAGTAAAAACAGTCAGTCCGCAGGCCTGAGATGTTAAGAGGCTTTAACTCAATCCCAGGGTTATTTAATGGCAAAGCCAGAGCCAAGAATAATCATCCATTGTATTTTTGTACCCTTTACAGTTTGGTATGTTTACGAAGGGCCATAATGTCCACAAAGAAAAGAGAGACTTCGATTGACTTGTTCAAAAACATATAGCCACTACGCGGCAAATTAGAGCTGCAGTCCAGGTCTTCTGCGTCCGACACCTGTGCTCCTTCTCCCTCACACTAAAGACTTCAGAGGCTTGGTTTGAGGATCTAGGCTCACTTGGCTTCACTTCACAGGAGCATCTCCAGTCACAACTTGTCTTTCCAAACCCAGGCAGCCATTTCATAAAACGCATACAAACAAGGTGAGTAGAAAGGAGGGCTCAGCTTATGACCACCCTTGAGAAAAACCTCAGGCACCAAGTCACATGGGGCAACAGTCACCCCAACTTATAAAGAGGTACCATACTAAGAATATGTACTCCCCACCCTCAAATTAAAAATGATTCTTTTTTAAAAATCAAGCTTTTTTTTGTTGTTTTTGGTAAAGCTCACTGCCCTGGAGTTGGTTCCTAAAGTTCCTCCTTTATCTCTCAGCAAGGGTTACTGGCACTTGAATTAGCATGAATTTTAGTCAATGATTTACTTCATACCAAGAAAAGAGCCGCACATGTCACTGAATTATCATTTCCTAGAATTTCTTCCTTTTTAAAGGATGGTATGACTCAAAGAAAAAGTTTCCTAAACAAACATACCTTTTATACAACTCTGTCTCATCTTCCCGCCCCTTCCTCTGTCTTCCCTTCCTTCTGGCAATTACTTTTGCAGTCCTCTGACACCTAACTTGTGCCTTGCCCACTCGACTGAAACGGTCTCTCAAAAGACTGCTGGTTAGTTATTTCTTACTAAGTGGAGACATCTCTCAGGAGTCACCCTGCTTTGACCCCTCTGAAGCTGACTGCATCAACCAAGGGAAAACAGTTCTAAGATTTCAGTGCTGCATTTCTCCAGCTCTTCCATTGTAATGTCCTCTTCTTGGTCTCGGTATTTTCCTACCCAGAGTACTATGATGTCACAGCAGCTAACGCTCATGGAATGCTCACCACATGCTGGGAGGATCTGAATCCTCAACCATCATTCTATGGAGGAGCTACTATGATTATCCCCATTTTATAGATGTAGAAACTCAGGAGGAGAGGCTAACTGGCCCAAGGTAACACAGATTGTAACTGGCAGAGCTGGAGTTCAATCTCAGGCAGGCTGGACCCCAAAGCCTATACTTACACCTTGAACCACTCTGCTACCCTGTCACATTGATACCAAGGCTGTATCCTCAGTCCTTGGAAACCCAAGTTTTCTCACTACTTTAATCACATTAAAATGGATGGTTTATCAGGGCCGGCCTGGTGGCGCAGGTGGTTAGGTGCACGTGCTCCGCTGCGGTGGCCCGGGGTTCGCTGGTTCGGATCCCAGGTGCGCACGGACACACTGCTTGGCAAGCCATGCTGTGGCGGCGTCCCATATAAAGTGGAGGAAGATGGGCATGGAGGTTAGCCCAGGGCCAGTCTTTCTCAGCAAGAAGAGGAGGATTGGCAGATGTCAGCTCAGGGCCAATCTTCCTCACACACACACACACACACACACACACACACACAAATGGATGGTTTATAAATTGACAGCCCCAAATACTCATCAGCTCCCCAGCCTGGTCAATTCATTCTTCAATTCATTCTTCAAATGCGTGTTGCAAACCCCATTTGACCATGGCACAATGCTGGGCCTGTGAGAAATATAGAGTCCAACATGGATTATGTCTTCAAGGAATTGGTGGGGGAAAGAGTGGGTGTGTGTGTGTGTATCACTAAAGCAGAAGGTAATCTCTTCATTCATAAGGGAGGTAGAAAAGAGAGACTATTTCTAAGTAAGGCTTCATGGACATGGCACTATTTAAGCCGGATTTGGAAAGATGTTTAAGATTTAGGTTTATAGAAAAAGGAAAAGGAATTCTAGCCTAAGGAAACAACTGCATATGGAGAATGGTGACCCATTCAAACTGACTGGAGTATAGGTAGGGTGACCATACAACCTGGTTTACCTAGAACAGTCTTGCTTTAGGCCTGTTTCCCCAACATAATTATTATAAGGCCCCTTTCACACTTAAGTGTCCCATTTAGAAAATTATATGATCACCCTAAGTATAGGGTATAATAAGGAAGTAGGAGGAGACCAGCCTAGAAATATAAGACTGAATAGTGGCTCAGAAAGGCTTTGTGCCAAAGAATGCAGATTCTATAAATACTGGGACATCACTAAAGGTTTAATAACTTGTATTTTAGCAGGATCAAAGCAGCACTTATAAACATAGAGAGGGATGGGAAAAACCAGAGATATGAACACTTGTGAGGTTTTGCAATAATTCTGGTAATATATAATGAAGACCTAGACCAGGATAATGGCTGTTGAAATGGGATGAAGGAGATGAATGTGAGAGACACTATAGCTGAGCTCAGGTGTTGGCAACTTTTTCTGTAAATAGCCAAATAGTTAATTTTTGGGGCTTTGTGGGCTATACGTTGTCTGCTGCAATTACTCAATTCTGCCATTATAGCTGACAGCAGCCATAGACAATACATAAATGAATGAGGCTGTGTTCTAATAAAACTTTATACATGGACACTGAAATTAGAATTTCATAATTTTCATGCACATGAAATATTGTTAAATCTTGTATTTATTTCAACAAGTTACAAATGTAAAAACCATTCATAGCTTGTGGGCTGTACAAAAACATGTAGTGGGCCAGAAAGCCTTAATTTGCCAATCCCGGGTCTAGCTGGATACCATACTCAGATCTACTAATCACATCGGCATTTTGAACCTTTAAGCATCCTGTCATGGGATAATCCCAAAATTATTAAATCACCTGATTTTATTCTTGGCCAGAACTGCAAGTACCTTAAGTAATGGAATCCCATTCATAACTGTTTTTATCTCTCACAGAAGACAATACTGAGCACATTTAAAGCAATCTGAGTAGTTTACTTTTGCTTAATTGAATTATTTAATAATGAGTTCAAGATAGAATGGGGAAAAAAATTATGCATCTTGTTAATCAACTTCAAAAATATAATCTGTCGGGGCCGGCCCGGTGGCACAAGCGGTTAAGTGCGCGCGCTCCGCTGCGGCGGCCCGGGATTCGCTGGTTCGGATCCCGGGCGCGCACCGACGCACTGCTTGGTAAGCCATGCTGTGGCGGCATCCCATATAAAGTGGAGGAAGATAGGCACCGATGTTAGCCCAGGGCCGTCTTCCTCAGCAAAAAAAGAGGAGGATTGGCGGATGTTAGCTCAGGGCTGATCTCCTCACAAAAAAAAAAAAATATATATATATATAATCTGTCATTTTGACACGCTTTACTTCTATTAGACATCTTTGCAAATTGTCACAAACAGTGCCTCACACTTAGGTGAATGTATACCTGCTCAGGAATAGGTGCTACATAACTGCCTTGGCAATAAATAGGTGATTCAAAGGAAACACACTCTGCAGGTGACATACTTTCAAAGACTTTTTGCTATAAATATGGATAGAAATTCCATCTCAATTCGCTATAGAACAAAAAATATTCTTTCCATAAATGCCACCATAAAATTGAAGTTATGTTTCAAAATTAGCATACTTTAGGCAAGGCAGGGATGGAAAGGATAGGTAGATAGAGGACTGGTGCATGTACAAAGCATTGCATTTACTGAGGTTACTGCTACAGTATTTCCAGAATCTCTAGGAAGTTTCAACAAATGGAGTGTAACAATGTTGCTGCTGCCTCCCACTCCTGTCCCTCCTTAAACCATATAATTTCACATGCCTCTCCCCCTCCCACCATAACTGAGGCTAGTCCTGTCTTCCAAACTAATGCTCCTAGGACATTGTTTCCTCCCTTTCTCGGGTGTTTGAAAAGTAATAATGTCTAATACTCTAGTATAACAACTCACGCACAGGTGGGGAAAATTACAGGATAAAGACCAGCCTAAAGACTTAGTTTTCTGTTTCCAAAAATTAAGAAATGTGATCAGTGACACAATATTGAAGTAATATAAAATAAGGGATACAGAGCCGGAGTCATTTTGATCCCAAGCTTACCCTTAAATATTAAATATTCAAATACTACCCTAGACTGCTCAGATGTTTTCCTTGGTCCAAATCCTCACTGCATAGCTTTGAGCAACACTTACCCCTACTGCTAGGAATCTAACTCTATAAAAAATAGGCTGGCTATATTTGAGGATAGAAAAAAGAGATGCTAACCATATTTCTGACGAATTAAAAAGGAACAGTTATTAAGGGAAATGAAATCCTTAGAGTCGTAACAGAATGTGCCTTCCCCCAAATTAAACTCAATATTAAAAGTTCAAACATTGGGGGCCGGCCTGGTGGTGGAGTGGTTAAGTTTGCGCACTCCACTTCAGCGGTCCAGGGTTTGCTGGTTCAGATCCTGGGCGCAGACATATGCACCGCTCATCAAGCCATGCTAAGGTGGTGTCCCGCATAGAGCAACTAGAAAGGTGTACAACCATGACATACAGCTATCTACTGGGGCTTTGGGGAGGGAAAAAAAAAAAGAAGAAAGGAGGAAGATTGGCAACAGATGTTAGCTCAGGGCCAATCTTCCTCAGAGAAAAAAAAAAAGATCATTTAAAAAAAAAGTTCAAACATGACTATATCTAAAAGTGCCTAGTGTTCCGTCATCTATTACTCTTTCTAAAGCTTTACAGTAACTTTCCATTTGTATTTACAGTACAAGACACCTCTTTACCAGGAGCAAATGCTATCACTCACAGTTGTTTTCCAGGCACTATCACCCTGTCATTCTCCAACTTGACATCTACTAACAGCCCCTACTGATTACTTGTTACAAGAGTGACAAACCATAGCAGGCAGACCCCTATTCACAGGGAAGAGATATACATGCGTAATGAGATGTGTGTTTGCCTGGGGCATGTTGCCTGTTCCAGCCTGCATGGCATCACCGATGTGCACCACACCCACTCATGACACCTCCTTCCTATCTCTGGTTACTTATTCCTCTAAGGTTGTAGCTCTTATCAACACAAACTGTTTCTACCAAATCCCAAAAGTGTGAAGTCAAGAAAACTGGACATTAGTCCTAGCTCTGCTACTCACTGACAGTGTGATTTTGACCAAGTTATTTAAATTCTCTGGACCTCAGGTTCCTTACCATAAAGATGAACATAATGAAATTACTGTTCTCAAGGGGCTATTAAGAAGACTAAAAATGAGATTATGATGAACCACCACACCAAAGAGTGGGAAGTATTCTATGTCGAATGGGGCAGACTTTGACTAACACATGAAGACTGGCACAGACCTCAGGCCCCTGAAAGTGATCCTATCTTGCTGATGGTCTGAGCAGCTGGGAATAAAGTAAAATGAGAGTGGGAGTAAAGAGAAAAGGTTAAATTAGGTAGTGGAAGGAGGAATGCAATCAAATGTTGTGTGTGTGCATTGGGTGGGTGGGGAATATATGGTAAGATACAGTCCTGGAAGCATACCAAATGCTCAGCAATATTCTACAATCCAAATGCTTTAGGTGAAGTAGCTAACATTTAATTTACATTTTATAAAGTATGTTTTTTCCATATTTGTGGCCAAGTTTCAGTGAGTTTTGTTAAGTAAAACTTTTAGTCCTGTTTCCCCATATAAACATCCCCACACACAGATTTCATTCCAAGGCTGTTCAAGAGACCTACCAGTTCAAACATCTGTGTGTTCTCCGTCCTCCAGGCACCAGACACACAAAGATGAAGGCATGGGTGAATTTAGATGTATTAGTCATTACTCAAAACGAAATGTGCCACTTCATTTCAACCAACAGTAGGAGGCAAAAGAGGAAGAGAGACTGAAAGATCTACCCAAATACTAACAGTGGCTGCCTCTGTGTGATGGAATAAAGGTTGACATTTTCTGCCACAATATACTTTTGTACAACGGTTACTCTTTACAATGACCAAATTTCTACAATGATCCATTTGGTTCAGTTTGGTTTAAATATGGACACAGAAGAACGGGTACTACCCTTGCAGCTGGGAACTTTTAGCTGCTAACAGATTGGTACAGAACTCACTGCAATGAGATTTAGCATATGTACTTGTGGTAGAAAATGTCTAGTCATCTTTATTGTAAAAGACTTTTAAGACAGGCATGGGCCTCGGCAATACTCTAATGCAACATCTTCTTCTTAAAGATCAAAAATTAAGAGTCAGAGAGTTGAGGGGCTGGCCCTATGACGCAGTGGTTAATTGAGCATGCTCCGCTGCTGGCGGCCCAGGGTTCGGACCCCAGGCGCCCACCGATGCACTGCTTGTCAAGCCATGCTTGTCAGGCCATGCTGTGGCGGCGTCCCATATAAAGTGGAGGAAGATGGGCACAGATGTTAGCCCAGGGCCAGTCTTCCTCAGCAAAAAGAGGAGGATTGGCATTGGGTGTTAGCTCAGGGCTGATCTTCCTCACACACACAAAAAAAGTCAGCAAGTTGAAATGATTTGTTTACGATCACACAAATAGCAACAGCTTCAAGACTGACACCTAGGTGTCTTGACTTCCAACTCAGAGCTCCCTCCACTACACTACTTGTTTGAATTATGCTTCTCTAAAGTCCACCACCATTTGAGGAGCATCTGTGGTATGTGAGGTGCTACAGGACAAAGATGGATAAAACCTAGTCCCTGGCCTCAGGGGAGACAGTTTTAAAGTAAAAGACAAATTGACATGTGTTCTGCTTTCATTACAGAAAACCTTAGTAGTTACTGGTGAAAGACAGCATTTGTTTTTTTTCCCCAAAAGTCTGCATTCAGTCAGTTAACATTCTGGTATCAGTCACAAGGTATAAATCCCCCATAATTTGGAAGGGAGGCTGCAGGGGAATGAGGGTTATAGATAGTTAGCTAACAACCAATTATCCTTCAAAACTTAACTGTGAACTTTACTTCCATTATGCATTTCTATTGCCCTTCTCTACTAATGCAGCCCCATCCCTTTGAAAGGAGGAAAAATACACTTACTTTTTTATTTTTAGTGGTTCTAAGAACCTGTGATTTAGTTCCAGATTCGAGTCCTACATGAAACCATTGCAGATATTCACTTCTTTCTCCTTTCACGGCATTCAAATTTTTTCTACCCACTAAGACTTTTAGGGCCAGGTCTGCCATCGCCCTAAATACAGTGGCATGGCCGTGAAAACACACCGAGCTTTCTTCCAGAACCTCTGCTATGGAAGGGGCTCTGCCACACCATGCCTCAGACGTCCAGGAGAGATGACTTCATCACTTCAACTCCTATTTATTCTTCAACTCCTATCTATTCTTCCCATCAAGACACCACCACCAAGGCGGAGTCCTCCCTTCAGCTGACAGATCTGTGACTCCCTGAGGAAGAGCAGCTGAGAGGGACCTGGGGATAAGTGAGGGTCAGGGCTTGAGGGGCGGACGAGCGAGCGCCAGATACCCACCCAAGACTGAACCGGGAGAGGCAAGGAACTGGCCTTCCCGCACTCCAAAATAAAACACCACATCATTTTAAAATGGAAACGTTCGCAACGGCAACATTCTAAAACAAAACCACTCACCTACAAAGAGGCCACCAGTAGCTGCCGCTCCTCGCAGCCACCGAGCAGCCAGCGCCTCCTGCGATTCATCACTGCTGCCGGCATAGACGCTCTTTTCTAGCCGGGAGCCAGAAGGGGCAGGTCGTAGCGCGCTGCCTATTGGAGGGTCCAACTGTCACTCATTCATGACCCCGTCCCACACCCAGGAACAGGTCGAGGTCTTTTCCGTTTTCCAAATCCCTGGGGTAGAAATTGAGACTCTGATTGGCTCGCTGAGGAGACGAACACACTGCTGGACCAGTAAGAAGCTGGCTTCGACTCCGGTGGGCGGGCTTGGGCCTGGAAGAAGAAAAACAAAACCAGGAGCGTTGTCCCGGCAATAGAGCGGCCTGGGGAGTTCTTAAGCAGTCGATGATGCCAGAAAGCGTTTCGCGTCGTAAGGCAAGTATCTGCCAATGTAGAGACGTGTCGGCGGAATCTTGGAAGTGATGAGGTGATGCCTTCTTTTACTCATGGGACACTTCAACCCGAGGAGGAAGGTGGGCAGTCCTCGCAGAGGAAGGCTCCTGCTTTCCTCGTGGTTCTAAGTCTTTCAAGTGCCCGATTTATGGGCAGTAATTCATCCTCCCTTTCTCCCTGTACTTTTATGGGGATTCCCCTTAGGCAATTCTCTGGCACTGTTTTGGTTGGAGAAGACAAGGGATGAATGGAATGTATTAAAAGCTTGTGGAACAGATGAAGGGAGGATGGAGTGGAATGAGGAGAATTATAAATTTGGAGGCCACAATTACTGAACAAGAGAAACCTATGAAAACCTGGCAGGAGGCCCTTTAGGCTAAGCAGGCTTGTACTACTACACAAGACTTAGAAGTCTAAGTGTCAGAACTTGTGGATGGGCGAGAAAGATAAGGAATGCTATGTTTGCCTGACCTCATGGGAAATTCCCCTGTTTCCAGAATGTGTCCTACCTAGTGTTTAGTATCCTCTTTTGAGTTTTTCTGTTTCATGCACACAGCAAATCCAGTAGATTTGTGACCACCAAGCAGGGCTTCAGAATAATTAAACGTAAATTTGAAAAAATAATCCTTCCACATTTTGAAATATGACACACTATGTATTGAATTCATTAAGACCTAAGTGTTTGTAGTTAGTTCTAGATCTCAATTATCCTTCGTAGAGATAACAATTCTTCCTGAGATCCCAAAGACCAGACCTTTACTTCTAGGAGAGCACAAATCCAAGGCCTGACCAGGTCCCAGCAGGTGATAAGTCCCATCTAGTGATAGTTAGAGTTTAACTTGCACAAGATTAACTAGAGTTCAGGTCAGAGCAGCTGGAGGAGGCGGCTTCCAGTCTTAACTCCCAGGAGTGCCACTTCCAAATCCTATACTCATACTGGCTTGCTCTTCCTTTTCTCCATATGATTGAGGACAAAGTGAAGGAAAAGCTTTTCTACTACAGTATAACATCAAAGCTCCCTACTTCATCCTCTGGTGGATAGAGACAGCCATTCAGGAGTGTTAGTCTTACAGCATTTGCCATTTAGGGATACTTACTCTGGGCTTAAGGGCACCTGCTGGTTGGATTTAGTTTTACTGTTGTTATGGTTACATAACAACATAGCAAGCTTGTCACATAGAACATTTACAATATCAAACATCACCTGCCTTTTAGAATCTCGTTGTACAGGTGAGGAATCTGAAGTTTAAGAGATTTATTTAGAATTACTTCTCTGGTTGGGGGAGAGCTGGGACAGGATCCAAGGTTGCTAATTCATAACTCTGGGAAAATGCTTTCTCTTTTGCTGCCCCTCCCCAAAAAGCAATAATTTTTAAAATCAAGATTACTAATTTTAAAATTAACTTCCATTAGGGGCCGGCCCGGTGGCACAAGTGGTTAAGTGTGCGCGCTCCGCTGTGGTGGCCCGGCATTCGCCGGTTCGGATCCCAGGCACGCACCGACGCACCGCTTGGCAAGCCGTGCTGTGGAGGCGTCCCATATAAAGTAGAGGAAGATGGGCATGGATGTTAACCCAGGGCCAGTCTTCCTCAGCAAAAAGAGGAGGATTGGCAGATTTAGCTCAGGGCCGATCTTCCTCACCAAAAAAAAAAAATTAACTTCCATTAAGACTAACTGTGAGGAATTTAATTCTAATATAGCAAGCAGTATAGATACTATGAAAATAACGTAGTGTCTCAGTTCACTACTTTACTTCAGATAACTTTTGGTGTAGTCCTACTTTCATCCAAACAAGAAATGAAAATGCAGTAAATTATTATAGCCATGTTGTCTCTTTGTCTTTCTGTTATGTGTGCATATGAAAAAGCCCGTATTAACACATATGGTACTTTAAGGGTTGGTCGCAGATTGACTTATTCAGGACCTGGATAAAATACTACTTTATGATAGCATACGTACCTGGCCAAAATAATTTCACAACTATTTATGCAGAGCCCCTAGCCTTTGCAGCTAGGGTTGAGCTGGTCCACCGAGCATCAAAACATCATCAACTGACCAAGGCTATTCTGCGTTTTTCTTCCCTGGCAGAGCCAGTTGCTCCCTTCCTCCCCTTCCAGCAAACTCCAGAATTAGTTGGTCCTATATCCCATGTACAGGACTATCTTCTTGTCTTAATGGTGTGAGGACACATCATGATCTGGTTGTTTGCTGCTAGTATCTAGTGTCCTACCAATCCGTACCTTCTTCAGGGTCAAATTAAAATCTGTCACCCATAATCTAGTGTAATAGACCCATGTTTGGCTCCCACCATTGACCTGCTAAGTACAGGACTCCTCTATTGAAACCAAAAACTGAAAATGCTCTTACAAATGAGCCATGTAGACCTTTACTTTAAAGCCATCTGTCCCTTAATTTCACAAGTTAAAACATAGAATCCTCATCTCACAGAGCAGTGTGAAGAATAACAGAGGCTGTTTTGAAATACCTTTGCAATCTCTGAAGCACCTTACGTCTGCCACTTTCTAGCTCTGGGAACTTAGGCACATTGCTTGACCTTATTCTGTGTCTCTATCTGAGAAATAGGGATAATATCTAATTGGCCAATGTGAAAATTAGATGAGATAATGCAGTGTGTACCTGGCATATGGAAAGGGGTCTGTAAATGGTGGTTATTCTTAACAATTACGGTCATGATAATTGTAAAGTGTTTAACTACTTATGAGTACTCTTATTTTTAAGAACTCAAGAAAGTCTGGGCTTGGCGCTTTCCTCCCCTTTTCTGCTCAAGTGGAGACCTGGACTCCTGCAGAGGATATAAGACAGGAATTTCCCACTATCCTGCTGCTACCCCGAGAGGCGACTGTCAGGAAGTGAATGCCAAAGAGGATGCAGATCCACTGGCAGGCCAGGGCTGTTGGTATTGTGGAGTCAGAACTCTGTGCAGTTTCCCTACTCTAAGTCTCGACGTTAGCATCCTGGGGCAGGAAAGGAGCCAGGTTGATTTTTTTCCGCTCTCAGTTCTGAGAAAACAAACAAACAACTCTGGAGTGTGGAATAAAGGGGAAAAAGGAGGAAACTTGCAGAAAATGAAAAGAGGCACCTTCCTCTTTTCAAATTCTTTACCCTACTGCTCAGGAAAAAAGCACATTTCTTTAAATGCTTGTTTTTCTGTGGTGATGAACAAAGTAGTCACAATTTCTGTCCAGTGGAGTTGTTTCCTAAGTGCTATATCATATTTAGTTAATTATAACTTTATATTAAAAAATATTCTGTTTATTGTATGAAGTTTAGAAAAGAAAAAATTTAAAACACCCATAATCCTACAACTCAGAATTTATTGTCAACAATTTTTATTTCCTTCTATTTTTTCCTTATAAATCAATTATTTAAAAAAGACAGGAATTCATAGTATATATACTTTTTTTTTTGTTTTTTTCTGGTGAGGAAGACTTGCCCTGAGCTAACATCTGTGCCAATCTTCCTCTGTTTTGTTTGTGGGTCACCACCACAGCATGGCTGACAAGTGGTGTTAGTCTACACTCAGGATCCGAACTGGCAAATCTAGGCTGCCAGAGAGGAGCTCACCGAGCTTAACCACTATGCCACGGGGCCAGCCCCTATATAAACTACTTTACAGCAACATTTCCTTAATTTATTATGAACATCTCCCCATGTCATTTAATATTCTTCTTCAATATATAATTCCATCATGTGAATGTGCTTTCGGGTGTTATGTCTCACAATTCAATCTGTCTCCTCCTCTTGGGCCTTGAGGTTGCTTTAGTTTCTTGCCAAGATTCAGGGATTTAAATGGGCTGCTCTTTCCTTAAATGTCAGAGTCCTCACTGAACCAAAGGCACTGCCTGCTGGTCCCAGCCCTTCTTTGCAGAGAGGCTGATCAAGTAGCCAGGAATTCTTTCCTCTGTGCCTGGTATTGCAGAGCTAAGAAAGGTGAAGCCAGTGAAGCCTGAAAGCTCCTGGAGGGTTGCCCTTTAACCTCTGCTCCCCCAGGGTTTCCTGTTCTTTAACCTGAAGAAAAGGTGTTGAGGTGAGAGAAGTTGGGGGAGGGGTTGGAAATCAGGGCACCATTAATAAAACCTCACAAAACTCCTGGCATATGTATCTCCATTTTACAGATGAAGAAAGTAGGGCTCAGAGAGAGCATTTGTCTATGCCTGCACAGCTGGTTAGAGAGCCCGAGTTTGACTCCTAGCTTTGGTTCTAAAATTTGAACTCTTCCCACCATGCTTCCCACTGCTCCTAAAAACTGATGGACATAACTTCATTCTTGTTTTCCTGTGAGAAATTTGTTGTCAGTCTTCTAAGATATATTTGTTACCTGCTCTCTAAAAAAGAAATCCCCTCCTGACTGTCCAAGAATTTCTTCTTCCTATGAGTTTCCTGAGTTGCCTAGCTCTTTGCTGAAAGAATATATCCTCATTCTTGGATGAAGAATCAGGCGACTTAGCTTCCCCCACCCCATATTTGCTTATTTTCTTACAGAAGTGACCTCTTTTTATATTGGAAGGTCAAACTCATAAATAGAAGTTCTTATAAACCCTGCATCAATTTAACAACATTACACATAGTTGCCTTAGAAGTATAACTCTGGAATATTTTCTTAAAGCCTCTTTACACAATCTAATCAGAATCAGTTTCAATCAAGAGTACCTGCTTTAAAATACCTTTTTTCCATCCTCCTCTCCCCGCCACACACTACCAACACCCTGGCCCAAGCTACCATCACCTCTTGCCTGGATTTTCTCAGTAGCTTCCTAACAAATCTTCCTGAATCCACTTTTGCTCTCTTTTAGGCAGCCAGGGTGATATTAGTATAATATATTTGTCATCATCTCACAGTTAACCTCCCTCCTCCCCATAGCTTAAAACACTGCAGTGGCTTCCCAATGCTCCTAATATTGGACTTCCTTCCCCCTCCCCATGGCCATTAGGTCTTTGCACATGCATTTCCCCTACATAGAATGCTGTTCCCTCCCAAGTAGTTAAAGCATAGAACAGGAATCCAAGTTTCCTGACTCCCAGGCTGCATCTCTAATGCAAGTGTATTACTGAGGACTAATAATTATCCAATGGGGAAAAATATGATTTGGAAGTTCAAAAGAAGTACAGTGGTGCGGGGGGTAGGAGTGTGGGCCTTGGAGCCAGTCTGCCTGGGTTCCCATCCTGCCTCTGTTCCCTACTAACCATGTGATCTGGGGCAGCTCATTTAACATCCTTGCCTCATTTCTTCTACTGTATAATGGGTATAGTCACGGTACCTACCTCATAGAGTTATATTATTTAAATAAGTTACATGGAGAGAGCTCAATAAATTTTAACTTTAGAAAGTCACAGTGATAGATTAACGACCCAGTATAATTTCTTATTAGAGAGTAAAATCAACTTTGTCGTGTTTCTCTTGTATTCTTCTGGAGAAAAACAGATAGAGCAAACCAGTGGGAGGCCCTCCCAGGGCAGGGAAAGCTGGTCCTAGCAGATAATGTTTCAGGGGCTGCACAGTGTAGGGAAAGACACATGATTACTTAGTCAAAACAAGCACCAGGCCACAAATGCTAGTGAGTTGAGATAAATGAAGCCTAGGGGGTTTAAAAAATACATAGAGGGGAAAACAATTAAAGAAATCTAAAATAGTATAAAAAATCACAGTAGCAGACAAAAGACATATTCTATTTACAGATGAAATCATCTTAAGCTTGTAAACCAAACCTTGTTATGTAAAATATCTTTTCCTTGTGCGATAAGCATTTTGGAGGCTACCTGAGGTCCCAGAGTTTTTTAACAGAATGCTCTCTGGTGGCTTTGAGAGCTGTCATTTCTATAGCTCCTTTGTGCTATTTTGTGTCCAGAGACAAGCTACTTTACCTATAGATCTGTGACCCCAACGTGAGTGAGACAAAGCTCTTTACATTCCCCGTTTGAATCCTCACAGAATCCGTATTCAATAAACTTAGAAAATAGCTTGAATGGCTTCATTTATTAAGTTTTCAAGAAAGGAAAAATGAGAATTAAGTAATTTGTTACCAGTCTTGTAACCATCAGTCAGTGCCAACAATTGAACAGTGGTCTTTTTATGCCAGTTGAGTGTCATCACTAGTCTCTGCTATCATCTCTCTGTGAAGCGTATTTGATGTACTCCCAGCAGGTAGTCTGCTTCCATGAGGTGCCACAGGAGCGGGAGACACTGGTGGTTCGTCCGGGAGTGATCAGCTGGGAAAGCTGAGCCCAGAAGTTGGCAGGGATGTGGGAAGTTTAGATACGTAATGGAAGAGGTGACGTCTAAGCAATGTTAAAAAATGAGTACAATTCCAGTCAGAAACCAAAGTTGGATTGTGATGATGGTTGTACAGTTGTATTAAATTCACTAAAACTCATTAAATCGTATGCTAAAAATGGGTAAATTTTATGATATGTAAATTATACCTCAAAAAAACTTTTTTTTTTTTTTTAAAGATTTTATTTATTTATTTTTTCCCCCCAAAGCCCCAGTAGATAGTTGTGTGTCATAGCTGCACATCCTTCTAGTTGCTGTATGTGGGACGCGGCCTCAGCATGGCCAGAGAAGCAGCGCGTCGGTGTGAGCCCGGGATCCGAACCCGGGTCTCCAGCAGTGGAGCACGCTCACTTAACCACTAAGCCACGGGGCCAGCCCTCAAAAAAACTTTTTTAAAAAAAGAACTTGGCTTTAGAAACAGACACATGTGCAGAGAAACAGACACATATACAGAGATTCCTGGCTCTGCACTTTACTAGTTGTGTGATCTTGGTCCAGTTAGTTAACCTTTCTGTTCTTCTGGGTCCTCATCTGTAAAATGGGAATAATGATAGCTTGGGGTTGGTGGGAAGATTAAATAGGATAGTATGTGTAAGTTCCTGCTGCGTTGTCATTATAGTTATCGTGCTCAGCATAATAGTTCACTTCCTCTCCTGAGGATGTTTAATCAGTGTTCAATTGTTTGCTCTGTCTTTTAAACGATATGGGAGCAGCTATAGCTTCTTCTGACTTCCTTTCACTACAACTTGACTCTGATGCCCCTACTAATTACTCTCCCATTTCTCTCCCTTTCCTTGCTAAGCACCTTCATCAGGTGTCTTACCTATACTTACAGTGGTAATTCTCTGTGCCTTTGCACATACTGTTCTTTATGCCTGCAGCTTGTTTCTTATCCCTCTTCACTTAACCCTTGGTTGATTAATCATTCCTTCATTTATTTTTTAGGATTTTATAATTATATAATATTTCAAGCATACAGAGAAGAATAGAGAACAATATATAAACACTGTGCACCCAACACCCAGCTTTACCACATCTTAACATTCTGCCATATTTAATTCAGAACTTTTCATGAAGACAAGTCTTTGAGTTAATTTACTTTTTTGTTTGTTTTTTGAGATGAGTTGTGGTGGGTTAGGGACTAGAATCAAAATATTATAATTTCTAGGGTGGACTACATATTGGATTATATAAATCAGTTTTTAAATTCTAGATTTACTTTGTTCAGTGAAACCTTCATTTTTGTTGACAGTGATCTCCTGTATGTTTTTATCACTTACATTCATAACACATTCAATAAAGGAGTGATCATTTTCCATAAGTTCATTGGGGGGTAGGAGTGGGGGTATCAGGTAGAGCTAATAGCACCATCCCACGGCACGAGATTTAAGTTTTTCATCTTATGGACACTTTGTCTGTGTCGCCTCCCCTAATACAGTAATATAGGCTTTCATTCATGATTTCAATTTGAAACAGAGAGTTACTATGGTCAATCCATCTAAAATGACCCAAGGAATCTGATAAAGTTATGTCAACTAGTAACTATTTCTGGAAAGACTGAGAGAATTAAATAAAAGATACAGTAGCACTGTAAGGCTTTTTCAGGTTTGTTCATGTCTCATTTTTTTGTTGTTAAAATAAGATGTCTACTGGACAATCAGAAAATCCTTATTTGTCATCCTTCCCTTTACTAAGAATTTTGTTCTTTCTCTTTAGGGTGTCTTCTTGTTCCAAGGATACAGGGCTCTCTTTGCTTCAGCTCTATGTATCTGGTTCTCTTTTCACAATCACACAGCCTCCATTCAGCCTTGGAACTTATTGTATAACCTGACCATTTAAATGATGTATTTTCTTTAAGCGTTTTTGTGGAATAAGTTCCCCAGTATTTTCATATTTAGCCACAGTGGCAACTTGACCAGGTAACAGAACATGGCCATGGTTCTAAGGTAAACCTGTGGGTTTTCAGGCTTTGATTGATCCTTCCAGGGATCCCCCAGAGACTCTTGTTGGGAATCTTTAGAGCTTAAGTCACTGTCCACTTTTTCACTCCTCTTAAGCATTGTTTTCCTTATATTCCTTCAATCCACATTTCTTCTTTTTTTTTCCCCTTTTCTTGGCTTTCCCTTTGCATCCCCCTCCCCCTCCTCCCCCTCCTCCTCCCCCTCCCCCTCCCTATACTAGAAGTAGAAGTAGAAGTAGAAGCTGAAGTGGTGGTCTTCATTCTCTTCTGGTGTATGTTCATCAGACTCTGGTTCAGGAGTCTTTGAGGAGAGTCCCCGGATGTTGGGAACTCCCAATTCTCTAGTCCTCTGTCTCACTGGATGCTTTCTTCTGGCCTATGAGATTAAGCCACAGCTTGTCACCCAGGTGAGGACTTGAATAGCCATTGTAGTGAGTAGCAGAAGAGAAAAAAATGCCCCCTTTGCTTCCAGAGGGTGAACAGTGGAGGTTGTCTCCTATGCCAATACATTTGAAAATATAGATGAAATGAAAAAGTTAATAAAAACTACATAACTTACTAAAATTGACTCAAGAAGAAACAGAAGATCTGAATAGTTCTGTAATCAACAAAGGAATAGAATCTATAGTATAAAATAAACTTTTCCCTACAAAACAAAAACAAAAACACTGGTCCAGAGTGTTTTGTAAATGAGGACTGCAAGAAACCCTTATTCCCAATGCTTGATATGTCCTTCCATGTGGAGGAAATGTATTGTAACACAACTGGCCTATTTCTGCCCGCTCACTTATCTCCAGGGGAATAGGAACTACTTATCCAATCAGTGAGTTTGGGAGAAAGCCCTGAGTGTATCTGGCCTGGCCCCTCCTTTGGAATTGTCTTGTTTCAGAGAGAAAGAGCATGAGTGATCTTAGCAGTAAAGTACCTGCCCTTGTGGGTTAGACGTTAGGGTCTAGTGCTGCCTGTCTGGGTGTATAGTCTGTCTAGGTCCGGGGACAGTATTAAGAAGCTTATTGTTGCCTCATACTTGAACCACATTATCTAGCAACTTTAACAGGATTACAGCAGATATTCTGATCTCTACCTTCATGACGCTTATCTGTTTCTCTCCTTACTTAATTACCGTTTTTGAATTGGTGAAAAACTGTTTTTAAAACTTTTTATTTTGAACTAAATTCAGACTGATAGAAAGGCTGTCAAAATAGTACAGAGTTTCCATATATCCTTCACCCAGCTTCCGCTAATGTTAACATCTTACATAACCACACTACAGTAGTCAGAACTATTAAATTAACGTTGGCACAATACTACTAGCTAAAGTGAAGACCTGATTCAAATTTGGCAACTAAATTTCCACTAAAGTCCTTTTTCTATTCCAGAATCTTATCCAGGATCTCACATTGCATTTAATTGCTAATTTTCTTTAGTCTTTTGCTGTCTGTAATGGTTCCTCAGTCTTTCCTTGTCTTTCACAACTTTGATATTTGTGAAGAATATAAATTATTTTGTCAGATGTCTCTCAATTTGAGTTTGCCTGCTGTTTTCTCATGATTGAACTGAAGTTATGCACGTTAGAGGAGAATACCACGAAATATTGTGTTGTCACTGCATCACATCACGAGGTTCATGATGTTGGTATGTCTTCTTACCGGTGGCGGTAACCTTGATTCCTTATAAGGTGCTTTCTGCCAAGTTTCTCCACTGTAAAATTACTGTCTTTCTCTTTGTAACTAATAAATATCGTGGGGGAGATATTTTGAAATTATGCAAAGTTTTTTCTCTCAAACTAATTTTCTATTGATGGAGCTTGTCTGCAACAGTTATTATTGTGGCATTTCATGGTGATTTTATATCTTTCTCTTTCCTTTTATATTTATTAATTCAAATTATGCAATAAGGATAGCTGTCCTATATCCCCTATTTATATAATTGATTATTTATGCCAGTAAGGATTCATGAATATTTATTATATTTATGGTTTATAATCTAATACTATAATTATTTATTTTGCTGCTCAAATTGTCCCAGCTTTGATATTTAGGAGCTACTTCAGGTTGGCCTGTTTTGTTTTGTTTTGGGAGCATGTTCTTACTTTCTGGTACCACAGATGTTCCAAGCTCATCTTATATATTACCTTCCTTGGCCCTGGAATCAACTGTTTCTCCAAGGAGCCCTGGTTCCTTTTGTTAGAGAGTGGCGTTTAGAAACCAAGATTTGAGTACAAAGTGTGAAATTGGCTGAAATTTTGACAATTTCAAGTTGATGAAAATGTGGAGTAATTAGAATGCATATGCTCATGGGAATTGGTCCAGTTTGGAAAACAGTTTGGCTTTAGCTAGTAAAGTTGTAGGTAGATACATTCCATGAACCAGTAATTTCACTTCTAGGTGAATACATTGGAGAAATTCTTGTACATGTGCAATAGGAGTTACATGCAGCTTTGTTCAGAATAACACAAAACTGAAAATAACCCAAATGCCCACTGGTAGGAGAACAGATGTATAAAGTGTGGTGTATTCATAAAATATAATACTCTAAAGCAGTGAAAATGAACTACAGTTACTTATATCAACATGGATGAATCTCAGATACATAATGTTGAGCAAAAAAGAATACATATAGTATGATTCTATTTACATAAAGCCCATCAACATGCAAAATAAAACAACGTATGTATTTGTAGGGATGCATAAGTGATAAGATGATAAAACTAGAAAGAAAAGGGAACAGCAAATACAAACCCGGGGTAGTGGTTACAGGTTGGAAGTGAAATGCAGTAGGCTTCAGGGGTATTGGTGATATATTTCTTAAGCTGAATGGTGGGTTAACGGGCATTCATTTTATTTACATCATATGTATATATGTGTGAAGTATTACATACTGAAGAAAGAGGAGAGGAAAAAGGAGGAGGGGCTGGAGGAAGGGAGAGAAGAGAAAGGAAGAAAGGAAGAACAAAGAGAGGGAAGGAGACAGAAAGGGAGTAATGGAGGGAGGGAAAGAAAGAAACAAAGAGCGTTCTTCTACGTGATGTCTTAAGATCTGGGTGGCAGTTCAGATTCTGACACCAAGTATCTGTGTGGCTTTGGATGTGTCCCTAAACTTCTCTGAGTCTCAGTTTTCACATCACTTAAATGGGAATAATGTACTCCGCCCTGTGTACTCTCAGTTATTGTGAGGATAAAATGAAATATTTATACCTGTGGAATCGTGCTTCAGAAAAGTAATAAAGTGTTCTAAAATGTAAAAGAAGAAGAAAATTAATGCCTCAAATTATTATCTTGCTTCCTAATGCCAGAAACCTAGTGTATCTCATTATTTTCATATTAATGACTTTTTAACTTACATCCTGCTTACTCTTGCTCAGCTAACATATAAAGAGGAAAGCAGATATTCTGCTTATGCCTTTCAAGAAGGTTGGTTTGCTCTTCTGATAAAATTCACAGAAGAGTGCCTTTACCAGAGTGTTTCTGAGGTCTCAGGCTGCAGAACTTTAGGGCATTTCTCACTTAGGAAGGGCAATGTGGATGTGCTCTCTGGTCAGAGGAGAAAGCGCATGTGAAGGGGGTAGCAGTCGGGCCTCAGTGTCAAAGAATTCAGTAATAATCAATATAAGGTAAGGGGTACTATGCCTTACAGTGTGCCAGGCTCTGTGCTAACTTCTTCATTATCTCATTTAATTCTCATAACAGTCCTGGGAGATGTGTCCCCATTTTGCATGTGAAAATACAGGGCCTCAGAGAGTTGAAGTAAGTGACCGAAGGTCACCGAGTGAGAGACAGGGGTAGACTTCCTCCTCAGGGCTGTCTGCAGCCAAAGCCCACACTCAGCATCAACCCAAATGACTGTTGATCCACTGAGATCTCCTTAGAGATCTTAACTTCTCACAGGTATAACCTCTGGGCTGATATGACTCCTCATTACCAGCCTCCTTCACTGATAAATCTAGATATTATTAATTTTTTTTTAATTCCACCAATAGGAACCTCAGGGAGAATACTAAACAGCTTGAATTATTTGTACTAGAAAGGATCTTCCTACTGTAGTTGGAGGGCCCCAAAGGGAAAAAAACAACAGGAAAGATCACCAAACTTGTCTAATTTATAGACTTGGCCCCTATAGTTTAATTTTCTCACTGTCCCATGGGATAATCGTCTTCACTGCATTTTGACTTGCCCCCCAACGGACTGCTTCTTCAGCCTCTGACTTCTCTAATTACTGGCTCCTGATCTTTTGCTTTTTTAGTCTTTTATTCTGTTAATAAAATTGATTAATTGATCACTTTGTAGATATTCTAGTATTTAACTGTCCGTTAATTTCTGAAATAAAACCTATTTGGGCACAGTGTATTTTATAAATATGCTGTCAGAATCAGTTGTTATATATTTCATTTATGATTTTTCATTTGTATTTTTTTGAGAGGCTGTTCTACAGTTTTGAATGATTCTTGGCAAGATTTTGGTCCCAGGTTCTAAAATTCCTTCTTTTCTGATGCTTTGGAATAATGTGAATATCATAGGTATTATCTGCACTCTGAATGTTTGACAGAGTTCTTGGTCTAGCTTAGGAACTTTTTTGGAGGGCAGACATTTTTACATGATTTTTACCCCCTCAACCCCACCTCCCACCCCTGTTGCTACCTGGTCTATTAGGTTTTCTATCTCTTTGTGAGTCAATTTTGGTAATTTGTGTTTACTGCATAATCATCCATTTCGTCTAGATTTTCAAGTTCATGGCACCAAAATTTTATGTAGTCTTCTCTTATACCTTTCAAATAGCTTCTTTGACTGTACTTATAACACTTTTGTTATTCAAGTTGCCATCATTTCTCTTTGACTGCAATAAACTCCTGACTAGTCTCCCCATATCCACTCTAACTACTCTCTCTCTCTGTGTATCTACTCTATCTTTTATCATTCCTCGTTGTATCCATCAGTGGGCCAAAAAGAGCTATAAGACCTTAATTGACAAGTCCCACACACCAGAGAAGGCTATTTAAGTAGTGAAACAAATGTAGTCTCTTCCTAGCCAATCTGTTACTAATCCCAGCTGTGAGCCATGGGACAGTCTTGTGTCCATTCTTGGGTCTCCAGAGTTGTCATTATGTTACTTACATCTCTAGCTCTCCTCGCCTTATGTATACAAACACCTGTCCTTCATTGCTCTCTGCTCTACTCAGCCTAGCTGCATCCATGCTATACACTCTGCCTCCCCACCCTGCCTCCATAGCTCACCTCTGTTATTGGGGAAGAAAATTAGCATGTCCTGTGCATGTCATCCTGGGTTCCAGCATGGTAGAAAACAGCTGCCACACCTGGTGACCAAATGAGAGTTTACAGTGCTATAAGCAAACTCTCAACCACGTGGCAACCTTTCACTAAACAAACCACTAAAGAAACTCCAATCCAGTTCTACTCAGCCTCACCCTGAAGGGAGGTAGAAAAGTGGACAAAGACAGTATTGTTGGCATTGAGGCTTCACCCCTTTAAAACCTCCCCCAAATCAGCTAAGCATATCCATCTTAGAATTTCAGATCCTAACCTGACCCACTTCACACATGTACAGCTCTTTCTTTCCCTCTTAACCTCTTTCATTACGTTTGCTCTTTATATTTCTCTCTGAGCTGCCTTGATACTGATGTACAAATCAACTCTTTCCTGCTCTTTAACTAGAGCTGTTTTTTTTGCTTACTCCTGGAGTTGAACTATTACCAAAAAAAGAAAAAAAAAATATTTTGACCTTATAGTGCAAATTATTTTTTAAAAAATACACAATAGAGGATTTATATTCATAAAAATATGTGCTTTCAGCAAACAAGGTTATGTATGAAGTCATCAGTTCTGTAAAAGAGAAAGAAGAAAAACAATTAATTCAAAGAGAGCATTTTTTCCCTTCCTGTTGGTATGCAATGCCGCATACTTGAACAATTCATATTGACTCAATTCAGTGGCATAGTGTGGTGTAATATACAAGCAGGGCCTGGAGTCAGGAGACTTTGGGTTTACTCCCACGATCTGTTATACTAGCCATGTGACCTCAGGATAAATCACTTAAAATTGTAATCCACGTTATTTGTCTGTAAATTTAAGATTTTAAACTACATGACCTTTAAAGATCTTTTTAGCATAGCAGTTTTGGATCCCAAAGACTACAAAATGCTTATTCTATGTTGGGGCCCTGGGCAGTATGAAAGAAATATAGTCCTTAGTCTCAAGAAGCATATCATTTCATGAAAATATGACTTATTTTAAGTAGTTAGATATGACAGCATTTTTTCTTTTTCACTATTTAGGGCAAACTTGGTTCAAGCCATTTTAGCCCCATTTATAACTAACTTTTCTCCATCTATTCTGGTATTCCTCTTTCTAGCCCTCAGAAAAAGAAGCCATGGTCCAAAAAACCAAATCCTGTTGTTCAACGCATCTACCTGGCTTATTATTTACTTCTCACTTCCTCGTTTTTCTTCCAGAATTACAACTTTCAAGTGAAATAGATAAAAATATTTCTTATGTTTTTCACTGCTAAGATTATGATGGACTAGATAAAATGACTCTCTCACTACAATATGACTAGAATGTGGATAAATTTCAAGTATAATTTTAATACATTGCTGACATACAAGAAATAAGTGATATCCCCATGTGCCAAAAATGGAAAATGAAAACAGTTAAAACTGGAATGATGAACAGTGTAAACAAATTAAAAGACCAGGATTGCCTTGGGGGAGAAATGTCAATACCAGCACTGGGATTAGAAGATTAAGCCTTGGGCTTTCTGAAGCTTGGTGGGTGAGACTCTTCATTAAGCCACGATCTTTGAAGAGGACTCGAGTGGTCCCAGATCAGTAGTACCCTTCTGGATCTGTAAAGAAGCAAATACAAATCCCCAGTTGAGGCTTTCTGATTTGCAAAGATTGAACACAATCAAATATAAGTTATAAGGAATTAACAAACATACCATGAATGAAAGTCAGGAGAAAACAATAACAACATATTTAAATTCTTAAGAATTTAGGTGTTGAAATTATCAGAGAGTATAAAGGAATTATGGATGAAATATTTCAATAAATTAAAGATGAAATAAAAACTGAAAAGCGATCAAAATATAAATCTATTTAAAAATACAAGGCATTTTGAAAAAACCAATTAGAACATTTATAAATAAAATATAGTTATTGAAATTAATAACCCAGTGGATGAATTAAACAGCAGAATATATGCAGATGAAGAGAGAATTAAATCTGAAGGAAATACTCAGACTATAATACATAAAGACAAGGCAGTAAATATGATGGAGAGGTTCAGCTACATGGAGGATGTAATGAGTAAGTATAACACATCTAATTGGAGTCCCAGGAGAAAATAGAAAAAAGGCAATATTTGAAGACTTAAAGGCTGAGAATTTTGCAAAACTGATGAAAACAAGTGAATACACAGATAGAGGAAAGAAGAGTCCAAGATGGAATGGATAAATAAATAGAAAGCCACGCTCAGATCTATTTTAGTAAAACCAAAGAATATCAACGACAAAGAGGGCATCTTAAAAGCAGGCAGAGAAAAAAGATATATAATTTACAAAGGAAGACAAATAGATATCAAGTTTTTTAGTAGCAACAATGGAAGCCAGAACACAGTGGAATGATACCTTCAAAGTTCTGGAGAGAAATAGCTATCAACCTAGATTTGTGGATTTAGCAAAACTATTTTTCAAGGTCAAGGGCAATAAAGACATTTTTGTACAAACATAGATTGAATTTGCTACCAAGAAACCTTCTTTAAAGGAACTTTTAAAGAATTACTTCAGAAAGAAGAAAAATGGTTCTAAAAACAAGGTCAGGATACCCACATGCAAAAGAATGAAGTTGGACCCTTATCTCACACCATATACAAAAATTAACTCAAAATGGATCAAAGACCTAAATGTGAGAGCTAAAACCATAAAACCCTTGGAAGAAAAAAGGGTAAATCTTCATGATCTTGGATTTGGCAATGATTTCTTAGATATGACCCCAAGAGTATAAGCAACAAAAGAAAAAATACATTGAACTTCATCAAAATTAAAAATTTTGTGCATCAAAGGATATTATCAAGAAAGTAAAAATACAACCTAAGGAATGGGAGATATTATTTGCAAATCATATAAATCATTTATCTAGTGTCCAGAATTTGTGAAGAACTTGTACAACTCAACAACAAAAAGACAACACAATTAAAAAGTGAGAAAAAGACTTGAATAGACATTTTTCCAAAGAAGGTATACAAATGACCAACAAGTGCATGAAAAGATATTTAATATCATTAGTCACTAGAAAAATGCAAATCAAAACTGTAATGAGATACTGTCTCATGCCCAGTAGAATGGCTATAATTTGTTTTCTAATTATTTTTTTGATTCATAATAGTTTATATGGCTATAATTTTTTTAATGGAAAGTAACAAGTATTGTGGAGAAGGTGGAGAAATTGGAAACCTTGTACACTGTCGGTGGGAATTTTAAATGATGTAGCCACTGTGGAAAAAAGTTTGGTGGTTTCTCAAAAAGTTTAACATAGAATTACCATATGAACCAGAATTTCTGCTCCTGGGTATATACACCAAAAAGTTGAAAACACATATTCAAATAGATATTTGTAAACAAATGTTCATAGCAGCACTATTCACAATAACCAAAAAGTAAAAACAACCCAAATGTCCATCAATGGATGAATGGATAAATAGATTTGATATATTCACACAGTGAAATATTATTCACCCACAAAAAGGAATTAAGTACTGATACTTGCTACAATACGGGTGAACCTCAAACATTATGCTAAGTGAAAGAAGCCAGACACAAAATGTCACATATTGTATGATTGTATTTGAAATACCCATAATAGGCAAATCGATAGAGATGGATAGCAAATTACTAGTTGCCATAGGCTGGGGAGGAAGGAATGGAGAGTGACTACTTAATTGGCATGGAGTTTCCTTTTGGGATAATGAAAATGTCCTGGAACCATAAGGGTGATTGTTGCACATTGTTGTGAATGTACTAAATGCCACTGAAATGTACACTTTAAAATGGTTAAAATTGTGAATTTTTATTATGTGAATTTTACCACAATAAGAAAATGTTCACAGATGCAAAGAAATTAGCAAACATGTAAGTAAATCCAGACATGGTTTATTATGATAAATGACGATAATAATGTCTCATTTGTGTGGTTCTAAAAATGAAAATTAAAGTGGTAGACAACATAGACATATGAGTTGAGAAAGGAGTAATCAGAGTTAAAGCATTATAAAGTCCCTATGAGAACCTATGAGAGCCATTGGCTCTCAAGTCCTTGTGACCGTGATCTACAGTAAGAAATTTTTTACCTTGCCACCCAGTGTACACACGTGTATGTGACTGAAACAAAACTTGCACAAAATAATCCTTGCCCTGTGTGTTGTACTATTTTCTCATCTAATTAATTTTATTTTTTAAAATGCTGATTGTATCTCATTGTATCTCATTAAGTTGATTTCATAACCAACTAATGGATTGTAACCCACCACTTGAAAAAACTGGTGTAAAGAGCGTGTAGGGGCACCCAAGTAAAGATGTGGGCAAGAAGAGAAAGTAAAAAGAGGAAAGCATCTTGAGCAGTTCAGTATCTACTCTAATGCCTTGTCAGCAAGTATATGCAAATGGTGAATTGGCAATATTTTCCAAAATTTTTTGAAGATGTCACCCTGTTCCAGTATTATAATCTCCATGGGCCAACAGAATGTTTCTACTAGTGCACTGGAAACCTTTTGAACAATTCTGTATTTGTATAGTGTTCTGTGAATTGCCAAGATAAAGTTCTCTTGAATTATTCAATATGGATGCACCTAATGGAAAGCATTTCATATCCATGCACATTGTAGAATAGTCTACCTCAATTTGAAGAAATCAGAAGACCTGAGTGGCGTTCTTACCCCTTGTTACCTTGAACAAGTCACTTCATTTCTCCTGGCAATTCCCTCATCTGTAAAATTAAAGGACAGTAAGTTTTTCCTAAAAAAGAAATCTATAGTTCACTCTGACAAGTCTACACAGACCCCTGATTTCACACACACACACACACACACACAAATGCATTGCATTAAGATGAAGGAAATTTAATGTAGACTCTTATGAAACATCCACAACATAGGCATTAATCTGTTTTAAAATAGAAAGTGATGAGAGATCATGCTGTATTGAGCTTATTTCTTATATATTTTCAGACATATAATTTTTAGTTTATAAAGTTGTTGATTAGGTGTGGTGTGGTTTAGTTACTGCAACTTCAGGAGTTCCAGTTCAGGAGTTTACTCAGTTAAGCAAGGGAATTATACTGGTCTGAGCCTGTACCAGTAAACATGTCTATATTCCATGGTAGCTAAATGGCTCATGTTTAAATTCTTCTTCCAATTGCTACAAGGTACCTCAAGGAACACTGTTTGGTAAGTTATGTTTACACATGAGATATACACGTCTGTTTTTCCCACCACAATTGTTGGTTTATGTTAGCTAGTGATTGTAACCATCTCTATGGTCCATGCTCTAGAACGAGATGTGACTAAGAGATTTGGTATCTTTAGTCCACCACTGTCTGGGAAGATTCCTACAAGATGAAAGAGTGGAAAAGACACTCTCCACTCCAGCTGTACTGAAGTATTTTTAGTTCCCTGAAAGCCTTTTGATGATTTTTGCTTATTGTCTTTTTTAAAACTTTGTTTTTTGTGGAAAATTTCAAACATAGATAAACAGAATAGTATAATGAACCCCACTTACTCATCACTCAACTTCAACTATTAATATTCTACCACGCTTGTTTGGTCTACACCATCCACACCCCATCGCCTCCATTTGGTTATCATTATTTTTACAGTTTTTAAGGTAAAATTTACATAGATTGATATGCACAAGTCTTAATTGAGCAGTTTTGACAACTCAATACAGCTGTGTACCTATGCCCTTACCAGATTTCCATCTCATGAGAAAGATCCTCCTCCCTTCCCAGGTAGGTGACTGCCCAACCCCCTGGAAGCACCCACTGACTTTTTTCACCTTAGATTAGTTTCACGTATTCTAGAACTTCATGTAAGTGTAAACATAGAATTTTTATATATCCTTTTGTGTTCAGCGTCTTTTCTCAGCATTAAGTTTGTGAGATTCAGTCATGTTGTTGCATGTATCAGTACACTAATTCATCCTTTTTATTGCTGAGTGCTAATATAACACAACTTGTTTACCCATCCTCTTGTTAATGGACGTTAGCGTTGTTTTCAATTTTTAGCTATTATGAATAAAGCTGCTATGAACATTCTTGTTCAAGTCCTTTTGTGAGCATATCTTTTTCACTTATCTTGGATTATTACCTAGGACTGCAATTGCTGGATTGTAAGGTAAGTATATGTTTAACTTTACAAGAAACTACCACACTCTTTGCCACAGTGATTATATCATTTTACACTCCCTCCAGCAATATATATGAGTTCTAATTGTTCCACATCCTCATCAATACTTGGTATTGTCAGTCTTAAATTTTAGCTATTCTAGTGGGTATGAAGTAGTATCTCAATTTAGTATAAATTTACATTCCCTGATGACTAAAGATGTTGAGCATGTTTTCATGAGCTTATTACTTTGGCCTGATGTATTTTTCACATGCGGTTCCCTTGCCCATCAGAACACTTACTACTGCCCTTATCTAGTTAACTACTCCGTATCTTGTCCTCACTTTATTGAAAGGAATTCTTCCTCCATGAAGTTAAGAGATAAGGAAATCAGCCTAAAAGCTACCTGAGAACCAGTTTTCTAGAATCAACAACAGCCGTTGCACTCTGGAACCTTAGGCCAGGGGAAATTCTCCTTTCCTGCACCCTCCTCCATGTCCCAATTTAGGAAATACAAACAGCCCAAGTCTTAGTTGCTCATTCAAGTTTGACGTTAAGAAGTATAAAACCTTCATAAGGCTGGGGCCTAAGTGGAGACGGGCATACCATAAAATCTAAAGGAAAGTACTATGTGGAAATTTTATTGAAGAACAGTAAGCGCCTCGGCTTCAATGTTTCCTTTTGAAGGGATAATCCTGTGGCTTTCAAGCCTGTAGAGAAATAGGATGATTACAATTTACAGCATGAGAAAGAAACACTGTTTCCTTGGAATATAGACACTAAGTTCCCATTGATTAGAAAGGCGTTGCATTCTCTTGCTGGGTGTGCTCTGTAAAGCCCCTCCCTGACCTGTTGCCAAAGTCTTCTGAGAAGATAAGCAGAAATTTTTCTCAGGCCTCCCTTAGCCTGACCTTCAGTGGCTGCCTGGGGGTTGAGGAGAAGCATACAAGGATCCTGTGTGGGAAGAAAGTAGGACTGCTATCAGAAGGATTACAGTTGATGCTTTTCATATCTTACCACCCTTGGTTGCTGGCCGTATGGTCTCCTCCCATTAAGAGGAAGTCTTACAGTGTGTTTACAGTCAGTTAACACCTCTGAAGTAGGTACTTTTGGTGCCACGCTCATATCCCTTTGACACTCAACATTCCTACACATGCTGACAGCTTTCTGTTGCCAATACCCGCATCCATTAGCCTGAGAGCTTTCTCTGACCACAGGAGCATGCTCGGTGCCAGGCAGGCTGAAAGTACCAGGGAGTTAACATCCCTGGGAACAGCCCTCAAACTGATGACAGATGGGAGTTAGTGGCTCAATTCTCCATCTTTCGCGTCCTTTGGGTGGGACAACTCTCAGATATGCTACACAACACCTCCCAGAGTTGCACAGTAGAAATGAGCCTCAGTTCCCACAGCAGAAACATACTCATGAATGCATCCTCTACTGGCTTCCTTCCCTTCTCTTGCTCACTGCCCCCTCCCCTACCAATGCTTCCTGAGGTTGCCTTCCAAATAAACTCCTAGCCTCAATCCTAGTCTCAGGGTCTGTTCTGGAGAAACCCAATCTAGGTTAGCCTAATATCAAGCAAATTCACTAATACAATAATATTAGGATGAACATGTTGTTAATAAATCATCTGATACTCTTAATGCTTCACTCCACAGCCAGCATTCCTAAAAACCTAGAATTCACTTCCTTTGAGTTTACCTGATATTATCCCCAAAATATTATTGTTAGAGAATTCTTCTCAGGTAAAAATCTGGCTTAAGAAATAATCCCCAAACCAAGGAAGTTTGTCTCACATATTTGAGTTCAGATGGATAGTCAGCTACTTGATTTCTCAAAGCAAATTGGTATAGTATACAAGATTGTTTCCCAGCATATTAAGATACTTCTGTGTATAATAAAAGATATCCTCAATGTATCAATGTTTTGGTTTTACTCACTTACTTTTGCCTGCTTTTGGAAACAAAAATGGAAAGCAAGAGTAATTTTGCTGAAGAAAGAGATGGCTGATGCTGGCGCGCGTGTGTGTGGACCAGGAGTCCTCGGCATTCTTTGCCCTCTGCACTTTCTGAGAACGTTAACACAGCAACAACTAAAATATTCTGGCAAGTTTGGGTTTATGAATGTGTCATAGGTTGATAAGTTTGGTAAATAGCTCCACATAATATTTTTATAGGTCAGGAAACAGAAGAGGATCAGAAAATTGACACGTCAGGGTTCCACGGCTCTATATGCTAGAAATCTGCCAGCAAGATACATTTTGCTTCCCTATCCATTAAAATATTTCTTCTTAAATCCCAATTCCAAATCCAGAGATACAGGCCCAAAGCTTAGTTCCATAGTCCTCCTCCAAATAATTATCTTCCAGGTAATTTAATGTTAATTTCACTTTTTTTTAAACAATATAATTACTACTTGATAAGGAAGGAACATTATTCTAGTTTCATGTTTAATTTGAATTAAATATATTCTGTGGTCTGTATGGGGAAAAAAAAAAAAACCTTCTAGTTTGTCTCATGATGCTTTTAGAGAAATCCTTGAGGTCAGCATAGTGCAACACAAAGATACCTACTAGTCCGGTCACAGATCCTCTAATTCTCCATCTTTTTGCCAATCCATTCAAAATGAAAGACTATACACTTTCTGTAACCAATATCCTTGTAAACATAACACCCTTCTTGCCATTCCTCTCTCCATGTTTTCTTTCCTAAGGAAACTGGGGCAAGCATTAATAAACATCTCTTCTGGTTATTTGACTCTCCCCAGATGCGTTCTCTATTCTCCTCTGCTGTGTTCTTTGTCCTGGGAGGCTGACACCTATGGACTGTGTCACCCTCTGGTCAGTGGGAGGCACCAGCAGGAGATCAGAATGTGGGAGGAGAGAGATGCCAGGGTATTTGTTCCCTCCCACTCACTCTCTGTTTCACTGTGGTTCTATCAATGGCCTTATCACCAAAACTACAGCTACCATTGGGCAGTTCCTCTTGACTCTAGCTTTCAACCGGGCTCTGGTAATAGGTTTGTCTTCCCCTGCTGTTCAGGCTTGGGGGTTGCAACAGCTCCCTGCTGGCCCTAGTCTCTGGGGGCCTCTGCTCGTTCCTCTAACCCTATTCATATCTCTAAATAGTTCCTGCTCTCTATTTCTTGGTGAGCCCTTGGCTGATATAGCCTCCTACCTTCAAGGTTTCAGCAGTCCATGGCACAGTGACAGATTTAGGAATCACTCTCGGATTCCTCTGAGCCTGGAATCAAAGAAATATCTGTGCGCATAGAAACGTCACATTCCCTCCAATACTCAGAGGGAAATATGATGTCAGAAGTTGAAAAAAAAGAAAAATTAGAAGCATTTTTCTGAAACACACTATGCCATTTGATCCAGCAGCCCATAGGAAAATAAAATACTTGCAACTTTTAGGATCAAGAATGGCATTTTCTGGAAACTAAACAGAACTTGGGAAAATCTGGCCATTTGTGGAACTATTGGTGTGTACATCAGCTAGCTAGCTATTGCCACAAAAATTCTGTGTAAGAAACCACTCCAAAACTCAGTACCTTAAAATAACATTTAATCTCACATAGCTGCAGGTCAGCTGGGTGGCTCTGCTCCATATCTCTTCACCCTCCTGGGACCAGTGACTAGTCAAGACATGCTCTTCCCATGGCAATGACAGAGATGCAAGAGGGCAAGCCCAACCACTCAGGCACGTTTCAAGCCTCTGTTGTGTCACATCTGCCAAAGCATGTCACATGGCCAAGCCCAAAGTCAAGGGGCGGGAGAAGGATATCCCCTTCATGGAGGTGAAGGGAGGAAGGAGTAAATATTTTTGACAATAACCTACCACAGCGGGTAAGCTACAGAAAAGTCACTCAAGGGCAAGCTACAGTTTGTTCAATTAAAGGGAGGAGAATTTTTGTTTGTTCTCCTCTCATTCAGCACAGGTGAACTAGAGTGACTTTTTAAAATATCAGGCTAAATTTCTTGGTATTCAGGAACAGTTTCTTAATGCAGAGATCATATTGCCCTAGACACATTCATTTTGAGGTTTCAGATGTTAAGCCAATGTTATTGTTATGAAGATTCCATTATTTGTTCATGACTAAACTGAGATTGCCAGGCTTGGAGACTTGAATCTAACGTTGAACATTCATTTTTCCCTGCAAGGTTCAGATCCCAAAGAATTACTCTCATTCTGAATCCTGGAGTGAGACTCAGCAGATACCACAGAATATTCCTGTTAGTGATTCTGCAGTCTGGATATCCAAGCAGTGGTCAAAGGGTCCAAAACCAATACTCCTTTATCTGCACAGGGTTTCCTTATTAGTAACTGATTTGTACTTTACCTGAGGTTTATTCAGTTTGGAAGGGGTTAAAGTTGAAGATTCCAATAGTTTTCACCAGCTTAGTGTACACTGATTCTTTTTCAGCCCAAGGAGGGGGAAAAAGTGTTTCACCTTGCATAGGATTAAAAAGCTCTTAGTTATCTTGGTCATCTTTGGGAAGGAAAGACTTGTTTAAAATGGCAAACAACAAAGAAAATAGCAGAAGGTCAACCAGAAATCTTCATTATGCTCCTAGCAGTGTGTGTGAACCCAATGAGTGTCCATAAATGATGAGTTGATGTCAAAACAAACATTAGCTTGGGATTCTAGCTCTTGAGTGACAGTATAGAAATTTGGAGCAGAGAGACCAATATGATTTATAGTCATGATAAACCCCATAGATCAGAGGTCCCACAGGTAATAGGACTGTAATTTAAGAATAAATTGGTTTAAATAGACGATGAAGAAAGGAAATGCCCTGGGAGACAGATAAAGAGTGTGAATAAAGTTTTGGCATTATAAATGAACATGAATGTATAGGGGGCAGTGAGAAGACCATCTTGACTAAAATGGGGAAGTGGTCACAAATTAGGTGAGATAGAGACTATAAGGCCAGATTATGAGAGTCTTAATAGGCATGGGAATTTAGGTGTTATGTGGTGAATGTTAGAAGCTGTTGGGATTTCTTGGTGGGGAAATTTAGTGCAAACATTTCCAGTTGTCACAACAGGCTGGTTTTCATTGTAACTGTTGGCCAGCTTTTGACTTGGAAGACAGTAATGATCATGGTGGATGAAAGAGGAGATGATTCATGTGTATTTTGACTCCTTTACAAATTTGATTTTAGCCTGAATCATAGAAGGAGTCTGTAGCCTTTTCCCATGGTTTTTGTTGGCAGCAACTGTGTGTTCTCATGAGAACATACATACCTACCCAAAACTTCTTTTTATATTCATGCCCTCAACTTCTGTTCACTTGGATGTTTTCATCTTTTCTATGGAGCATATTCATATATAAGCTTAAAGCACAGTCTATATTTTTATTACAACTCAGGATTCATCCTGAATATTTTCAAATACACAAAACTCTAGGTATAACTCCAAACTGAACAGAATGGAGGCATTTGGATAGACCATGGAATGATAACAACACATTGAACTCCATCTGCTTTAAATACTTCAGCTTTCTGCAGTGACCAGATGAAGGAATTATGGCTCAGTGTGCTTCTTCAGTGGTTAACTCTGGACAGCCTTTCTAAGCTCTAATCCAATATTCAAGAAGCTTGCAGTCCTGGGGGTGACAATGCCCTTTCCATCTCCAGGAAATAAGTTCTCCTCTGATCATAATGGCAAAGCAGCAAACACTTACTTACCTCCATAATTCTGCTCTGAACTCTTTACTCAGATAGGACACACTAATTTCTATGTTACTTTATTCCTTTGCCAAATTCTAATGGCTTAAAATCCAAAAAAGATGAAGTTAAATAATAGCAGTTGTGTGTTTTTGACAAACTTTGAATTTGGTTGCTGTAGATTTTCTAAGGTACTGCTTTCCTTAGTTGATGCAAAAAGCATTTATTTAGCTAGGTTTTGGACCAAGTGCTGATGACTCAGACATGAATAATACTTCCTCTGGAGTGTTACTTTCAAGTAAGACAAATAGGTAAAAAATAAGCTATAATAAAATTTTGTAAGTCTTTTAACAGAGGTGCACAAGTTCTATGGGAACATAGAAGAAAACAATTGATTCTGTGGTTCCAGGGAGGCCTTCACAGAGCAGAAGGCCTTTGGGCAAATCTCAAAGGATAAGCGGGGGCTCCGTAAGTGGAGTAAGAGCACTTAAGGCAGAGAACAGAATGAATAAAAGCACCAATACATCCAAGTGCGGTGTTGGCTGTGATTTCCTCTCATTCCAGATGAGACAAGTCAGGGATCCAGGGAGAGACATGTGTCTGGGAGGCTGCCCTCCTCAAGTACAGACTTCTCAGTTCAGACCTGCTGCAAGCAGAAATTTCAGGACTGCAGAATCAGGCTGATTAAATCATAATGGTCGGACTTATTGGGGAGCAAAATATTTGTAAACACCTTTGTGGAAATGGGACAATGGACTCAAAATACCTGCAGGATTTCCACACTATCAGGAAACATGATTTCTGGAGAAGGAGCCATATTCTTCTAGAGGGAACCTAAGGGGAACACACCAAGGTTTTAGGAACTACAAGTGGTCCCAGCCTCCTTGGCTAGTCTCAGGAATGCTTCATTGTTGTTTTCCTGGCCACATACCTTTTACTTTACTAAAATATGGGTTCACTCCCTGCATCAGTTTCCTAGGACCGCCATAACAAATGACCAAGTGGCAGAAATTTATTCTCTCACAGTTCAGTAGACCAGAAGTCTGAAATCAAGGTGTCACCAAGGTTGGTTCCTTCTGGAGATTCTGACGGAGAATCTGTTTTATGCCTCTTTTTAGCTTCTGGTGGTTGCCAGCAATTCTTGGCACTTGTAGACACAGCACTCCAATCTCTGCCTCCATCTTCACATTGCCTTCTTCTCTGTGGCTCTGTGCGTCTCAAATCCCCTTTCCCCTCTCTCATAAGGATATCAGTCGTTGGATTTATGACCCACCTTAAATCCAGAATGATCTCATCCCAAGATCCTTAATTATATCTGCAACGATCCTATTTTCAAACAAGATCATGTTCATAGGTTCCAGGAGTTAGGACTTGGACATATTTTTTGCAGGGATGCTATTTAACCCATCATGCCCCCCTTTTCATTCCAAATCCTGTGGGTTAGTGCTATGGATGTCTTCTGAGCAACTGTTAATGGGCTGTTTAACCTTGTCCAGAAACTGAGTACTGGGACAGACAGACTGAGTGTCTTAACTCTCATCAGCCAGGAGTAAAATAAAGGTTCAAATTATCCAGTTCCAGGTCTCCAAGAGTTTTCTTACTATAATCTTTGACCAGAGCCTCATCAAAGGATGTGAGCTCTACCTGCAAAAATTCCAGAGTGAGACATTTTTACTAGAGAAATGTGGGGATTTTTATAATCCCAGTGGTTGTAATATACTCAGCCTCTTATAAACTGGAACAGATTATTTATAACTCTAATAGTTAAATGTCATGTAAGGTTCTGATTCCTTAACTAATCAGTGGATACAAGGTCCACCAGAGTCAAGAGACTCAGAGAGGAAAGCCAGTTCGTAGCGTCTATTGAGGGTAAAGGGGTTAATTTATTTTTTCCTGCTAAATCCCAGATCAGTTTTTGCAGAGCAACACTTTCAAAATGGGTTGAGTAAAGCAACCTCTGCTTTGCTTTTTTCTCTTTGCTTATAACATATTCTCAAGACACTTGGAATTCAGGATGATTTTCCCAAGACATTTTTATTTCTTTTTTTTTTTTAATTTTTTTTTTTTAGATTTTTATTTATTTATTTTTTTCCCTCCAAAGCCCCAGTAGATAGTTGTATGTCATAGCTGCACATCCTCCTAGTTGCTGTATGTGGGACGTGGCCTCAGCATGGCCGGAGAAGTGGTGCGTTGGTGCGCGCCCGGGATCCGAACCCGGGCCACCAGCAGCAGAGTGCACGCACTTAACCGCTAAGCCACGGGGCCGGCCCACATTTTTATTTCTTGACTAACTACTATGTAATGTCTTCCTGAAGCAAAATTACGTTTTAGGGGTTGTAAAAAAAGCATGCCCATCTTATTTAAATCTAATCTCCCCTACACCGGTGCTGCACCAAGGCAGCTGAACATGGCTGAAGAAACCATGCTGACTGCTCTCACTTTAAATTTATGACCACTAAGCTCAAGTAGGCCTTTGGTGCTACTGGGTCATTCTTCTCCATTTCTCTCATCTATTCTCAATCTTGAATGACTATTTCACACCTTCTTCTCTCTCCTCAATCCTATAACAGCTCCTCCCCAATCCTCAAATATCAGCTGGCTTCCTCGCTTCTGTGAAAAATATTGTAATTCAGAAGCGAATTTCCTCACACTCCACCACCTGTCTACATCTATGGCCATACCTTCTACCTCCTCTCTGTTACTATCGATGAACGTCTGTGCACCCAAGGGACTCTCCTCTGGTTGTACCCAGGATCCCATTGCCTTACATTTACTAAGACTATCACTTCTGTAATTTTCCCTCTTTCTCCTGCATCATCAGTTTTTCCCTCTTGACAGGATCAGTTCTATCAACATACAAACATGCTGCAACATTTCCCATCTCAAACATGTGTGCACGCATGCATGCGTACACACACCCCTCTATTTTGACCCCTGCATCTTCCTCCAGCTACCATTCAATTTCTCTACAAAGAGAAATTGAATTCTCTACAAGCTATTTGAAAAAGTTGTCTACACAGGCTGACTCCAATTTCTTTTCTCCTTTGAACTCACTCCCTATGCTGAGCCATACCTCCCAAACTAATACTGTCAAGGTCATCAGTGGCCTTCAAGTCGCTAAATTCAATCCTCACCTTACTTGATACTTCTGCAGCATTTGACGTTATTAATCCCTTCCTTCTGCTTGGAGCACTTTCTTAACTTGGCTTCCAGGACTCTACTTTCTTTTTTTCATCGGTCTCTCCTCAGTCTCCTTTGCTGGTTCCTTCTTATTTCCTTGACCTCTAAATATTGGAATGCTATGGATATTCGGTGACTGGACACCTTCTCTCTCTAACTTCACTCACTCTCGAAGTGATGCTAAATCATCTTATGCTGTGGATGCCCCCCCTATATCCCTTCAAGACTCACCTCTACACACAGAAGATTACTTACTGGGAGCTTTGCTTCTGACTGTCTGCCTGGGGGCATTGTATTGGCCCAGGGAGCACAGGGGTCTCCTATGGAGAAGCTGAATGTGCTGGAGAGTTAATGCTCCCAGAGCAGCCCTCAACCAAAGATAGTTGAGAGTTTGGTGGATAATTATCCTAGCTTTCTGTTCCCTCAGTTAGGATACCTTTGAGGCCTATTCTACACTCTTTCCCAGAATTCCACAATGAGACTAAATTTCAGTAGCCAACAGGGGTAACTTACTTCATAATGCACTTTTTATTGACTTACTTCCTCTTCATATCTGACTTCTCCTCTTCACTACTGGTAATTCTTTGATGCTCCTCCCAAATAAACTACTTGCACTGAAATTCTTGTCAGGGTCTGCTTCTAGGGGAACCCAAACTAAGAAAAATACTATTTATATGCCAATGACTCCCATACTTATATCTCCAGCCCAAACATCTCCCAAATTCCAGAATCATATATCCAACAGCCCTCCTCCACAGCTCTGCATGGATATCTAATATCCATTTCAAACTTAATGTGGCCATAAGTGAGCTCCCAATTTCCCCTCTAAACCTGCACTTCTCAAGTTGAAGTCATTTTCTTTTTTTTTTTCTTTTTTGCTGAGGAAGATTCGTCCTGAGCTAACATCTGCCACCAATCTTCCTCCTTTTTTGCTTGAGGAAGATCAGCCCTGAGCTAACATCCATGCCAATCCTCCTCTATTTTGTATGTGGGTTGCTGCCACAGCATGGCTGATGAGTGGTGTAGGTCTGCTCCTGGGATCCAAACCTGCAAACCTGGGCCACTAAAGCAGAGCATGCGAACTTAACCACTATGCCATGGGGCTGGCCCCTGAAGTCATTTTTTTACTCCACTTTTTTCTTTCGTATCCACATATAACCCAACAATAAAATATGTTGGCTTTATCTTCAACATATGTCCAATATCCTACCACTCCTCGTCTACCTCTTGGGTCTTTGCCCAAGCTACCTTGCCTAGATTATTGAGATAATTTCCAAACTGTTCTCTCTCTTCATCTCTTGCTCCATTAAAGTCTCTTTTCCTCACATCACCACAAGGATCCTTTTAAACCATGGTCAGATCATGTCACTGCTCTGCTCAAAACATGCCAATGACTTCATCTCAGAGCAAAAGCCACAGTCCATAGTGTGTCATATAAAACCCTATATGATCTGCTGCCTGTCTTCCCCTGTGATCTCATCTCCTACCACTCTCCTGTTCATTCTCTCTGTTGTAGGATCATTGGCTCCATGTGCCCCTTAACACACTAAGCATGCCACTTCCTAGGGCCTTCGTACTTTTTTTCCTGCAAACTGGAACATTCTTATTCCAAATATCTGCATGGTTTGCCTCTTCACTTCTTTAAAGTCTCTACCAAAATGTCACCTTATTTGGAAGGGTCTTCTTTATTGGATTTGAGTCTGTGTATTCTTAGATCATTCCCTTGCCTCACTCTGCTTTCTCCTACATGCTGCTTTTCTCAGACTTCTATATCAGCTGGCTGCTGGTTGAGTTCAATCAATGGGAGTGCCAACATGAGATTGGAGAGTGGGAGGAGGGAAAAGGGAGGGAAGGATATTTTCTCCTATCTCAGGCTGCATCTCCAGGCAGCAGAAAATCTCCTCTATGGCTCTAGTTGCCTTTGAACTAGCTCCTAGCTTCTTCCAGGTAACTCCAACCTCTGGGATCTGATAACACAATATATTTCCTTTGTCCTTCCAGCATAGGGATGGTAGTGGCTTCCAGCTGTTATTGATTTCTGGGTTCCTTTACTGTTACTTATTTGGCCTTTTAGGTCTTGCCATATTATCCATGTAACCAATTCTCTCTATTAAATTCCTCTCTTTTAAATATTCAGACCTATTTCTGTTTTATTCACTGGATCTTGACTGGCAATTGTATCACTTTTAGTTCCAGAAGGAAATTTGTAATTTGAGGAGAATTTAATTATGGGACTATTTACATAGGTGTTGGTTTGGTTTTGGAAAAACAACAAGGTATGGTGCAGTAACTCTGAGCCAGTAACCAACTCCCAGGCTTCAGGGGGCAAGGCAGGGCTTCTCAACTTCAGAACTATCAACATTTTAGACCAGATAATTCTTTGTTGTGGAAGGCTGTCCTGCACATTATAGGATGTTAGCAGCATCCTTGTCCTCTACCCACTAGATGCCAATAGCATTCACCCAGTTGGGACAACTGAAATTGTCTACACATTGCCAAATGTCCCCTGGGGGACAAAATTGCCCAAGGTTGAAAACCACTAGGCAAGGGCAACTATTAGAACCCTAAAAGAGAAAGGTGTAGCAAGATGGCCATCCTACTAGACAAACCTTGAGTAGAAAGACATAGTCAAACCATTGCAATTCAGTAGGAAAGGAGCCAGAAGAATAAATACCCAACATCTACTCTTCTCTTTCCTTCTGATCTCTTGCCAGTGGTCCCACTAGCCAAACCCACCTGGAAGCCAGAGGGCAAAAGAGCCTATTGTGTATTCCATACAGGTCAACCTCCTATGGCAGATAATGGAGTAGAGAAAGGTGGTGAACAGATCCAGAGAAGCAAATGGAAGGTATCTAACATACTACCCTATATGTATCATGGTAAACACCCCCGACATCCTGCCCTTTATCATTTTCCATAACATTTATCACCATTGGACGTGCTATATATTTCATTATTTGTTCACTGCCTTATGCTCAGTACCTGATACATTGTAGATGTTCAAAAAATGTTTCTCAAATTAGTGAATAAATGAATGAATGATGGAACTCAATAGGAGAGAATAAATTCTGGATATGCAATAAAATCTTACACTGGAAACTAATTACAAATCACAGGGCTAAAGGAAATATTTTGGTTTCAGAGAATATTACTACATAGAAAGTATATTAGTCACTTTTCCAGAGAAAAAGAAACAACAAGATATATGTGTATAGAGATTTATTTTAAGGAATTGGCTCACATGAGTATGGAGGCTTGGTGAATCTAAAATCTGATGGGGTAGGCCAGCAGGCTGGGAACTCTGGAAATAGTTGTAGTTTAGGCATGAAGGCAGTATGGCTGGCAGAATTCCTTCTTGCTAAGGAGAGGTCAGTCTTTTCCTATAAGGCATTCAACTGATTAGCTGAGGCCCACCCACATTATGGAGGGAAATATGTTTTACTCAAAGTCCACCAATTTAAGTGTTAATCTTATCCAGAAAACACCTTCATAGAAACATCTAGAATAATGTTTGTCCAAATATCTGGGCACTGTGGCCCACCCAAGTTGACACATAAAATTAACCATCACAGCAAGATTATAGTGTATTAAATTAAATTATATTTATAGTGTATAAATTATATTAGGGATTTAGAGTTTGAAGAAAGTAAGCTAAGCTCTTCAATCCTAACCCTTTACATTTTCATAAGGTAGAAAAATCCATACAATAAACTGCTACTGTTAACATAATTATGAAATAAAAGATTTACATAACATACATAAATTACCAAAACTTACTCAAAAAGAAATAGAAACTTAAATTGGTGCAGCCACTATGGAGAAGAGTATAGAGATTCCTCAAAAAATTAAAAATAGAAATACCATATGATCCAGCTATTCCACTTCTGGGTATTTATCTAAAGAACATGAAAACACTAATTTGAAAAGGTATATGCACCCCTATGTTATTGCAGCATTATTCACAATAGCTAAGACTTGGAAGCAACCTAAGTGTCCATCAATGGGTAAAGATGTGGTATATATATATAATGGAATACTACTCAACCATAAAAAGAGACAAAATCTTGCCATTTGTGACAAAATGGGTGGACCTTGAGAGTATTATGCTAAGTGAAATAAGTCAGACAGAGAAAGACAACTACCATGTGACTTCACTCATATGTACAAGATAAAGAAACACATAGATACGGAGACCAGATTGGTGGTTACCAGAGGGGAAGGGGGGAAGGAGGAGGGAAAAAGAGGTAAAGAGGCACATGTATATGGTGACAGATGGCAACTAGACTTTTGGTGAGGAACATGATGTAGTCTATACAGAAGTTAAAATATAATGATGTACACTTGAAATTTATATAATGTTATAAACCAGTGTGACTTCAATAGAAAAAAAGAACAAAACAGACCTATGAATAGGTAAACAGATTGAATCAGTAATTAAAGACAAAGACAAAAAAACCTCCCGCAAAAGAAAAGTACAAAACCAGATGGCTTACTGGTGACTTCTACCAAACATTTAAAGAAGAATGAACACCAATCCTTCTCAAACTCTTGCAAAAAATAGAAGAGGAGTGAACACTTCCTAACTCATTCTATGAGGCCAGTATTACTCTGATACCAAAGACAGTCAAAGACACCACAAGAAAAAAAACTACAGGCCAATATGATTTGTGAATATAGATGCAAAAATCTTCAACAAAGTGCTAGGAAACTGAATCCAACTGCATATTAAAAGGATTCTACTCCCTGACCAATTAGGATTTATCCCAGGAATGCAAGAGTGGTTCAACATAAGAAAATCAATCAATATAAGACACCATATTAATAGAATAAAGGGTGAGAGTCACATGATTATCTCAATTGATGCAGAAAAAGCATTTGGCAAAATCCAAGACCCTTTCATGATAAAAACACTAGAAAACAAGGAATAGAAAGAAACTTCTTTAATATGGTAAAGGGCATTGCTGAAAAACCAACAATAGTGAAAAACTGAAAGCTTTCTTCCTAAGATCAGGAACAAGATAAAGATGCCCACTTTCACCACTGCTATTCAACATTTTACTGAAAGTTCTAGCCAGAGCAGTTAGGCAAGAAAAAGAAATAAAAAGAATCTGAATTGGAAAGGATGAAATAAAACTATCTCCATTAGCAGAGGGCAAGATCTAATACATAGAAAATCCCAAAGAATCCCCCAAAAACTACCAGATCTAATAAATGATGCAAAGTTTCAGGGTGCAACATCAACACACAAAAATGAGTTACATTTCAGGGCTGGCCCGGTGGCGTAGTGGTTGGGTTCACACGCTCCTCTTGGGCGGCCGGGAGTTCATGGGTTCGGATCCCGTGTGCGGACATAGGCACCGCTTGTCAGGCCATGCTGTGGTAGCATCCCATATACAAAATGGAGGAAGATTGGCATGGATGTTAGGTTGGGGACAATCTTCCTCAAGCAAAAAGAGGAAGATTGGCAACAGATGTTAGCTCAAGGCCAATATTCCTCACCAAAAATAAAAAAAATTTATGTTTCTATACATCAGCAATGAACAATCTGAAAAGAAAATTAAGAAAACAATTTCACTTACAATAGCATCCAAAAGAATAAACTACCTAGGAACAAATTTAACCAAGGAAGTTAAAAACTTGCACACTAAAAACTACAAAACATTTCTGAAAAAAAATTAAAGAAGGCCTACATAAATGTCCATGGATTGAATGACTTAACATTGTTGAGATGACAATACTACCCAAAGCAATCTACAGATTCAATGCAATCTCTATCAAAATTTCAATGACCATTTTTACATAAATGGAAACTCTGATCCTCAAATTCATTTGGAATTACAGGGGCTCCAAATAACCAAAGCCATATTGAAAAAAAAGAATAGAATCGGAGAGACACATTTCCGAACTTCAAGACTTACTACAAAGCTACAGTAATCAAAACAATGTGTTATTGGCATAAAGGCACACATGTAGACCAATGGAATAGAATTGAGAGTCCATAAATAAACCCATCTATGGCCAATTAATTTTAGACAAGATCATTCAATGTGGAAAGAATAATCTTTTCAACAAGTGGTACTGGAACAACTGGCTATCCACATTCAAAGGAATGAAGTTGGACCTCTACCTCACACCATATACAAAAAATACACTTAAACTGGATCAACAATCTAAATATAAGAGTTAAATCCATAAAAATTTAGAATAAAATATAGATATAAATCTTCATGAGTTTATATTGGCTAGAAATTTTTAGATATACCAAAAACATAAGAAATAAAAGAAAAATTAAATTAGACTTCATAAAATTTTTAAACTTTTGTGCATCAAAGGACATTATCAGTGAAATCAAAGGACATTATCAGTGAAATCAAAGGATGTTATCAGTGAAAAGACAACCCACAGAATGGGAGAAATTATTTGCAAATCATAAGAATGATAAGAGTCTGGTATCCAGAATATTTAAAGAACTTTTACAACTCAACAACAAAAAGACAACCCAGTTAGAAAAATAGGCAAAGGACTTGAATGGACAGTTCTCCAAAGAAGATATACAAAAGGACAACAAGCACACGAAAAGATGCTCAACATCATTAGTCATTAAGGAAATGCAAACCAAAACCACAATGAGATACCACTTCACACCTATGAAGATGTCTATAATTAAAAAATGTAAAATAATAAATGTTGGTGAGGATGTGGAGAAATTGGAACCCTCTCATAATGCTGGTGGGAATGTAAAATGGTGCAGCCACTGTGGGAAACAGTTTGGTGTTTCCTCAGAAAATTAAACATGGAATTAATATATGAACCAGCAATTCCACTCATAGTTATATACCCAGAAGAACTGGAAACAGGTACTCAAACAAATACACGTGCATGCATGGTCATAGCAGCACTGCCACAATAGCCAAAAGATGGAAACAATTCAAATGTCCACCAGTGGATGAATGGATAAACAAATTGTGGCAGATCCATATAATGGAATATTATTCAACCATAAAAGTTAATGAGGTACGGATACATGCTACAATGTGAATTTACCTCAAAAACATTATGCTAAGTGAAAGAAGCCAGACACAAATGGCCACATATTATATGATTCCATTTATATGAAATTTCCAGAATAGGTAAATCCATAGAGACAGAAAGCAGATTGGTGATTGTCAGGGCCTGGGAGAAGAGGAAATGGTTATAGGGTTTCCTTCTGGGGTGATGAAACTGTTTTGGAACTAGACAGAGGTGATCGTTGCACAACATTATGAATGTACTAAATGCTACCGAATTGTTCACTTTAAAATGGTGAATTTTATGTTATGTGAATTTCACCTTGATCTAAAAAAATAGACTATAAAATGCACAGGAACTTAAGAAGTATCCCAATTTTATATGGATTTTTTTCTGGCAAAAAGGAAAGTAATAAAAAAGTATTAAATTATTTAATTATCTAATACTAATTAAAGTATTTAAAATGATCTGGAAGAGGAAAGCATATGTTCTTTAATGTAAAACACATATGAATACAGGACTGTAATAAGAAATCATAAGTTCTGGAGATGCAATATATTCTCCTGAAAAAATTTTGAGTCTAAAATGTTGGAAAGTTTACAGAGACTCTACCCCTGGTCAGTTACATGGCTTGTGGGTTATTTTTGTTAAGAAAACTACAGCTTACAGCTTGCTATGGTGTTTTGTGTTGCTGTACTCTGCTGCTAGAGGAGTATCCATGATTTCATGTTTTGAGCCTTGGTCTCATATCTGTATACCAATGCACTGGATTTATTTTTTTCACTTATTTATTTAACAGGAATTTCTATATTGCTTACTAATGTGCCAGAATGGATTCTAAACACTTTACAAATCTTAAGTTATTCAATCCTCATACCAACCCTATGATATGGGTTCTATTATTGTCCCCATTTTACTGATAAAGAACCTGAGGCAGATTGGTGAGACAGATTGCCCAAGTCCACACAGCCAGTAATTGGGGGAGCCAGGATTCAAGACTGGGCTTCATACTCTTCATACGCTTAATCTAAGTGCTTCACTGCCTCTATGAAAAATGGGGTACATTTTAGAAGCCAGTTTTTTTAGGGAAGGGGGATAGAGAGGGGAAGTGCACCCCAGGTAGTGATAAATACAATATTCACAAAGATTAAGCCATTTCACAGTAGATTTATTTCTATTTTTCATAGAGTTTCTAGACTAGAAGATGGAGTGAATGCAGCATAAACTGTGCGTGTGGACAAGGCACTTGGTAAGTCCCCTCAGGATTTATTTTAGGAAACGTGTAATTATGTGAACCAGATTCTAGATCAATTAGGTAATTTCATATCCAGTTGAATGACTATACCCAAAGAGTAGTACTTACTGAATTTCCTTTCAACCTGTTAGTAGGCCTCTTGTGGCCTCTCCAGGTTACAGGACTTTGTGCTGCCTCCTGTCCTATTTACACTTTTCAGCAGTGCTTTCAATTAAGGACATCATTGGAAAATCAATCTAATCTGGTTCTTATGGGGTGGGGATGGGACAGGATAGTTAATGTGCTAAAGGCTGGAATGGAGAAAATTAATCTAACAAGATGGAATTTAACAGACATGAGAAGTTCTTTACTCAAGTCTAAAGAAACAAACAACTGTCCAAGATCTGGGTGGGGAGAGATGGTTTAACACCATCACACGGAAAGAAAAAAAGGCTCAGGGGTTTCCATTGGCTGGAAGCTAAATATGAGTCAACAGCAAGTTGTGGCTGCTTAATAAAACAAAACAAAACAAGACAGAGCGAAACAAAACCCTAAAGAAATCTTAGCCTGGAAAAACAAAATTTCAGTATCCAGGCCAAGGTTAAGGAACCCTTTTGTTTCTCCTTCACTAATCAGCCTGGGGAACAGAGTACTGTTCCAAGTACTGCATCATAGAGGAACAGCATCAAACTGTAGGAGTCTAGAAGAATGGGATGAGAAGGTGCAAGGCTGAAACCAACTTATATGAAGAATGTCTGGAGGAATGGGGAATCTAGTGAGGGATATCATGTGTCTTCAATTATCTGGGCTGAGCAGGGGGGTTCAAGGAGGGAGATTGTAAGAGATAAATTACTTACTCTGTACCCCTCTCTTCTATAGAGAAATGACAAAAATAGAACTTAATATTGGGTATCGACTCTGTAACAGGAGGTGATAAAACCTTTACATGTGTTGTTACATTACCTCCCTACACTAACTCTCTGAGACAGTTACTGAAGTGTTTCTAACACCTTAGCAGCATTCTAATAAATCTCTTCCTTTTGAACATCAAGTGAGGGGAAAGTATATGCTTGTTAATGTAAACACAGTGTTTTGATACTGGACTCCAGTATTAATTTGAAGATTAAGCAATCAACTTCAGAGGGAAAGGGCCCTTTTTCCCCAGGGTCTGACACAGTGGTGTACCACTCACTTCCTGTACTCAGACTGGGGTCACATAGGGGCAGGCTGGTAGGTGGACTTTGAAGAAAGGAATTTATTGGAAGCTACCAAATCCAGAAGTGGTGCCTGAGAACAGGCACCTGCCTCCTTCCACCTCAGCTATTGCTGGGTGGTAGACAGAACAATGACTTTGGGGCTTTCTCTGTTTCCAAGTCACTCCCATTTGAGTAGTAAGGTATAGCTACCTCCCTAGTTGCTGCTCTGCTTCAGCAAGTCCCTGCCCACTGGTTCCTTAGCAGAGTCTTACTCCCACTAACTCTATCTTGAGATTCAGTTTATAAACAAAAGCTTGAAGATCACATTCAAGAAATTATTTGAAAAATACTAAGGAAAGTATTTGAATTTCAATCAATCACTCCTATGCCTCCATATGAAATATAAATTCTGCTCCCTGGTGTCCAGGACTCTCCAGATACAGCCAGATATGTTTTTCAGGCTTTGTTTTCTATTACATCCCTATATGGGTTCTTTGTTTCATCTAAACAGAATTTCTCATCATTAGTATCACACTGCCATGCCTTTCCCTGCTGTTCCTTCTACTTGGAAAGACTTCTTTCGCTGTATCTTTCAAAATCATACTCAGCATTTCAAATTCCTTTTAAATATCATCTCCTTCATGAAACCTTCTTTGACCAGCAACCACCACCCCATAGGTGAGATTTTTCCTTCATTGAGCTCCATAGCACATGGCTAAGACTTTTGTATGGCACTTATGTTGCTACTTCTCAGTCTCTGAGGTCAGTTCACATATTATGGTATGCAGACTTAACATATTTTGTTCCCTGTGTTTATAAAGACAGAATGCCTAGTGGTTTCACATTGCATAATGGCTCATTGTAACCATTTCCTAAATGGAAAAAAAACAACTCAAAGGACTAGAAGGCAGCAACACCATTTTGCACTTCAACACTTGTGCAACTGGTTATTTGAGTCATCTATAATTGGTAGTGTACTAGAGGAAACAACTCTATTTTTCTTCTACATTTGCCTTCAAAAATACTGTTGGCTCTTGGGGCCGGCCCAGTGGCATAGTGGTTAAGTTCCCATGCTCTGCTTCAGCGGCCCAGGGTTCGCGGGCTTGGATCCCAGGCACGGACCTACATACTGCTTATCAAGCCATGCTGTGGTGGCACCCCACCTACAAAATAGAGGAAGACTGACACAGCTCAGGGACAATCTTCCTGAAGCAAAAAGAGGAAGATTGGCAATAGATGTTAGCTCAGGGTCAATCTTTCTCACAAAAAACAAGCAAACAAACACTGTTGGCTTGCCTTTCCCTGTCCCTTGGAGATATCATAGGCAAATCCAATGGCTCTCCATTTGCTTTCCATTCACTCTTGGGTATTAAAACAATCTGATTTTTCAGGTATTGAAACATACTATCCAGCTAAAAACTTCAACTTGTCATCCATTTCACAATGTTACCCCTCCCTCAGCTCAGAACTGATTTTTGGTTTGAGGACTTACCAGTGGGAAAAAGACATGTAGTCTGTTCTTTCACTCTCCTTGCTTTTTCCTATCTCCTCCTTCAGCTTGTCCTCACAAGGACACCTAGAGCCACTCCTAATAAACTCTGTAGTATTTCACTAAAGCTTGGAAAAAATTATGCCTACTGTAAATGAAGTGGAGATGCTGGAAATTCTTTGGCTTAGGAAGGGGTCAAAGGCTCAGAAAGATAGGCATGTTAGAACTGACTGTGTTACTGTGCAACACAGGAGAACCACCCGAGGACTATGTTTCCCAGGAAGACCTAGAGGACATTCTCTTCACTAAAGCAGGGAGGGACACTTCATGAGGGAGATACTGGCATCTTGACAAACTCGAAGTTGCCTAGCTTCTGTAGACCAGGTTGACAGTTGGAGATCTGATGGGAAACTGGGCTCCCTGGTGTCAATGGGGATGATAGGATTCTGGAATAGAAGAAGCCAGTTGACAGCATAAAAATGTCAGAGCAGAGGTAGGATTGGTAGAATTAGTTGGCTGTGTTAATTGCCATGATAAGCCTAAAGGAAGACAAGTTGATGCAATTATCCTAATGGGTATCTAAGGCCAGAGTGACAATTAGGAGATCTTGATCCTCATGAATCTGTAGCAAAGACTAATAAACCATGATATCCCTGGAGAATGATATATGGGCAGGCAATGAAGGCATTGCTTGATTTATATATCCAAAAAAGATCTTGAGTGGGTCAGTACCACACTGGCAAATCATAGTCTCTTATCTAGTTTTAAGAATTGAGGTAGCTTTCAAATTCAGAATCCAGTGATTAAAGATCCATGTCCCCCTGAAACACCATAGCAAACAGTTATAGTAGCTATTAACAATCCTTCCTCAAAGGGACCTACAGACATTCACCAGATTAACTGTACACTGGGGAAATTGAATATGCAGGTATTTTGAGAGCTGTGGATAAGTTGACATGGATACCAAGTGACTCAAATAGCGTTAGCCTCCTTATTACAGTGGGGATGTTTAGAGGCCAAGTGATAAATGCAGTCCCAGCCCAAGTCAGAAGGCTGTGGAATACTTAGCAACTGGAAGAACCCTCACATTGGTTCTTTGTGGAGTAAATCTTTACGGCAGGAAAGTCTAAGTGGAAATCCCTAAAAGTCCTCCCTAATCCCCATCCCTGCGCCAAAACAGGCAGTAGGCCAGATTTGGCCCATAGGCCATAGTTTGCCAACCCATGGTCTAGAACCCTATACGTTTAAAAATTCCACAGATATGTCAGATCCCTAAATCTTTGTACGGTTTATTTCCTATCAACTGAGGTGTACATTTCTTACTTAAGCATTCAAAGCTCCAGCCAATTTCTGCTACCAGGTCCCACTGGCATGGTGTCATCAGTATAGTGAACCAGTGACCAGAATGTCCAGGTAATCAAGGTCCATCATCATCATTGCGATCTATTTACTTTAAGCAAGGATCAGACTGGTGAACTGAGTGGGTTACTACGGGGAGCATCACTCCTGCCTCCTTTAAGTGGTTGAGGGTGACACAAATCACTGCAAGATGCTCTGTTGCTTTCAACTTACTATCTTGGGGTCATAACACACTCAAAATAGTGTTTCGAGTGCCAAGCACAGTGTGGTACCATGATTTTTTATTTCATTTTATTTTATTACCAGTGCATATCCTTCGTGTCAAAATAAGAAAAATGGACTTCAAATGTTGCACTTTTTTCTTTCTTTTTGTGAGGAAGATCAGCCCTGAGCTAACATCTGCCAATCCTCCTCTTTTTTTTTTGCTGAGGAAGACTGGCCCTGGGCTAACATCAACGCCCACCTTCCTCCACTTTATATTGGACGCCACCACAGCATGGCTTGACAAGCAGTGCGTCGGTGCACGCCCAGGATCCGAACCGGCGAACCCTGGGCCGCCACAGTGGAGCGCGCGCACTTCACCACTTGCGCCACCGTGCCGGCCCCCAAATGTTGCACTTTTAAGTCACCATGGAGTGTGGTTAATTTGTTTATTGAATTATATCTATGATGCACTGACACTATGCTAAAATAACATAATATATGTCAACATTACCAGATTGAGCATCATAATATTCCAAACTCACAGGAAAGCAACAGTCAGAAAAATTAGGAAATTTGAAATGAGCTATCTCATTCAGGCAGAATTTTTTCACAAGAATTAAAAATGTAAATGAGACTGCAACCAAAGTAAGCTTCCAAGTGGCTCATTTGTTAGCAAGCAAGAAAAGCCACTTACCAATGACAAGTTAGTTAAACTGTGTTTGACTACAGAAGCTGAAGAAATGTGTCCAGAGAAAATAAACCTGTTTAAGATGATCAGCCTTGGTAAGAACAAGTGGTTAAAGGGTTGAGAACCATGGGAGCAATATCAATAGTTAATTAAAAAAAACAAGGCTAATGGCTTTGAGTATTTTTTCTTGTATCTTGATGAGTTGACAGATGCCACTGATTGCTGCTCAGTTGTTGTTTACTTAAGGTGTCAATGCCAAGTATGAGGTGACTGAAGAATTGGATTCTACGAATAGTCTGTGTAGAACCACTCCAAGTGAGAATATTTTCAAAGAAGTTGAGAAAAGTTTTACTGCAGTACAACCTGAAGTGGAATCTCCGAGGATGTGTTACAGATCATGGTGATAAAAATTGTCTGGAGCAGAAAAAGGCTTAATTGGGCAAATTTACAAAGCTTATGAAAAAGTAAGATGGTAAAGCCTGTGATTATTCATTGCATTATTCATCAGCAGACACTTTACAGAAAATATTTGAATCTATCATGTGTTATTGAATCAATAGTGTCAAAAATGAACTTTATTCACTTTTGTGGACTTAAGCATCTTCAACTCTGTGAACCTTTGTCAACAATAGAAGCTGAATATCCTGACTTGCCCTACCAAACGGCAGTTCGATGGCTTAGGGGTACAGTTTAATTATGATTTTTTTTTAGTTCAATGCTGAAATTGAAGTTTTTCTGAACAAGAACCACCACTATTATTTGACATTGAATGACTTTGACAATTTTTTGTGAATTTTTAGGTGTGATGTGGTATTAAGAATTCTTATCTTATAGAGATATATACTGATATATTTACAGATAAAGAGGTATGATGTTTGGGCTTTCCTTCAAAATATTTAGAAGGAGAAGTGAAAAGTAAGGAAGTACAGATGAAATAATATTGGCCATAAAATAACTAAAGCTAAGTGATCTGTAAATTACATTCAATAAACTATTCTGTCTTATTCTGTCTGTGTTTGAAATTTTCTGTAATAAATAGTTAGAAAAACATAAACAATATCTATTATCATAGCTGACAAAGAAAGAAATCACCTGATAGGTAGGTTGGCCTGCAAAGATGTCTTAAGACTCAAGAGGCAACGAGAGTAGTCAGCAGTGTTCAAAGCAGCTGTCAATCTTTCCACAGCAAACAGCTGGGAGTTGGGGAAGCCACTGCAAACTTTGGCTCCAGAGCTAATGAGCCTCATGGGAGTTAAATCAGAGGGTCAGCAGGAATGAGTAAAGCGGATGATTTGAGGTGAGCTCTCAGTTGGCAGAAATGTCAAATCCACTGAGTAAGGAATGAAAAAGTTTCTAGAACTCCTCTACCCTTTGGGGAGTGGAGAAGCCAAAGACGCAGCTGACTGAGAACAGCGTGGTCAAGAGGCAAGTTACCGAGGAAGCAGATATGCAGGAATTCCCAGGAGAAGTACGGGAAAGTGGAGTAACTAACTTCCAAAGACTTTTACAAACTCAGACAGGAGGGAGGAAGTGATGGAGTTTGGAGGGTACAGAAACTTGCCTGAGATCAAAGGAAGTCAAATTGCCTAAAGCAAGGGCTTTTCTTTCATGGGCTACACATTCCTCTATGAATTTTTTTTTTAATGAGAGAAAAAAAGTGTTCACAAACATAACATTTTGCATTTGATTTTAGGGGATCTCCAAAGCCTGGGATCCATAACCCCAGACTAAGAACTCCTGGAGGAAAATCTTGCTTACAGAAAGTTCACAATGGAGACTAAATGGCAGGGAAGGCAAGAACAGCCTTGCTGAATGCGGTGTGCACATTTCAAGCAACGAGCACCTAGCAATATCCAGTATGTTTCCCTGCCCTAGGAGGATGTACCTGAAATTGTAAAGTACCAGGTATGGGGAGATTTGCCTGGTGGAGGTGTGTTAGGGCAGTCACTGAAATGACATGAAATGAGACATTTAAAAGTATAGGTCAGCCAGTTCACAGTTGTAATCTCCACTCCATCCCCTACAATCACCATTAGTGATTTTTTCAACATTCAAGTTAATTCAACCAACATTTTATAGACAATGTGTTGGAAAATGTGGGAGATGAAAAATATTGTTGAAACATGGACCCTAACACGGGGGCAGTCGTCTCTGACTGGAGAATGTGAATGGCCCCTGTGACAACCTAGATCTGAATTCTTTGACCTTCAACTTGAATGTCCTTCTTCAGGACATTTTCAGCTCCACACAACCATAGCCACTTCTTTGGTATTATCCTCACTTAATACTCCCCCATCTTCAAGATTTCAAACTCTGAAATTCTCTGAGACCATAAACTCTTGTTCTGCTGTCTTTCTCATACCTACTAATTTTTTTTTCTTTACTCTCATCATGAACTCCGGACTCCTTGAAGGCTCGGATCCAAGTTTTCCTTCAGCTCTGACTTGGCTTCCCTTGCCTCTTTCCTAGCACAGATACCATGGCATGCGAAGTGACCAAGGACCACTAGGTGGCAGCAGAGTCTCAACTATACTGTCCACTAAGCTTGGGCACCAAGTCAGGTAAGGTAATTGTTATTTATAATGGGAGCCTCAAGTTTGAAGGAGCAAGGCAGTAGCGGAATTAAGCAAAGGATAGAGAATACAGGGATATTAGTTGGCTGGGAACAAGAAGATCTTGAAACTTATATAAGTGTAAACCAGAGAAGTGGCTAGACCTGAGCAATGGGGGAGATGGCAAGGTACTCCCAGGTTCGTTGTAACCATTTCATTCCTATACACATGGATAGTCTCCCCTTGCTTTGAAACAACCCCTGACCAACTGCTCTGAAGCGCTTTCTATTTAAGGGTTAGTTATGTAATGCCAACAAGGCTCCTGGAATCCTTTGCTCTTAACTGCCTTGCCAATCCCCAGTGCTAGATGAAGTCAATTCTCTTGTTTCTCTCCTTCTGGGCAGCCAGGTTCTCCTGCAGAAAGTTACAAAAGTCTACACATTGGCTCAACTCTAAGTCTATAATATGTAACCTCAGTGGTGACCTCAAGGCTGCTCAACTTTCCTCTTTTCATCCTTAGTCATTTCCTTGGGGCATTGCTCATAGAAGCGATTCTAAGCCTTCTCCACTCCCTGAAATCTCTGATCACATTTCAGCTCCCCAACCACAGCAGCTGACCTCACATCCTCCTTTATATGGAGGACTGGGACCATCCCTCCAGTCCTCTCCTGAAGCCTCTCTCCACTATAGACAGAGCCCAGGACCTACAAGAGTCCTCCGTGACACATTTCTAGAGTTGGATGGAGAAGATTCAGAAATTCTACCCTCTTCAATGGAAAGTGAAAAAATAGATATCCTACATCTCATCTCAGAATAAACTTACTCCTCTGAAAGATACATTACTCTCTTGGTCTGCCGGGGCTGTCATAACAAAATACCGCAGCCTGGCTAGCTAAAACCACATTTATTTCCTACAGTTCTGGAGGCTGGGAGGTCCATGATCAAGGTGCTGACCAATTTGGTTCCTGGTGAGCACCTTCTTCCTGGCTTGCAGGCAGCTGCCTCCTTGCTATATCTCGACGTGGCCTTTCCTCAGGTGCATGTCCAAAGAGCTCGCTCTCTCTTCCTCTTCTTATAAAGCCTCTAATCCCATCTTGAGGGCGTCACCCTCATGATCTGATATAACCCCCACAGTCCCATCTCCAAATACCACCACCTTGAAGGTTAGGGTCTCAGCATATGAATTTGGGGGGTACACAAACGTTTCTCCCAGAGCAGTTACAAATGTTGATGACTGGTGTGTTTCCTAACTCATAGGAAGAAGCCCAATCTCATCTGCAAAGACTATGCTTTCAAACTAGTCACTAAAAAATTAACAAAGTAACATAAAATATACTGTATTCTGTCAAATTGCAGCTGAGCTTATCCTATTCAGTGATTTCTGGTTCATTTATTCAGTCATTCAGTTAACAAAGACTGACTTGAGCCAAGACTCCTAATCACTACATGCTGCTAAATACAGAAGGGTGATGATGGAGCCCTTTTGTGGCAGATAAAGAATATTAAAGCAGAGGAGTCACTCGTCCAGAATTTGTCAGAATCTCCCTCCAGCACTATGGAAAGAGAATCCACTCACGAGCCACCAGGCATATCCCAGCGGCACAGCTGGGAGCTCAGTTGAGAGGTGAGTGCCTCAGGCGTAACGTTTTTATTATAATCACTCCTGATAGTTAAGTAGTTTTCAAGAGTTTTCTATCTAATGAAAAAATAATGTGTGACCAGCAGATGCACATATGTTCTAGTCTGCATGATGGGTACATCTCTCAGAACAGTGATGTAAATTAGAATTCTACCGCATGCATCAGTTTGTTAAGAACTAGATTATTATTCATCATCCCCCCAGATCACTCCTGAGTGAACTAACAAAAATGAATTTTTAAATCTACAATGTTGTAGACTGGACCTTGGCCTCAGAATGACCTTACCAATGTGCTGGCTGGCGTCCTCTAAGGTTCAGCTTGATCTTTCTTGTCTCTTAAAGCTACCAGTATTAATTTAAAGACACATCCATTTTAAACTGTATTAATTTAACTTAATTCATTCATTTATCAATTTAATATTAACAAATTAATTTATCGGACAATAAATTAATTTATTAATAAATTAAATTATTAAAAATGAATTTATTTAGTTTAAGCTATATACATTAATTGGAGATATTTACCAAAAGCAATTGGGTATAACATAGGAATATAAGAGCTATGTCAAATATTTGGAGGGCTTTCATGAGGATTAGGATAAGACCTGTTCTGTATGGTCACAGCATATAGAATTGAGATCCGCAGGTGGAAGATATAGGAAGGCACATTTTAGCTGAGCATAAGACAGACCTCTCTAAACACAAGACTTTTCTAAATATTAGTTGGGAGAAGTGAATTCCTGGTCACTAGAGGTGGTTGGACACTAGCCTGCCTATGATGTTGAAGATCTGTAATACTATCAGCGCCTCCAAGGCCCCACCAACCTTGATAGGCTATGATTAACGACTGGGTGGTACAGGCTGAACCTCCTAAATCAGACTTGTCATTTCTGCCACAGCCCAAGTGCTATACATAAGCCTTGGGGCTACTTGGCTGCCTTCCCTGGCTCACCTCTTACACAGAAGCAGGGCATGGCTCCAGGGAGGCAAACCTATTAGTTAATCAGAGCTTGGAGAGCTTGCAGCTATGAGTATGCTGCTCTTCATCTGGTAGATTCATAGTGGGTAATGTTTATGGTGATAATTATGATGAAGCAAGTGTTTAAAATCCTTGTCTGGGTGCTTGGCTTCCAGCTTATAGATAAAACTAAATTAAGTTACAAAACATCAGAAAACCACAATTACAGCAGGATTTTCTGCTTTAGAATATTACCTGTTTGTTTAGAAATACTTCAAGCAAAGCTTAAAGACAGAAGCTGTACACTTACAGTGCTGGAATCATAGAAGAAAGGAGTAGACAGATTTATTTTCCTGAGATCATTTTTTTCCTCTGAAAACTCAAGCAGAAATTAAGGAAATGTGGGGGCCAGCCCTGTGGTGTAGTGGTTAAGTTCACGTGCTCTGCTTCAGCAGTCCGGGGTTCATGGGTTCAGATCCTGGGCACGGATCTATGCACTGCTCTTCAAGCCATGCTGTGGTGGCATCCCACATACAAAATAGAGGAAGATGGGCACAGATATTAGCTCAGGGCCAATCTTCCTCATGAAAAAAAAAAAAGAAATTAAGGAAATGTGTTCAGGAGTTCTAGGGCATTTAGGACTAGCTTCAAATTGTTGCCAGTAAGCAGAGCATGTGGGGTCCAGGAAGAGCCTCTTCTGGAGCTACACAATCTGAGAGGCAGGCAGAAGAGAGGGAACCTTATTTTGGCAGATATAAAAATATTAATACTTTGGGAAGAGTTGTAGGTTCTAATTTCACCAATTTACTAACATATTTATGTTTCTGGACTCTTTAAGAAAATACTTGATATTTGATTTATTCTGAAGAATATGTATGGGCGATGTGTGTGTTGCTTTATTACATAACTAACACCAGGAAAAGAGATTGTTAAGAAAAAGAATGAGCTGGGGCTGCTGATAGTTTTGATTTTCAGAAGCCTGCCGCCTCTAAGACTCCACAGCCCTTGCCCTGGTGGGAGAGAGAGTGACAACATGTGCTGACAGAAGACAAAGCACCAAATCCAAAGACAGGGTGAGGACAATGCATATGCAAAGTCACGGTGTGGGGAATTCAGCCAACAACTTGATGATTGATAAGATTGTATTTGGATGTGGTAGTGCAAAGTACAGAGAACCAACACAGCAGAAGGCAACAGGGCTGCTCAAAAAGTGGACTCACAACTCTGTTTCTGGTGAAGTCTAGTGACTGAAGTTTGTAATGTTACCAAGGTGATAAAAAAACCAAAGCCAGGGTGACTTTTTTTTTTTTTTTACAGACCAAAAAATAGTCCCTATGTATTTTTTGCATGCTGAATTCTAGAAGAAATGTGTAAAAATAGTCAGTAAATATTAATTGCTTTTATAATTTAAAAAACTATTATAAACCCTGCCCATTGCTATATAAAGGAAGCCATTGTCTTTCTGTAACCACAAGAGGTGGCCTAGGACCTTGACAAAACTCTTGGCATTTCTATATACTTTAAAAAGCATTAATTACCTTCTTAACACACTGTAGAAATGAACAATCTATTTTTCTGTCCCACTGAGCTTCAGCTTTGTCATTCTTATGCATGATTTGTCTGACAACTACTCAGACCAGTTTCGTAACTCACTCTGATTCTGGTGCATTTCCTCCCAGTTGCCAATTTTTACAAACTGATATCCTTAAGGGGGCAGACTTTCATTTGATTTTTTAACATTCAAAATAAAACAAAATAGATTTTACAAAAGAACACGTGAGATTTTTTCCCCCAAATCATTTCTTTTAAGTTCTGTTGGGAATCTAGCTTTCCTTTCTCATTTTCTTGATTAGCTAACTCATGATTCCTTTTTTTTTTTCTTTTGAAATAGGTTAAGACATAACTGCATGATTAGTACAGAGATCTTCTTTTTTCTGAGTAATTTGCTGACGTGATATCCCGTCACCCTTGAATACTTTAGTGTGTAATTCTCACAAACAAGGGCTTACGCCTATAGTTACATTACAACCATCAAAATGAGGAAATTAACTGTAATACATTAATATCATTTGATTTCAGATCCCATTCAAGTTTTATCATTGTCTCAATAATGTCTTTTATAGCAAAAGGATCCAGTTCAGAATCACACATCACATTTATTTATCATGTCTTTTTGTATTCCTCAGTCTGGAATCTGTATTCCAGTCTTTCTCTGACTTGCATGACTTTAAATATTGAAAAGATTACAGACTACTAATTTTGCCAACTGTTTTTCATGGTGGGATTGTCTGATGTTGCCTCATGTTTATATTCAAATTATGCATCTTTACCAAGAATATCACAGATGTGATGCTGGATTCTTCTCATTGCATCATATCAGGTTGTACACAGTTTCAAGTTGTCCTATTACTGGTAATGTTACCAATTTCACCTCACTCCAGTGAGACTCTGACCCACACTTGGAGGAGCTCCAAGAAGGGGCACACGGGTGGGCCTTGTACCCACAATCCATCCCTTCCTCAGAGGGTTCTTTTCTGTTCTGTGTCACGGATTTGAAATGAAACCGAAGCTGAGCAGTCAACAGCACAAGCTTTATTTAATGGCCAAAGAGTGGAGAAGTGGGAACTAAGTTCACAAATCAACTTCTCAGCTTTTGGGGTGGTCAAGCAGCTGTTATAAGGGGTCAAGATAATGAAAGGGAGGAATATTTATGGTAATTCGGGGAAATGGGCAGGCTTTTCCAGGGAATAGGGTGCTACCTCTTTTTTTCCCCTTATTTGGTCTGATGTTTCCTGACATGGCTGTGGGTAGGTGTGTTATTTAGTATGGTAATATATTACAATGAACACATAATGAGCTGCGGGGTCTGTGTCAGGTCAAGTCAGACCACCATGTTACCTTCAATCAGTTTAGGCTAGTCTCAACTGCATGCCACCTGTTCTTTCCTCTCACTGTGGTTTCCTGTAAAGTGAAGATAACATGTTAGGCTTTCTCCAGGCAGAGTTGTAGTTAATATCTTACGGTGCCTGGGGCTGGGGTAACAGTAGTATTAAATTGATCGCTTGATTAAGGTGGTTGGCAGAATTTTAGGATGGCACTATGAGCTTGGCCCATGGTGTTACTCCCATGATTTTGCTATATCAATGACAAAAGGGAGATTATTCAGATGGGTCTAGTCTAATCACATCAATCACCTTTGGAAGCAGAGAGTTTTCTCTGGCTGGTAGCAGAAGGGAAAGTCTAAGAAATTCAGTGTGGTGATGATTCAACTCCGGGAGGTCTACCTTGTTGAGATGGAGAAGACCCATGGCAAAGAACTGTGATGGGCCTCCAGGATCTGAGAGCAGTTCCCGGCTGACAGCCACCAAGGAAATGGAGACCTCAGTCCTACAGCTGCAAGGGACTGAATTCTGCCAACAATCTGAATGAGCTTGAAAGCAAGATCTTCCCCAGAGCCTCCACATAAGAGTCCAACCTGGCCAACACCTTGATTTTAGTCTTAAGAGACCCTGAGCAGAGAGCACAGTTGGACCTGCCTGGACTTTTGACTTTCAGAACTTTGAGATCATAAATGGGTGTTGTTTCAAGCCGTTAAATTTGTGGTAACTTATTACACAGCAGTAAAAAACTAATACAAGAAGTATCTTCCAGTTTTCTCCACTATAAAGTAGCTATTTCCCCCTTAGTAATTGTCTTAGTCAGCTCGGGCTGCTATAGTAAATTACAACGGACTGGGTGGCTTAAATAACAAACATTTATTTCTCACAGTTCTGGAGGCTAGGAAGTCCAATATCAAGGTGTCGGCAGATCTGGTGTCTGGTGAGAGCCCACCTCCTGGTTTGCAGATGACCATCTTCTCATCATATCCTCATATGGTAGAGAATAGAAAGAGAGAGTAAGATCTCCTGTGTCTTCTTATTAGAGCACTAATCCCATTCATGAGGGCTCCACCTTCATGACCTAATTACCTTCCAAAGGTCCTACCCCCTAATACCATAACATTGGGGGTTAGGATTTCAACATATGAATTTAGGGGGGATACAAATATTCAGTCCATAACAGTAATTGATAAACATTTTGTGAAGAGGTACTCTGAGGCTAGACAAATATCCTATTCCTCATCAAATGTTTACCCACTCACTCATTTAAGTATCCACTGATGTTTCTTGGTTGGACTAATTATTAATATGTTTGCCAAAATCATTATTTTCTAATTCTATCATTTCTTCTATATTTATTAGTTGACAATACACTGTGAGGAAAAGTTATCTGTTTTCTTCCTTTATTTATTCATTTCAGTGTGGTTTCATGGATTCCTCTTTTGTTCAATGGGTCATAATCCATTGGTGTCATTATTAATTTTTAGGGTCTAATTAAACTGGCCTCTAGGCAGAGCCCCATCATTCACTGAGCACTCCTTTACTTTCTGGTAGAAAAATCTGCTCCCAGCTTCAACCCTGGAATCAGCTATTTCTCCAAGTAACCATAGTTTCTTTTAATGGAGAATGGTACATATATATCTATTGTTACCCAAATCTTTTCATCTCTATTTCGATACCCATCTATCTATATTGAAAACCAAGAGTTCACACTAGTTCTAATCCAATTCCACAAAGTTCATTCTAGTTTTGTACCTTTTCCTAGTTTTAATCTCTTGTAGTGAGAAATCTGATTCCATGGCTGGATATGTAATTTGCAGAACCCCATGAAAAATGAAAATGCAGGGCCCTTGTGCAAAAAGCAGGAAAAATGTGCTGTTAAAGGTACTAAAATATAAAGCTTTTTCCTTTTTTCCGTAGTCTCTCAACTAGCCATACTGTTTTTTATTTGCTATTTAATGTCATTTTAAGTAAAGAAAAATTAAAATTGTAAATTACTTGTGTAAATTTTACTGTTCATCTTTATATTGTGCACTATCAGTTTTAAATGCAAATATGAGAGCATTTAACTTGTGTGCAGAGTCAGCAACAATACACAACTCATATTTTGGAGCTCGTATACATGTTTGTATGTTGTTCCTGCCAGAACAGTGGAATCATTGCACAGAAGTATCTCAATGGTTTTTATTTCACTTCTTGATATGCACACTTCTTGAGATTCTTCCAACATGCTCTTCCTTTGGCTTACTGATGAGTAAGGATGTACTGAAAGGAAGAGGAACTGTGGTTTGCCCTATCTTTTCCTTTTTTCAATGTCATTTCTGATTAAGTGTTTAATAAACAGAAGCAACACAAGTAAGGGCTCATGTGATTAGGTTTTGAGCTTAATATCATCTGATTTGGGATCTTATTTACATCTATAAAGTCCCTTTTACCATACTAGATAACATAATTATGTGAATGCTATTTTATCATATACACAGGTTCTGCCTACATTCCAAGGAAGGAGATTATACAAAGTGAGGCTATTTTAGAATTCTGCCTACTACATGTACCTTGGGAGAGATAATGGCTAGGGACCTGGGGAAGCTATTATGTTCATTATGTGGCCCCCATTGGGCATGGCTCTGAAGAGGAAAATGGCCCTAGGCCAGATGGATAAAGACCCAGTAAACCTCTTCAGTCATATCAGGCAATTTGAATTCTTCCACAGAGGCAGCAAGTGTCAATTGTGGGACTAAACTACCTGAGGCACAATTTCCATGTCAAAGTACAAGGAGGGCAAATGCAAAGTCATGGTGCAAGGGAAGCTGCCAACAGTTGCACACACAGCTGAAAATGCTTTGCCTTGGATAAGGTGATACGACAGAGTACAGAAAGCCAGAAGTATGAATACATACAGAAACAAACGGGCTATTGAGAAAAGCAGGGCTTAAATATTATTCAGATGATGTTAAGAGGCGATTTTAGCTACTTGGGTAACAAATTATTACAAAAAGTAAGTTCTGTTCAAAATAGTCCAAAAACATATTCTCACAAATGTTGGGCATTCAACCATAGGCATGGCAATGTGTTGACACTATACTGGGTTGAATTGTGTCCCCCAAAAGTCTGTGTCTATCCAGAACCTCAGAACGTGACCTTATTGAACACACGGTCTTTGCAGATATAGTTAATTAAGAGAAGGGCATACTGGATTAGGGTGGGTCATAAATTCAGTGACAGGTATACTTATAAGAAGGATATGTGAAGGCAGAGGCAGAGATTGGAGTGATGCAGCTGCAAGCCAAGTTGCCCCAAAGATTGCTAGCCATCACCAGATGTTAGGAAGAGGCAAAGACGGATTCTTTCCTAGAGCCATCAGAGAGAGCATGGGCCTGCTGACACCTTGATTTTGGACTTCTAGCCTCCAGAACTGTGAAAGAATAAGTTTCTGGTGTTTTAGGCCACCAAGTTTGTGGTATTTGTTATGGCAGCTTTAGGAAAACTAATACATACACTAAGGAAGAAAGCAAAACTAGAATAATCAAAATATTGTTGTTCATAGGAAGACAGCAAGGGTTATGAATTCTGCTTATCAATAAATACAGAGGAGCCATTATCTTTAATTTCCAAGATTCTTCCAAGCTTGAGGCCGTGGGGTATAGTTTATCCAAGTATGACGGCTCAAGGCCCCTGGGCGGCTGATATACAGGCTGTCTTTGGCCCTGCTTCCTGCTTGAGCTATTAGCACCTCTTACCTCACAGGGAGTAGTACCATGGCCATTCTCCTCCACTCACTGCTTCTCTGGCCTTCTGGAAGCTGTGTCCTGGTGGAAAGCAGATCCTGCGACTATGGCCTATCACCAAGCCCTGTTCAAATCGCACTTAGGAAGGAATTGCTAATAAAGAAGATGCACTTGTTTCCAGTGTGGAGCAGCACAAATAGGATTGAAGGGAAAGAATACTGATAGTTTCTCAATTCCTATTTCAGCCCTCACTGTTAGACCTGAGTGAGGACAGGAGTAAAAATTTGATCATGAATTAAGATTGACATTCTCTACATAATCATCCCTGGCTCCAAAATGGTCATCTCAGTTCCAGTTTAAGAGTGTCGCACAGAGGCTGGCCTGGTGGTGTAGCAGTTAAGTTCGCACGTTCTGCTTTGGCGGCCCAGGGTTTGCCGGTTCGGATCCTGGGCACAGACCTACTCACCGCTCATCAAATGATGCTGAGGTGGCGTCCCATATAGAAGAGCTACAACTCTACAACTATGATGTACAACTATGTACTGGGGCTTTGGGGAGGAAAGAAAGAGTGTTGTACAGTCCCTGAAATTTATGATCAGTTGTAGAGTCCTTCATAGAATCACTTCGGAGTATGTGGGTAGGCACCATGAGCTGTACCAATTAAGAAATCTGTTTTCGGTTTTCTCATGTGTAAAATTGGAATAAAAATATCCTGCGTCTACCCATCCATCCATCCATTTACTCAACAGATATTATTGGGGAACAGGGGATACAGCAAACAAAACAGACAAAAATTTCTGCTCTCATAGAGCTTACATTCTATTAGGTAGAAACAGAGTAAGCCAGCAAGCAAACAGTAAATAAATAAAATATATAATATGTTAGATTAATAAATGCTACGGAGGAAAAGTAAACAGAGAAGAGAAAGAGGGAGTCCCAGAGAAAATGGATTAATTGTAAATAGGGTGGTAGGGAAGGCCTCACTGAGAAGGTGATAAATGAGCAAAGACCTGAAGAATATGAGGCAGAGAATCAGCCAGATAGCTAAGGGTAGAGCATCTCAGGGTAGACTGAGAAGAGCAAGGGCAAAGGCCCTGGGGCACAAATGTGATAATCATAAACTACTTATCTTGTGTAATTTTTGTTTTATTTTTTTAAAGTTATTTTATTGAGGTCACATTGGTTTATAACATTGTGTAAATTTCAGGTGTACATCATTATATTTTGACTTCTGTATAGACCGCCTCGAGTTCACCACCCAAAGTCTGGTTTCCATCCGTCAACAGATAAATGTGCCCCTTTACCCCTTTTGCCCTCCCCCCATCCTCCTCCCCTCTGGTAACCACAAATCTGTTCTCCTTATCTATGTATTCATTTGTTTGTTTATCTTCCACATTTGAGTGAAACCATATGGTATTTGTCTTTCTCTGTCTGACTTATTTCTCTTAGCATAATACCCTCAAGGTCCATCCGTGTTGTCGCAAATGGCACAATTTTGTCTTTTTTATGGCTGAGTAGTATTCCATTTTATATATATACATATATACATATATATATATATGTATATATGTATACCACAGCTTCATTATCCAATCATCTGTTGATGGGCCCTTGGGTTACTTGGCTATCGTGAATAATGCTGCAATGAAATAGGAGTGCATATATCTTTTCAAATTAGTGTTTTCATGTTCTTTGGATAAGTACCCAGAAGTAGAATAGCTGGATCATATGGTATTTCTATTTTCAATTTTTTGAGAAATCTCCATACTGTTTGCCATAGTGGCTGCACCAGTTTGCATTCCCACTGGTAGTGTCTGAGGGTTCTCTTTTCTCCACAGCCTCTCCAACATTTATTACTTCTTGTCTTTTTAATAATAGCCATTTTGATGGGTGTGAGGTGATATCTCATTGTAGTTTTGATTTACATTCCCCTAATAATTAGTGATGTTGAACATCTTTTCACGTGCCTGTTGGCCATCTGTATCTCTTCTTTGGAAAAATGTCTATTCATGTCCTTTGCCCATTTTTTGATCAGGTTGTTAGTTTTTTTGTTGTTGAGTTGTATGAGTTCTTTATATATTTTGGAAATTAACCTCTTATTGGATATATGATTTGCAAATATTTTCTCCCAGTTGGTGGGTCATCTTTTCATTTTGTGGATGGTTTCCTTTGCCTTGCAGAAGCTTTTTAGTGTGATGTAGTCCCATTTATTTATTTTTTCTTTTGTTTCCCTTGCCTGAAGAAATAAAACCACACATCTATGGAAAGCTAATCTTCGGCAAAAGAACCAAGAACGTACAATGGAGAAAGGAAAATCTCTTAATAAATGGTGTTGGGAAAACTGGACAGCCACATGCAAAAGAATGAAAGTAGACTATTATCTTATACCATACACAAAAATTAACTCAAAATGGATTAAAGACTTGAAGGTAAGACATGAAACCATAAAACTCCTAGGAGAAAATATAGGCAGTATGCTCTTTGACATTGGTCTTAGCAGTATATTTTTGTAGAATTTTTAAATGATGATCAAGGACTTCTTCTTCGTCCCCACCAACTTTCCCTAACGTATGTAGGAGCTGACCCTTTTGAACCAACAAAAATGCTGAAAGGCAGCAGTATAAAGTTGAACATTGAAGGGAAGTTGAAAAACTTCTCTGGAATTGCTAGCAAAGCATTTATCCTACTGACAACAAATGAGGAACAACAAACTGGATTGGATTTAAAATAAAATGTAACCAAATTCCACTGTTTAGTGCGTTCAGAATATTTGTTTTCTAAAGTTGAAAGGCCAATGAAATGAAAATAACTTCAAGTAAAAGTGTTTCTTTGATTTGGCTTTTCCGTAGGTGTGTGAAATAACTGAGTTGAATCCTTCTTTGTTGTTTTTTAAATGCTTATTAACGCTTTTCTGATTGTAAAAGTGAATGTCCTATTGTAGAAAATGTGAAAATTATGTGAATGAATAACAAAACTAAAATTCACTTGTTAAAACATAGAAAACAATCGTTAATATTTGTATCTTTCTAGATAGATTTTCCTTTGAAGTTTTGTTGATTCGATAGTGAAAATAGCTGGTTTTAATTTGTATTTTTGTTTCCTAGTATGAACAACTTTTCACATTGTTTATTGGCAAATTTTAATGTACCAACTTTTCTTTTGGCTTCTTAGATTTTTCTTCCTGATTTGAATAAGCTCTTTCGATGATAAAAAAATTACTAATACATTTTTTGTCACATTCACAGCAAATTTTTTTTCCAAGGTTCTTTTCTGCCTATTATTTTTGCAGTTTTTATTCAGAATTTGCATTTTTATAGTCATGCATATATTTGTTATTAAAGCAAAAAAAATGCTTATTTCCAACAATATTTACTGTTGAGGGTCCTTTCAAATTTTACTGAAAATTATTTTCTACAGGAACCTCTCTCTAATCTTTATCCCTTTTAACTCTATAAGGTACAGTGAAATCCCACAATAATGCAATAAGTAGGATCCAAAATTTTAATGTTGGAAAATAATATGCAGTTATTGCAAGGCTAGTGAATGACTAAAGCAGGCCTGGGCAGTTGGGCATTATGGGATCAGGCTGAGAGACCCAAATCCTTCTAGGTCCCAGCAGTAGTTTGCCAGATCTCACTTAAATACTAATAAGGCAATCTCTCCTGAGACAACCTGGGACTTGCAGAACAGCAAGTGTGATTCCCAGATCTCCAGATTAGCTGGTACCCACTTTTCCAGCCCAATCTCAGACAATCAGTGGACAGATTTACTTGAGACAGGAGGAACTACTCCCCGCTCTCTCCTTCCCATGGTAAGCTCCCTTCCTTTTCCACTCCAAGCCTTACCATCCTCCCCTCCTCGATTTACTTCCCTTCCTCTTGATCCATAAGATAAGGCAAGTTCCATGTATAATCACGGAGTGGAAAGAGTTAATTTAACACATATTTGTGGTATGTACCTTAGAGTCTTTCCCCATTAAGATGGCTACAGATTTAGTGATGACTGGTGTGGTTTTATTCCCAACAGTCCAAAAATAGTTAACAAATTTTAGGAGGCATTTATTATATTTGTTAGAACTGTGAGATTGAGGCCTACAAAGCTCTCATTACTTGAGATGTAAGCATGGAAAATAAAATCAGGAATAACTAGAAAGTTGCTTTTTAAAAAATGCAGTGTTTCTCCATATCAGCTTATTTATTTACCTCTGTTTGGTTAAATTCAAGTGAAATGAAAAATGTCATATAATTCAGTAATAGCAACCTAATCTGTTTATTCTATTACCTAAGCTTTTTTTTGTGTGTGTGAGGAAGATCGGCCCCAAGCCAACACCCGCCAATCCTCCTCGTTTTTTGCTGAGGAAGACTGGCCTTGGGCCAACACCCATGCCCATCCTCCTCTGCTTTATATGGGATGCCACCACAGCATGGCCCACCAAGCATTGCGTTGGGTGCATGCCCAGGACCCGAACCGGCGAACCCCAGGCCGCCACAGTGGAGCGCGTGCACCCAATTGCTTGCTCCACCGGGCCGGCCCCACCTAAGTTTTTTAATCAAGAAAATTCTGATCACAATCACATGAAGGAAAAAATTTTTACAATATTTTAAACACACATAAAACACCAGAGACTATGTATGGATGTGTAAATAAATATTAAAAATATAAAAATGTGGATCGGGAGTGCATCAGTCAGGGTCCAGCCAGGAGAACAGAAACCACTCAAGATTTTTGAACATTGGATATTTAATTCAAATTATTGGTTACACAGGTGATGGGAGAGCTGGGCTATCAAACAGGAGAAGAGCAGGTGAGCCGACTCAGACACTAATAGCAGCAGGAAGGCTACCGGTCCTTGGGATGGAGGATTTAGGAGCAAGTGCTCTTTCCTAATCCCAGAAGCCACAGCACCTGGTGGGAGATAGACTCAAGGTGGAGGCTGCCTGGCAAGAGCTGGGACCACAGAGGAAATGTGACTTCTCTGGAGATGCCACTCAAGATAGAGAGAGAAGGAGACACACCTGGCTTCTCCCTTCCTCCTGCCCTCCAATCCCCTAACAGTACCTTCGTTGACCAAACCCAGGCAGAAGCCATCTGGCTAGGGATGCTGGGAAATGTAGTTCATAGGCCCCCGCCATGCAGAACAGGGGAGGGTAAGGACTGGGAGCAAGTGGGTAAAAAGACCTGCCAAGGAAGGAGGAAGCCCCTCACCAACTGGAGGATGAGCATGACCTCTGGGCAGGCAGTCAGGAGAAGGGGGATGGGAAGGAGTACAGAGTGTCCTGAACCATGATGATAACCATTTATTTTGTTAACAATTTTTTTTAAAAGTTTTGAAGCCAGTAAGGCAAAATGTTAGCATTTGTTAAATCTGTGAGAAGGGTGGTCAGATGTTCATTATGTTATTCTCTGTACATTTCTATATAAGTGGAATATTTCGTAAGGAGAAATCATTACAGAAAAAGGAAATGTTCCAGATGAATGGAAATAGTAAACATTCTCCTCATTCAGACTCGGCTCCCTTCCCCACTGCACCCCCAGGGCTACACCACACACCCCTCCTTCAGTGAAGGGTGGCACCATCGAATGTCTCACAGGCTGTGCCACCACCAGAGTTGACTCAAGGCATGATGACATGTTAAAGGAAGTTGGGAGAGTGAGAAAGGGAAAAGGTAGAGAAAGGCAAGGAGGGAAAGTGCCAGAAGGCTTGGGAGGGAGAGGACAAATCACAGTGAACTCTCCCAGAGCCCGCCTGCCTTCACAGCTTGGTTCAGCTGCTTACAACCTGGGTGGTCTTGGGCCAGTGCCTTGGCCTCCCCATTCCTGCATGTCCTCTTCTGTCAAATGGGAAGAAGAGTCCCTACCTCGCAGGGGTGTTTTCAGGATTCAATGAGTTAACACATAGGAAAGGCACTTCAATTTGTGGTGACACATAGTAAACTCGGCATATGTGTTCCTTACATATTCTTCTTTATCTTTTTATCTTTATATCCTCACTGTTAGCAGAGATCCCCCCCTCCCAGCCTCTCACCGTGACCAGATCAATTAAGTGAAAAACACTGTAATTTGCTTCTCTGAGTCATATCTCCCTGTGAATTCTGGTTGAACATACTTATCTAGATACAACACTGCCTAGAATCTGACCTACAGGAGGCCCAGACTCAGTAAGAGTTCAGACAAGCTTGGATAAAATAGGACTCTAGTGGAGAGAGTTACACTTCAGTAAAGCGAAGAGAGAGAATCTGCAGAGTCATCTTCTCAGGAGACTCAGCTTCAGTATTCTTCATTGAAGGGATATTCACCCAAATTAGCCAACCTGAAGAGAAAACAGGCATAAAGAAGAATATGTTACTATTAGATTCTGGTTTCAAAGGCATTCTTCTCTGGTGTATCCCGTGGTCTTGGTGCTCTCTCAGCTTCCGCAGAAGATTCTCTAAGAACACGAGGAAGGGGCCCCACCTCGACCTTCCATTAAACTGATCTAAAGGGTGTGCTGGGAGGAGGGCAGGCAAGCAGTGAGCAGGGCACCAGAATAAACGCGTAATGACAGCTAATAATAAGCCTGGTGCCAAGCACAGTGCTGGTGCCTTACAAGCATGATCTTGATTTATTCTTATAACACCTCTCTGCCTGCTCTGGGCCCCTGACCCCTCTGCGACCTCGTCTTCTCTCACTCTTCCCCTCACTCAATCTGCTCCAGCCCCACTGGCCTCCTTACTTGAAAGATCTAAACACAATTCCACCTCAGGGTCTTTGCACTTGCTGTTCTCACTGCCAAGAATGCTCTTCTCTCAGACATCCACATGGCTGACCTCTCACGTCCTTCAGGTTTCTGCTCAACTGTCACCTTATCAACAAAGCCTCCCTTGCCCCACCCTATTTAAAGTATCTATCCCACCACCACCCACAACTTCCTATCAACCTTTACCCGAGTTTATTTTTTTAATAGCATTTATTACTATCTTACAAACATATTTTGAGTTTATTTCTGTACTCCACCAATAGAGAAGAATAGAGAAGTTAGAATAGAACAGAGAAGAGAATAAAATAGAGAAGTTAGACAATGCCTTCCTACAATTTACTTTCTTTCTTAGTTGTAGGATTCATTCTTGTTTGCTGAGGAAGATTCACCCTGAGCTCACATCTGTTGCCAGTCTTCCTCTATTTTGTATGTGGGTTGCTGCCACAACATGGCCACTGAAAAGTGGTGTAGGTCCGCGCCCAGAAACCAAACCCCAGGCTGCCAAAGCAGAGTGCACTGAACTTAACCAATAGGCCACTGGGCTGGGCCCTGTAGGATTAATTCTTAATTGACATATTTATTTTGAGTCTATTTCTGTATTCCCTCCCTAGGATGCTAGCCTGTGAAGTATTAGTCCAGTGTCATATCTCCAGCACCGAGACAGTGCCTGGCACATAGGAGATGCTCAATACATATTTATTGAGGGAATGGATGAATGGATGCTTCTGCCTTCTGCCTAGGGACAACATATCCTCTCTCGAAATTTTAGCTCTATATCCAGAAGTTCAGATAATAAGCAGCAATTAGGGATGTGTCTTTCCTTTCCATAATGATTCCAGTTGCTCCAATTTTAATTTTTCAAACGACCAGAAAATAGTATTTGAAGATAAAAGTAGTCCCAGCTCCTTTCTAATCCTTCCAGCTCACCCTCTACCAGATTAGAAAGACTGACGATCCTCCTACTTAACTTAGCCCAGTGGCACTTACTGTCCCATGTGGAAGAACCTCCAGTTTCTGTTGAAGCTGAGTATGGTCGCCATCTCCTTATCACTCAATTTAAAGTCAAAGACCTAGAAAGGCAAGAATTGCAAAACATCATCGGTAAGACAATTTCTGGTGTGATTTGTGATTCTCAGCCAGGAGCAAGCTCACATCCGCAGCACTAACTGGCCATAGGAGTTTCTTCCAGTGTGTCCACCAGATACGAATTTGGCTCTAAATGAGGTCCTACACGAAGACTGCCACATTTATAGGGTTTAGTGTTCTAAAGGGGAGGTGATTAGGCTTATAGACATTAAACTGCAGGTGTGCACCTTGTCTGTGCTCCCCAGTGCACATGTGGGTTCTTCCAGGTCAGTTCAAGTGCGGTCCATATCTCCCCTGCTGCTGGGAGGCGGGGTGTTTAGGCCAGAACAGTCTGCTCCTGCCTATGGCCCATGACCTAACTGCTCAGGGGCAAGCAAGGGTCTTCTCAGTGGTGAGAGGCACACCTGGGCTCAGATCTGACAGGACTCCCTGGCTGCTCCCCTCACCACATCCTTGGCCCCTGGATCATTCATCTCAGCTCTGCGGAGGTCAGCTCCCTGGCCTGAGATATGACGGGGTGGCGGGAAGGGGGTGAGGCCCACAGACACGACAGAGATGGGATGAGAAGCCTAGTGAGAGCGTCTCTCCCATCCCTTCCTCCACTGATGAAAATGACGGCCACCCAGCTGGGATCCTACCTGAAAGTTCTCCACGATGCGTGCTGGTGTCACAGACTTGGGGATCACAGCCACATTCCTCTGAATATGGAATCGGATCAGAACCTGTACAGAAAGGGACACCATGTCTCCACTTCTCTGTAAGGAGCCCTATTCTACTGAAAGGAAAAACAAAATCTCTCTGCCACTCACTGTGTCTTCAGTTACAACAGCTAATATGACTGAGCTCTTCACAGCTGTCAGTCACTTGTTAGTCCTATGGTCAATTATCTCCCTTAATCCTCACAACAATTCTATGATTTTCCTTTTTTAAAAATAAGGAAAGTTGGGGCCGGCCGCATGGCCTGGTGGTTAAGTCTGGCGCACTCCACTTCGGCCACCTGGATTTGTGAGTTCAGATTCTGGGTGCCGACCTACACTGCTTATCAGCCATGATGTGGCACAGATGTTAGCTCAGGGCTAATCTTCCTCAAGCAAAGAAAATGAGGAAGATTGGCAACAGATGTTAGCTCAGGGCAACTCATAGGCAAAAAAAAAAAAAAAAGGAAAGTGGCTTGGACAGAGTTCAGGGTCATAAGGCTGATAGGAGGTGAGCTGGGCTCTGAACCCAGATCTCTCAGCTCCAAAAGCCAGGCTCTTGTCACTGAGTGATAGGGCTCAACAGAAGCTGTTAGACGGATGCTATCCTGGTTTCAGCAATAACCGTGGTATTTCCTGGAGGTCCCAACAGACTTTCAAGGAAGGGCCTTAGTGGGTTTCCTCTCCTGTTTTCTTCCCCCTCAAGGAGGTAAAAACACAATATAAGGAACAAAACACAAGATTAGTTTGCTGGGCTTAAAAAAACACACACACATACACTGTACCTGGGCTGTAGTTTTTTGTGCTTTGCAGCAATCTCCTTAATCTTGGGATCCTCCAGTAGGGAAGGATCTTCTGGCTTGGCCCTGGAGACAGAAAGATGGCTGGTGTGAATAATCATCATTGTTACCATATGCAAATGAGCATTACTCCAATGATGATCCCAAGGCTGATCTTTAATCTTCTCCATGTGGGAGACAAGGCAAGAGGATCTGAAAGCTTTGTGTCTTACCCCTGAGCCCACCCATGGGCTCTGACAACTCAGCATTTTGCAAAGGCTGGTCCAGCGCTGGGTGGCTGAACCCGAGTATTTCAGAGGGTTCGGCATGTTGCTGTTGTTTTAAAGTTTCTAGTTTTCCCCACCGTTTGTATGTGCCAGCCACGTTGCCTCCGATACACCTTTCTTCCTGGTGGCTTACACTCTCATACCAACATTAACAAATGATAAAACAATTGTTTAAGGGTATCAAGAGAAAGATCCCTCAGAAGCCTCACCAAGGTCTATCTGGAGAGCCCAGAGGGCCGTACACTGTGACAGTGATACCTTTGGAGTGGCAGTACTGGATCAATTTCTCCTGTGTGAGGTATGGGTGAACCTCAACCTGCAAAAGCAAACAATCCTCCTCACCAGTGAGTTGGCCTGCTTTGTGAGCTGCTCGTAGTGAATTCTGCACACAAAAAAGACTGCCTAGCAAAGGGCAAACACCACCCACTACCAGACTGGCTACACGACTCCCCGTCTGGCATCTCCCCAAAGTGTCCTGGTCACTGTGCCCTGAGATAACACTCAGTACCTAACAGTGAACTTACTTCCAAATGTTTAAGAAGTAATAGGGAGGGCCCCTCGCTTTGATTAAGTAGAATTTACCTGGTTAATCACTGGTTTGTATTTCAATCGCGGTTTGTTCAAGAGCCTTTCAATCTGGAAGTGGTTGAAGTTGGAGATCCCAATGGCTTTCACCAGCTTCTCATCCACCAGCTCCTCCATGTCCTGTTATAGAAAGGAACACTTTGGGCATTTCTAGAGGCTTGGCTTAGTCCTCTCTGGGGCAGGAGAAACTGGCAAAGGAGCCACTGCACTAGGATTAGCTGAAGCATTTAAAGGAAATTTCAGCCTAGCCTGTGGGTGTCCATCAACGGTTGTTTCCAGCCCTCCTGCCCTTCCCCAGCCTCAGTGAAACTGGGCGTAAGATGTACTGGTTTTATACAATTGCCGTTCTCCTCTCACCCAAACCGAGATGGCCTGAGTTACCCCAGAAGAGGCTGCACCATGTGCAGAAGCATCACTTGTCTGGGTCTGGGTCACCCTCTCCCACACCAATCATGGCTTGGTTTGCAGTATCAGGGTCACTGGAGAAGGTTGTGCAGATTACACCTCAGCAGGGGCACCTGTCCAAGGAATTAAGTAGGTCCAACATCTGGCCGCCATCCTTCCTGGTGCAGAAGCTGCATTGACCCCAAGGAAGGATATCTTTTTATAGTTTTAAGCCTATAAGGGGCACTTTTCCAAATTTGCCCAAAGAGACCATTTGTATCATAGCAGCACCTAATTTTACATATATTTGTATTCATTTATGACATGTCTGGATCCTGTCCAGGAATTGTCGGGATTTAAAAGTATACAACGTGCTTCCTCTTCCAAGAATCTTACAGTCCAGTGAAAGTGCTAGAGTTCCCTTCTGGGGAGCAATCAGCCACGACACTGAGGCTGCCTCAGATCACTGGACAGAGGCACAGCACTGAGAATCTGGGAGGTCAGAGAAGGAAGGGCCACAGTTGCCAGGGGAGGCTTTGTGCATGGAGTTTAAACTGGGACTCAAAAAATCACTTGCAGAAAAGAGAGAAAAAATAAGACCAGGTGAGGGAGGAACGTGCGAGCAAAGGCTCGAGGGAGGGACAGGCATGAGGTGTTCAGGGGATGCTCCATCAGTGGTTCTCAAACTTGGCTGCAATTTGGAATCAGCCGAGAGCTTTAAAATATACTGATGCCCAGGTTACAGCCCCAGAATGTCTCACCGAATTGGTCTGGGATGTACCTAGGCATTGAGATTTTTAAAAATCTCCCGGTGATTTTAATGCACAGCCAAAGTTGAGGACCACTAGAATAAATGATGTAGGTCCTCAAATTGGGCAAAAGAGTTTAGAATTGATGAGATCACAATGTGCCTGAAATTCCTGAGTTGGGTAATGAGATAATCTAAAAGTTTTGTGTGTCATAGATCAGGTGCAGTTGAGTCTATGGCACATCTTGACTTTTTTACACTTTTTTTCCTCCACCTGCTTCAGGGCAGTCAAGGAGGTTTCTGTTGAGAGAGTTGCAGCTCCACGTAAACATTTATTGCTTATGTGTTCAGTCTTGTCTGTTTCATCTTAGACTCTCTGATTATGGTCATCAAAACCTTTTCATGCCTTCAAAATCTTTTCTTTAGCAGTTATTCTGAAATCCACTCAAAGGACATGGCACTGTGAAAATCCGGGTACTTTTTGCAGAGAACGATGACATAATTGCCACATTTGGTCTCATCCTAAAAGCTAGGACAAAAAAATCTTGCGGAACCAGCATTAAGGTCTGCTAGTCTCCACATCTCACAACAAATAATTCCTAAGATAGGTAAGCACTCATGTTTTACCAGGGTCATATAGATGACAGAGCCCTCTCATCACCTTTAATGCAAAGGCTGAGTCTGCTGTAATTTTAGACAATCTGTAGGCCTTAGCACACTTCTCTTTCTCAGGAATAAAGCATTCATTGAGTGGAGACCATGCACATAAACCATTACATTGTTCACTAAATCATCGATCTTGAAACATTGATCTCACAGGAGGTTGTTCGTGGTAGGAAAATAAATATGTTGACTTTTTTTACAGTTAAGTACCAGAATTCGAGTTTCTTTTCATGGCTATAATTTTGTCACTAGCCAAGAGAAAGTAATATCTTTTCTTGAGATTCAGGCTTAATAAATTTATTTTAGTGAATTTATCAAACAAGTATTTCAGACCATGAGGTTGGATAATGACTTGTGTGGTCGTTAAGGTAAAAAGGAACATGTACACCCAAAAAAACCAGCATTTTCCAACTTGTAGTTTGAACCCTCTTTCTAGTATGTGGGCTCAACCACCTCATGGCTTGGACAGCAGTGATGCTCTGTCACATGTACCATGGATTCATATTTAATTGTGTGCTCAAAATAGCGGAATGAATGACAAATTGATGCCTTCGTAAGATTTTCCCAAGATTATTTGACTTACTTCTATGTATGTTTAGTCTCTTGCTCATGAAATATATTTCCACTAATTGATTATTTAGTATGACTTTTAATTCCATAAATCATTGCTGTTTTACGATTCCTAATACTTACTTGTAGAACCTACCTGCAAATGACATATGCTTATGGAGCAAATCCAGCGGAAATACTGAAGATCCTTGTCATGACTCTTTATCATGGCTGCTAGCCTTTTGCTTTTTTTTTTTCCTTTCTGCATACAACCCAGAGAGCTTCATGACAGACTTAAAAATCCAGCCGTAGAAATCTAGATAGTTTTCTCCATACTTGGTTTTAACAGCCTTCCGCTGTTATGAGGCAAATTTAAAGATTTACCTGCCAAAGATAATTTCCCTTACTAATACATTTACAGGATTGCTAACCTTGCCGTTGTAAAATGATTACTTTTCTGCTTCATCACCCTTTCCAGTTTTGCTATCTGAATTACCTTACTGCTAGTTGTTGAAGTTCAAAGCAGCAGGAATTCTGTGCTTACAGATAGTTTTGAACACACAATCCACAGAAAAGTTACATTGAATTTAATTATAACAATTCTATGCTGCTTAGAAAGGTTCATTTTAATACATTTTTAAGCTGTAAAACACAAAACAAACAGAACAACATGTGTCCCCACCCTGAAAGTTGACAAATAACACAATTAACTCTAGGAGTTTTCTTCACTCTCATTTACAACTTGTTCATTCACTTGGTTCTCTACTAGCATGTGCAAGAGGACACAATGATTTCAGAAAAAAATTATCAGAGAAAGACTTTCATTCCTTAATTCCATATCGAATATGAATTATGTGGAACAGGTCATTATCTGATCTGAGAAGCGGGCACTCGTGTGCCCCAATGTTTGGACCTGCGTATTCACTGTGTGCCACCCACTGTGTTAAGGGTGTCAGTAGTTGGATTTTTGAAACAGAGAGACCTGGGTCCAATCCCAGTTCTTCCACACACTTGCTATGTGACCTGAAAAAGTCACCAACCTCTCTAGGTCTCAGTTTCCTCCTTAGTAAATGGGATTGACAATAGTACTGGCCTCATAGAGTTGAATGATTAAATCAACTCCATGACTAAAGTTGCTGGCACTCAATAGATGTTGATATCTTAATCATTAATTTACACATCATAAAAGATATATATATAATTAATATGTACTGTGAGATTTTTTTTTAAGAGGCAGAACTGAGTTATTAAAGTTAAATAACTTACCCTAGGTTACTCAGATAAGTCACACAAACCTAGGGTGAAATCTCTGTTCTAAATCCCTCCCCCTAGTTTGAGAACAGCATGTGTATCCTCCAAATTGAGGTATATTATATTCCCAGTCTCATCAGAGGACTCAGTCTTGGCCTTTGAAAATATAAATAGTATCAGATGGACCTAAAAGCAAAAACAGATTAGGACGGAGTTCAAAGAATTAGAGAATAACAATGAAACAGCATCAAGTACACAGACACTTTCACACAGTGCAGACCCTTGTGGATGACTGAAGAAAGTTCTCACTTCCAGCACACTTAGAGGAAGATGGAACCTACCTCCCAGGCATCCAAGAATGTTGTTTTACTGGTAAGGATCTTGCCTTTATCATCTTTGGGGAATATGTCCTCCCCAGGCTGTAAATGCAGAACAAAAAGCTTAGTGCAATGTGCATCTGAACATTTGGTTCTGTTAACTGGGTTTCGGGATCTTAACTCGGGCTCTACACCCACATTTCATACCATTTTTTTAGGTTCTAGGGTACAAACTTCAAGATTGTGAGTTTAATAAAATATCTAAATCAATCTACTATATTATATAAATTCTTTTATTTGAGAAACTGCTAGACTGATTGTAAAATCTGTAATTAGCACATTCCAAAAGCTGCCATCAACACCATGGGCATTAACTTCATATACCCAGTCTCCATACACACTTGCGGGCAAACTTCAATTTCAAAATCACCAGACAAGGGTTAGCTCCCAAAAGAGTGGCTTACTAGGGGAAGATACTGGCCAACTTCTGTTCTTGCAGCCTTAAGAAGCCTGCACTTAGGGATGGCATGCTATCATCCCCCTAGCTGATCACGAGGTGAGGGAGCTGGGAATTCATGTCCCTCTCCGTCTCAGGAGTAGGCAGGAGCAGAGCCCCAGGTAATGTGTGCTGTTTCTTCCATGAGGACTGGCTACCTTCCAGCATGACCGCATTTGGGCTTTTCTCCAAGATGGCACTCCCAGGGCGGGCTGTGGTTCACACGAGGGTTAGGCCTGAAATATCATTATGTAAGAGCCCCCTGGGAGGGAACCCTGGCATGGAATCAGGACCATGGTGACGTGGCAGTTGCAGCTTGCCTGGGCTGCCAGAAATCCTGATTCTCTCAGATGCAGCTGAGAGGAACCTAGGCACGCGGTCAAGCTCCGCAGCCGCACGTGGACTCGGCCTCCCTTCCAGACCAGCACCTTTCTTCCCCATCGTCTCCTCCTCACAACCTGCAGCTCAAGTCATGAAGCGCAAGGCCTCCTGCTTCAGCCTGCCCAGCCCCCAGGCCTGGCCCAGCTGCTATTCTCCAGCTCCCGCTTGGGAACTGGAGTCTGGGACAGAGAGTAGCTCAAACCTGTAATCCCTGTGGCCAGTGAATAAGATAGATGTCCAGATAGTCCAGTTTCAGATCCTTGAGGGTCTTCTGACAGGCTTGCTTCACTAGAGGTCTCTCGAAGAAGGTGGGCCATAACTGCAGAGATGCAACAGTGAGACGTCAGTACTGGGGAGAGAAAGCGCCACGTCACACTCCTCCTGCTTTTTGACGGACACCTTGATCTAACCTGGGGACAGGCCATTTATAGCAAAGTTGGTTAAGACAGGAGATCCAGGTATGGAAGATAACCTGGGTGCTAAGCAAGTCAGTGACATTCTTACATGTTGAGGGTAAGTTATTGTTTCAACTCTCCTGGTGTTCTATACATCTCTGATGTTGTTTAGCATATTTGGGCACTGATTTCCTATTTGTTTACATGTGTCATTCCCTTCCTAGGTTGTAGGCTTTCAGGGGCAGGAAATGTGTTCAGCTTTTAAATGTCCAGCATTCTTAAGCCTTTGGGAGCAGACGGTCCTCTCTCTGCACTCCTATGTCTCCAAGCCTGTGGCCCCAAGTGATGAGTCGACAAGGAGTCTATCCAGACTCAACTACCGCATACAGTGGGGTCTATTTCTCCCATCAGATGCATGCACTTCCCAGGTACCTGTAACCAGTACATTTTAGCAAGGCTATAATACAGATCCAGTGATTCTCATTCCTCTTTCAATTGACTCCCTCCAACTTGTTTAATAACATTTTGTAACTCACCATTTACTAGACTGAACTAAAATGAACTTCGTATGTAACGATAAAAAATGCTCTCACCGTTTTCCAAAATAACCCCTGGTTGAGAACCTCTGGGCTACAGCCATTGAGACCACAGTGCCTGAAATGTGGGGATTCCCAGACTCCACCCTTACCCTGTGAGTGCCACAGGGCAGATGGATCCCACTGATGGGGAGCAGGGAGGCCAAGGGCATGGCCATGGCTCAGTGGAGCCATCCCACTAGGGGAAAGCCTCATTGAGACAGGCGGAGCAGCAGTAGTGTTTCCACATCCCAATACTGGTCTAGAGTGTGGATTTGTTTGTGTCCAGGGACATTATAAAGGCAGCAAGGAAGAGGGCTGGAGGAAATGAAGTGAGCACTTAGAGGGAAGGCTGGCAGACTTCTGGGTGCTCTCAAGTCCAAATACTTCTGCCTGCCTTGAAGTGCAGTCCTCCCACCAAATAAGCCCCATGTACCTTGCTAACAACGAAGAGGTCCTCCCTCTTCACAGCCTTCTCTTGGATCTTCTCTTGGATGGCTTCCCCCACCTCATTCTGGTTCTCATATAGATAGGCACAGTCGATGTGGCGGTACCCTGCATCAATGGCCACCTTCACAGCCTCTTTGACTTTGCCTGGGGCAGACTGAAAGGAAAAAGAGAAGACCATCACATACTCTCATCCCCAGACCACCTTCACCAGGCTCTCCTACACAGCCCAGCTCCTCCAAACCAAAGCTTCACTGGGGTCCCATTATCCATAGGACACCTGGGAGGAAAACACACCTTGGAAAACTCTTCAAAAGAGAAGGAAAGAAAGTGAATTAACTTTATGATTATGACCTCATGTCCTGTGGTGGCTAAAAGCCCATTCCTTCTAATTCAGTTTAACCCTCTCGTCCTGAAATGTCTCCAGGTGTGTGGGAGAGAGTGCTGGCCCTACTGCGACCCTTTCTAAAGACCAGGCTGACAAATGGATTCTGCAATCACCCAGAGGAATTTTCAGATGACTGCCCCAAATGGCCATTATCCAGCATAAATCCCAGCTCACCACCTCCTAGGTGTGTGGCCCGAGCAGATTACTTAATTTCTCTAAACCTTGTCTGCAAAATGGGAATAAGAATAGAACCTGCCTCCTGAGGTTGTTGTGTTGACTAAGTGCACAGTGAACGTACCATTTTAGCCCAGCGCCTGGCATACACCAAGAGTCAAGGGTGCACGCCATTATAGAATTATTGTTGCAGAGCAAGGAGAAGTAGAAAACTTTGTAAGAATGGAGTTTCTTTTCCCATTAAATGCAAAAAAAAAAAAAAAAGCATTAGAAATACCACATTCTATGTAACCTAACCAAGCCAAACAATGAGAAAAAAACGTTTAATACTGATCTTTCACAAAACCTTTTAAAACCTCTTCTATGTAAAGTAATGAAAATGTTCAGAAGCATCCCGGGGTGCCCTTCCAGGTCACCACACCCTCTTTTACCTTCACAGGTAAAAGCACAGGATCCTTTAAAATTAGATCATCTCCACATCTTAAAAATGGCTCCCTTCACAATCTTTACTTCTGAAAAGAATTTTCTGTTAAGTTTATACAGGGTGAGCAGATTCACTGGAGACCTGGAAGCAATTATTTGTCACATCTGTATCAAGGGCAATGCTCTGATTTGGGGCAAAACAGCCCTGTTCAAGTAAGGAAAACTGGTACTGAATCCATCTGGAACTGATCTGCTCACCCAGACTGACCAAGAACACTCACTGAGAATGACCCAGTCCTGGAACAGAAGGATCCTATTCTCTAACCCTGGAGAAGAGATGGGAAAGACAAGGTTCATAGAAGAACAGAGCCAGTGGGGAGAGAATCAACAGAGGGCTAAGAGAAGAAGATGCAAGGACTGCTCCTGGTAACTAGTCAGGATAATACTGTCACTGATGGAAATGAGAAAGAAGGCAGTTAGGAAGTGATGGGGAAACATCACCCTAGGAGAGGCTCAGGAGTCTGCTTTCCTGTGCACTGGGAGGTGCCTGTCTGGGTTTTGCCAGCTGATTTGAGCACACCTTGGGACCCTGAGCTCCTGACTCCCACCCTGGCTCTCTTCTTGCTGGGTCCATCCTCCCTGTGGTCTCAGCACTTCTCAGACTCTAATGTGCATCAAGACTACCTGGGGATCTTGTTGAAATGCAGATAGTAATTCAGTAGCCTGAGGTGGGGCCTGAGACTCTGCATTCTCACAGGCTCCCTCCCAGGGGTACTGGTGCTGCCAGCCCAGGTTCCGTGCTGAGCGGTGAGCAGTGCCAGGGCCTTCCGAGCCCTGGCATCCCCTCCTCTCAGCCACCCAGGCAGCAGCAAACCCATGGCCCCTTTAAGTGTCCTAGATCCAGGGAGAGTTAGAGGGAAAGGTGGCTAAGAGACAAACTGCCCAGGAAAAGCTTGATAATTGTTAGTGAAACTCTCACCATTCCTGGAAAAAGCCAGACTTGCAGCCTGAACCAGCCCTAAGAAAGGAAAGCAACCTCAGTCCTGGCTCCAGAGCCAAATTCTCACCTCCCCAGACCCCTGCCTCTGGGCGTTCCCTACCGACAGAGGAGAGAAAATGCCCAAAGCCCCTTGAGGGATGCACATTCCAAATATTTGTATATTTACCCTCCACGTGCCCAGGCCCACGATGGGCATCTTGGCCTTGGTACTGAGTTCCAGGGATCCAGGCATGGTGAGTGCAGACACGGTTCTGAGCCAGCAGGTAGATGTCTTGTGCCCTGGTCAAGGGGAGGACACCTATCCTGGTGGAGAGGGAGAAGCTGGAGGCTGGGGGCGGGCAGTCGTCTCTTGCCCTGGCATGAACCGGAAGTCCTTACAGCCTTTTGTAAGACTGAGTAATGTTAATGAACTTTCAACACCACAATGTGTAAAGTCCTCCCTGCTACAAAATGCATGAATTAATTTTATCAATTTTTGTTTTCCTTTGCTAGTTTAATAAATAGAAAATAAAAGTGTCCATGTATTTTAATTTGTTCCTATCTAATTGCTCTATAGTTGTACATTTTTTCCCTCAGAGCATAGACATTACTCTCAACCACTTGGATAGGATCTTTAGATGCTAATAATCTTCATACATTATTTAGGATTTGGGGCTTTGACCAATAATTGTGTTTATAATGAACTTTTAAATTTTTATGACTTCCTTTAAAAGAAACTTATTATCATAAAATGATACATAAGAAAAATTGGAAAATGTAGAAGTTTACAAATAAGGAAATATTAATCACCTGTGTTCTTACCACTCAAGATACTATTGTGAGAGCACTGTTTTCTAGCTTTTTGTCTGTGCATATATATTTTTAATACACTGCATATGCTTAAATACTACAAAATAAATTAAACCTAGTACCACAAAGTAAACTTTTTTATACATTTATAAAAACTCTTTTTATGATTGTTTTTATATCAAACATTATTTTTTATTGATGTTTTAATATTTTATAACATTGTGAAATTTTGGGTGGTACATTTTTGTTTGTCCATCACCATGTATATGTCTCCCTTCACCCCTTGTGCCCACCTCCCACCCCCATAGCCCCTGGTAACCACAATACAGTTTTCTCTGTCCATGCATTGGTTTATATTCCACATATGAGTGAGATCATACAGTGTTTGTCTTTCTCTTTCCTGCTTATTTCACTTAACATAATACCCTCCAGGCCTATCCATGTTGTTGCAAATGGGACGATTTTGTCTTTTTTTTTTATGGCTGAGTAGTATTCCATTGTATATATATATACCACATCTTCTGGATCCAATCATCATTCAAGGGACACTTAGGTTGCTTCCACTTCTTGGCTATAGTGAATAATGCTGCAATGAACATAGGGGTGCATAAGCTTCTTTGGATTGTTGATTTCAGGTTCGTTGGATAGATTCCCAGTAGTGGGATAGCTGGATCATAGGGTATTTCTATTTTTAATTCTTTGAGGAATCTCCATACCGTTTCCCATAGAGGCCGCACCAGTTTGCATTCCCACCAGCTGTGTACGAGGGTTCCTGTCAAACATCATTTTTAATCGTCATAAAAGATTGTTTCATGGATATATTATAATTTGTTCTATCATTTCCCCTATTCTTAGATATTTCAGATGTTTCCAGTTTGTTATGATTATAAATAAGTAGTATGTCAAAGAACATCATTGTGAGTAAAGCAATGGGAACATTTTGCTTAATTTTAGGCTAGTTCTCCAGAAGTGGGAGTATGTGGTCAAAGGAAATTTATTTTAATTTATCATGTGAACCATGGTTCAAAATTCAGTTTTTTCCCAATGTCATTTATAGAACAATGCATGCCACTGTTTGTGATGTTTCAGAAATCATTTATAAGGCATTTACAATTTTCATTTTTTTAATGTTATAGAAGTCATATATAGATACGATCTTTGTAAAAAAGAAAAAAATCAGTACGGACTACAGAAAAGGTTATGTAAGAAAATAAAAACTATCCATATTTTCACATTTAGAAATAATCATTGTTAACATTTTGGGGCATATCTGGGGATGCCCATGTTGGGGAGAGGGATAGTCTGCTCTTCACCCTTTCCCTTAAGGTTCTTATGGCTGGCCAAATAATTAAAAGACAGGTTAGCAGGAGAAAATAATACCAAGTTAAATAACATGTATACATGGGAAAAACTCAGAGGGCTGAGCAACTCATCATTCTGTCTAAGCTGCTTGCTTAAGTATTGTAGCTAAAGGCGTGGAAGGTGTTGGAGGCGATAGTGGTTTGGGATTTCAGAGGGGATGTCTTGACATGAGTACAGCCATGTTTGGCCGCCCCATTGACCTATAGCCACTAGCACACAAAGAAATACAAAGCTGCTTTCTGTGTGGTGGGAACTGGCCTTTTCCCGGGAACTGGCCTTTCTCCCACGGAGAGAGTTGCAAGTTGTAACATTTCAAGGCTCTTGGAGCATCGTAGCATGGGATGGACTGGCCATCTGTGCCGGGCTAAGACGATAACCAAAGAGAACAATGCACATACACAACTACTGGGCTGGGACGTTAGCCAAGGGGTTCGGTGCACGTATGCCACTGATAACCATTTGTGCATGGGAACACTAGATGCTTGCTCTGTAAACTCTGTAACTGCTTATATAAACTGCTAGAAACTGAGACCTGGTGAGAGTTCCACCTGTGGAAGGGACACCTTGCCCAGGACGTGTGATCCTTGCCCAGCCGCGTCGATTGACAGGACTCTCCCGGCAGTGGGGCGTGGATATTGTGAGTAATTGATTTGATGTGAAGTAATTGATTTGATGTGAAGTAATTGATTTGATGTGTTCTCTTTTCGGTCAACCTGGTGTTTCTCTTTCCGGTTGATTTGTGTCATTTCTCTTCAGCTGATGTGGATGTTTTCCCTTTCCAGTCGGGCTGATGTTTTTTCCCTCTTAATATTTGATCTATTCGGATCTGTTGGCAGACTATCACCTTTACTATCCTCTATATAATAAAATATACCTTCAGTCCATTTGTTTGGAGTGGAAAGTGTCTTTTACATCTCCGATCGAATCCCCGAACCTCTCATAACAGGGGAAGAAAATTCACATGGAGAGAAAAATGTGAATGTTTGTCAGACAGTTATTTACAGGGCAACTTATAGAGAATGTGGCCGGAGAGACAGAATTTTGATAAGATGAGCTTGTTGGTGCCTTTCTTATCGCCTTCTTCCTTTTATGTTAAATTTTTTTAAACAGTTTGGGAAGGGAAGCTTAAATGTTCTTCCTGAGTCTTCTGAGCCTTTATTGCCTTCAGCTCGAAATAATCCACATACCAGAGTGGTGCATCTTGGGGTTGCCTGACCTGAGCACCATCACCCACTTAAGTCGGGAAGTCTCAAAGCGGAGGATAACTGTGCCCCGTTTCCCAGGGTGAGGCTGGGAAGAAGACGTCAAGTCTGGGATGGAAGCTCCTGGACCCCAAAACCATAGAGTGGCAATGACTGCAGGTGGTGTCCAGGTGAGTGGGCCCGAGGGTGGCCTCAGGATGTCCCATGAGCCCCAGCCCAGAGCTGGGAGAGCAGCCTGATTACTCAGTCCCCTGGGGAAACTGGCTGAAAAGAAGGAACCGGGGAGCCCACAGATGTCTCAGAGCTGAGATTGTGGAGGTTGTCATGTGGACATACACAACCTGCACATCATATTCAGGGGAGCTGGATCGAGGTTATAGAGTGGGCTGTGTGGCCAGGGAGTTGATGGGGATGCGGACATCTGGAATGACTGCACAAAGGGATGAGCACACCTGAGGACCAGATATATGAGTCACATCTCAGGGGAAGCCAGTGTCAGATGGTGATCCACCCCAGGCACCGCTCCTCCACTGTGACATTTAGCGAGTCTCACCTAAACCCAGCTGAGAGCTGGAAAGAAGAAATCCTAAATGTGATGGATTTTAATCCTGAAACAAATAAAAGTCAAAGTGAAATAAAGGAGAAAGCCAGTGTAAGCTGGAAGTGTAACACAGAAAATTTTCACAAGTGGTAAGATCTGCCAGAAGCAGTTGATCCCAACTCATTTTTTTCTTCATGCCTTCAGAAATTAATTTTAATTTCATTTATTAAAAAAAGTTTTATTTCCATGATGAGAATTTATGGTTCAGAATTTATGTCTTGGGAAGAATTATCCAGGCACAAGTCTTACTCAGCTTAAAACAAATGAAAAGAAGTCTTCCTTATCAGATGAGGAGAGGGGCTATTCTGAATTCAGCACAATTCTCTTCATGGTTTATTATTATTATTATCATTAGTATTATTAACAGGACTTGTACCACTTAACATTACATGGATTAACATATTTTCTCATTTACCCTTCAAAACAACCTCAGAAGGTAGATCCTATTATTATCCCCATTTCGGATGAGTAACTGACAAATAGAGATGTTGAGTTTTGAATTTTATTTCAATGTTTCAACGGAACCATATGCTTCACATTCTTTTGTGTCTGGCTCCTTTCACTGAAAAGTATGCTTGTGAGGTTCATCCACGTTGCTGAATGTAGCTGTAGTTTGTTTATTCGTTTATGCCTTAATTCCTCCCAGCCCAGGTTCTTATCCAAATTAGAAAATACTCTGGCTACCCCTCCATCTTATTCCTGCTTATGCAGTTTCTGATTTGCTTTTTAATTCCTTTCCAGCAGTCTGGTTGCCCAAACTTCTTCTGAAACAAGTTGCCCCAGGCCGCCTGTTTTTTTTAACATACTAGCTCTCTAAGTAAGCTCTTAGGTCCTTTCCAGCTGAACTCCAGCCATGGAGCAGGCCCACCTCCAAGCTCATTGGGGGTTATGTTTCACCCACACACAGCAAGGGCCACATTATGACATTTGTCGGCCGTAGACACTTTTGTCTTTGGGTGCCCCTTCTTCCATTTTTCTAAATATTTTAAAAAATATTTAAAACTATATTTTATGACTGCATTGGTATAAGGACTGGGTTCATGATTATATATTTATTATTATATTCATGTTATTTTTCTGACTTTAAGAGAAATTAAAATTAAAATATCTTAATGGTCCCTAAAAGTATTATGGGCCCTAGACCCTGTGCCTACTGGGCTTCATGGATATGTGGGCCCTGCACATAGACCTTTTTCAGATGTGACAGCCTTACCCTTTTCTTATGACATTTTTTTTTCATTCATAGGCTTCATTTTTTTGAGAAGTTTTAGGTTTACAGAATATATTGATACACGATTACTAACTAAAGTCCATAGTTTATGCTAGGGTTCACTCTTTGTGTTGTATATTCTATGGGTTTTGACAAATGTATAATGACATGTTCATCATAAAAATATCATACAGAATATTTTCACTGCCTCCAAAATCCTCTGTGCTCTGCCTATTCATCACTATCCCCTTCTCCTTCAACCCCTGGCAACCACTAATCACTTTACTATCTCTACAGTTTTCCCTTTTCCAGTATGTCATATAGTTGGAATCATATAGTATGTAGCCTTTTCAGATTGTCTTCCTTCAGTTAACAATATGCATCTAAGTTTCCCCCATGTCTTCTACAGCTTGATAGCTCATTTCTTTTTTCACTGACCAGTGTCCATTTTACGGATGTACCCCAGGTTGCTTATCCATTTACCTATTGAAAGATATCTTGGTTGTTTTCAAGTTTTAACAATGATGAATAAAGCTGCTATGAACATTCACGTTCAGGTTTTTGTGTAGCTGTAAGTTTTCAACTCATGTGGGTAAACACCAAGGAGCACAGTTACTGGATAAGATGGCAACAATGTGCTTATATGCTTTTGTTCTTATAACATTTTTCTCTCTGAAACCTTGCCTTTGCTTTTTACACATCCATCCCACCTGTCTAAGGTATCTAAAAACCCACTGTGATTTTCTCTGCACTTCTCTCTGAAAAGTGTGTGCTTGCTCCCACAATGGGAAGGCCTTCCCATCCACCCGATGTTCCTTTTCTCCTCCATCCTGCCAACAAGTCCATGCGGCTTCTAACAATATTGCATTTCTATTGCTCTCCAGCGAATACTATTATGCTGATGAAAATAGGGGTGAAGCAAGCTTTAAAAGGCCTATTTCTATTCCATCAAGATCCTGCTAATAGACCGGAATCAAGTTAGAGCCTCGGATCACAAGTAGAAGAGGAGTTTCTGTTTGTTCATGGTGAGGCAACAAGTTCAACACAGCTGAAAGTTGGAAAGCTAGAGTTCTTTTATGTAAAAGGAACTTAGCTAGAGGAGAAAGACAGAAAGACAGAAAGGAAGGAGGGAAGGATGGAAGGAAGGAAGGAAAAAAAGGAAGAAAGGAAGGAGGAAGGGTGGGTGCGAGGGAAGGAAGGAAGAGAAGAAAAAAAGAAGGAAAGGGAGGAAGGAGGGAGGAAGGAAGAAAGGAAGAAAGGAAGGAAGAAGGAAAGAAAGAGACAGACAGACAGAAAGGAAAATAGTCTTGCTTTGTGATTGTTTCCACTGTGAAATGGGGTCCAGAAGAGGAGAGGCAAGCAGCAGCATCTCCATTTGGAAGGTTGCAATTCCAGGTTCAGTTTAGAGATGGTCAAAACCTGACCTGGTTCATGTCAGCCATGACTAGTCATGTAGTCAGCAATCCAGGGGACATGACACAGATGTGTGGCATGGCATGGCATTAATTTTGGCCTACAGTTAGTCAGTTTTTCTGTCTTTTATGTGTTCTCCCTTGTTTTGAGTTGGCTTTGATTGAATCTTGAGGTGAATATTATTAAGCTCCAGGCTGTGGATTATGACATAGTTCATCGGGGTCAATTGGCATGATATTTTGTACATTTGAGCTGTAAAGCTTAACATACTCCATTAATAATTGTTAACTTATCTATTTCAATATTAGATAACATACACGTTTCATAAATGGGTGGCTGCTACGTTATAGTACAAAGTCTTGTGAATATACATGTGGCATCTTATTGTCCTAGCACACATTGGATGACATGCCATTGCAAGTATTATTGAATTAGTAAATTCTCTGTGACTTACAGAATAGAGAAAGGTATATTACCCCTGATAATATTTCTTCTAGAACCACTTAAACTATGAGTCAGTGAGAAGATCTTTATTGGATAACTGGGATTAGGAAGGTATATTGTTTAGCTTTTTCTGTGTAACAAATGAGCTCATTATAATGACAATCATTTATTTGCTGATGCTTTTGTGGGTTGGTAGTTTGAGCTGGAATCAGTTGGTAAGCTTGTCTCTGCTCACCTGGTGTCAGTTTGGCTTATTCTTCATTTGGGTGGGCTAGGATGGCTGAGATCTCTCTCCACATGTTTCTCATCCTCTAGAGGCTAACTTGACTTGTTCACAAGACAGCAGCATTTTAAGGCCTATTCTTAGAATAGTCACAGTGTTACTTCTACCACATTCTGTTAGTCAAAGCAAGTCACAAGGCCAACACAGATTCGAGGAGTGGGAAAATACACTCCACTTCTTGATGAGAGTTGTTGCAAAGAATTTGTGGCTATTTTTAGCCAACCTCAGAAGGCTTAGTAAGAGCTTTATCAGGTACTTTCAAGCTTCATGGTTTCATACTTTTTAGAAATGGAATTTCTCTTTTATTTAGTCTGAGGAATATATATGGTAATAAGTTTTACTTTGTTTAAAATAAATACAAATTGAGGAAAATTATTTTATAGAAGAAGAATGAGCTAGGGGCAGTGATCATCCTTCACCCCTTCCACCATTCGTGCATCAGTTTATCCAAGAGGGAGCAGAAGCAGCAGCTAATGTATCTTGTAGAAACCAGGAAGAAAAGGACAATTCCCGGAATGGTGGGGTGCAGAAAGCTTTCTGGGCAGAGAAACAGTAGGAGCCAAGGTCCTGTGGTGGGAGAGACTGAAATACATTGGAGCGAGCCAGCGTGTGGACGCTCCAAGAGCAGAGCTAAGAGGTAAAGCAGAGAGGTATATAGAAACCGGATGGTCCAGAGCCACAAAGACATTTCATGGAGGTAGATTTACCACGAAGCTAAAAAAACTTAAGTTTCAGCTGCCCTCACTTACACAGGCCCTGCCTTAGGCTTAGCTATTTTTTTCTCAATAGAGGTTATTTATTTATTTATTCAACTTTATTGAGGTATAATTGACAAACACAATTATAAGATATTTAAAGTGTACAACATGATGATTTGATATATGTATACATTGTGAAAGGATTCACCACATCGAGTTAATAAACGCATCCATTATTTCACATATTTACCTTTTTTGTGTCTCTGTATGTGAGAACATTTAAGTTCTATTCTCTTAGCAAATTTCAATTACACAATACAGTGTTATCAACTATGGTCACCATGCTATACATTAGATCCTCAGAACTTATTCTTCTTGTAACTGCAAGTTTGTACTCTTTTAATAATTTCTCTCTATTTCCCCCTCCCTCGCCCATGGCAGTGACCATTCTACTCTCTATTTCTATGAATTTGAGTTTTTTTTGGATTCCATATATAAGGGATGCCATGCAGTATTTGTCTTTCTCTGACTTCTTTCACCTAGCATGATGCCTTCAGGGTCCATCCATGTTGTTGCAAATGGCAGAATTTTCTTTTTTCTCAGGCTGAATAACATTCCATGTATATATATATACCACATCTTCTTTATCCATTCATCTGTTGACAGACACTTTGGTTGTTTTCATCTCTTGCCTACTGTGAATAATGCTGCAATACACATGGGAGTGCAGATATCTTTTTGATATCCCGTTTCCATTTTCTTTGGGTATACCCAGAAGTGGGATTGCTGGGTAATATTACAGTTCTATTTTTAATTTGTGAGGAACCTCCATACTATTTCCCATAGTGACTGAACCAATTTACATCCCCACCAACAGTGCACGAGGGTTCCCTTTTCTCCACATGCACACCAAACTTGTTGCCTTTTGTCTTCTTGATGATAGCCATTGTCTCTTTATCTTTGATTTTTGATAAGCTTCATCATAATGTGTCTTGGAGAAGGTCAGTTTGCCCTGAGATAAAGGAGTGATCTATTAGCTTCATGAATTTGATTGTCCAAGTCTCTTGTCAGGTTTGAGAAGTTCTCAGCTATTTTTTCTTTAAATAAACTTTCTACCTCCTTCTTCCTCTCTTCTCCTTCTGGAAACCTGATTATTCTAATGTTCGTATGATTCATGGAGATTCATAAATCACAGAAACTTTCTTCACTCTTTTTCATTCTTTTTTCTTTGTTCTCCTCTGATTGGGTATTTCAAAGTTCCTGTCCTCTAGATAACTTATTCTTCCTTCCATTTGGTCTATTCTGGTGCAGATGCTCTCTATTGCATCACATTTTTCATTTTATTCATTGAATTCCTCAGCTCTGAAATTTCTGTTTACTTCTTTTTTATGATTTATATCTCTTAAATTTCTCATTTGTTCATGTATTTTTTTTCCTGATGTCATTAAACTGCCTTTCTATGTTTTCTTGTAGCTCATTAAGTTTCCTCAAAGCAGCTATTTTTAATTTCTCATCAGCTAGATCACAAGATTCTGTGCTTTTGAGGTCAGTTATTGGAGAATTATTATTACCTTTTGCTGATGACATTTCTTTGATTCTTCATGTTCTTTATCGTTTGCATTGCTGCTTTTACATCTGAGTAGTATGCACCTCCTCAAATCTTTACTAGCTGCCTTCAGATAGGGTGTACTTTTCATTGGTCCTGTTATATCTGGGGTTTTCTCTCCGACTGTGCATGGATCCACCTGTTCCACACTTCTTGCTCCCTGTTGTGGCAGAATTCTTAAGCTCTTATGTCTTCTCTGCTGCTTACAACTCACCTGGCTGGCTGCTGGGAAGGTCTCTTTTGTTTTTCAGAAGGTGGCTCTATACCTCAAGCTTGTAGTCTCTGCCTTGCCCACAGACCTGGTCTGCTTTGCTGATAGCGCTCCTTTTACTGCACTTGCTCTTGCCACCACACTTGGGAGTGTGCACAAGGAGTTGGCTGTAGAATGGGGGTAGGTGTGTTTACTTGGGGTACTAGGGGTGCCTGCGGGCCATGGGGAGATCCTCAGGAGAAGTTCTCCCAGCAGCTTGTGTGTGGGCTTCCTGCTGGAGTCCTGAGCACAGTCAGCCCTTTGATATTCTTATCTGCCTCTTTCCTGATCTCCCTCCTTCCAGTCATGGAAGTCCCATATCAGACTGTGCGTGTGGCTGGAGAGACAAGATTTTCTCCAGCATCACCCCACATAGCTGGGGTAGCAAGATACTCACTCACTGCTCTCCTTTTCCTCTGAGCAGGAGGTCACCTTGGATAGATTAGCACCACACTGCGTATTTTGGAGGCGAGCCAGAGGGGACAAAAGTCCTGATACCCTCTCCACCGTGTGCAAACTCATTTAGTTTCCTCCAATGGTGTGCTAGAATCTCCCCTGGAGAAGGCTAAACTTCTACAAATTCTTTTTTATCTATGGGTATTTGCCTCACTCAGCACTCTCCAGATTCTCCCTGGCTTTAAGAGGTGGTCCTGAAGCATGTATCAAGGTCTGTCTGCCTATTTCCAGATGCACAGGTGGGTGAGACTCCTCCTGGGTCCTTTGGTGTATGGTGCTGCATCCCACAACTCCCACAGAGGCAATTCTGTTCAGGGACAGATGCCTAATTAGTTGTTTAAGAAAGGGGACAAAAAGGAGGGACGTCCTTGCTGCCATGATGCTGACATGAGAATTGTGAGTTTGGGTAATGGGCCCATAGATTACCTAAGTCAGAGCAAAGATTCAGTTCTCAGTTTTGCCACTTTATCTGAACCTCCTAATTTGTGACTTTTAAATATTTAAAAGAAAAATAAAATAATATTTAAACAAAGTTGAGAGAATTTCTTTGCAAACTTTAGAGTAAAATATAGTTAGGACCTACATCAACGTTTCTTGTTGATATGACTATAAATGCTTTACAGATCAGCTGACTGATTGCCTCTCAATCTCCTTGCCATTGACACTGTGTCACCGTATCCATTTTCACCCAGATCCCTGAAGTAGCTCCTACCTGGTCTCTGTGGACCTACTCCTGCCTCTCTAAATGCAGTGGATCTCAAAGTATGGACCCCAGCCCAGCATCAGCATCACCTAGCATCTGAGTCTGTCAGGCTGCCATAAGAAAATACCACAGATTGAGTGAGTTAAACAACAGAAATTTGCTTCTCACAGTTCTGGACGCTGGAAGTCCAAGATCAAGGTGCCAGGAGGGTTGGGTTCTGGTAAGGGCTCACTTCCAGGCTTGTAGATGGCAGCCTTCTCACTGTGTCCTTACATGGCAGAAAGTGAGAAAGGGCAAGATCTCTGGGGTCTCTTCCTAAGAGGGCACTAATTCCATCATGTGGACCCCACCTTCCTGACCTCGTCTAAACCTAATTACCTCCTCAAGGCCTAAGACCATCACGTTGGTGGTTAGAGTTCAACATGTGAATTTGGAAGGGACACAATTCAGACTGTAGCACTAGAAAGTTGCTAGAATTGGAAATCTTCAACCCTCCACGCAGACCTACCGTTATAAGAAATTTTTGTATGTTAAAATATATGGGGAAGCCATTCTAGTTGTAGCTTGATTCAGCCTAAATTTTATTTGAACCAAAGAAGCCTGACTTATGGCCTGTCAAACATACATTGTACATCTGCTTTAATCATTACCCTAAAGTAAAGAACGTGCTCTTCTGAAGATAAGCATTGATGCCTCACTTCTTATGAGCCAGCCCTCTTTGAAGATAAGTCTCCCTTCCTGTGATGACGGGGTCGTGATGACCCTCTGTGTAGGTGCTAATCTGTAGGAAAATATCTCCTGGAACCCTTGAAGAAACATACCCCTGTCATGCTTGAAGTAAGTCCTTTGGTTGAGAAAGGGTGTATAACTGTGCTGAAAATCACTCTTCTCTGAGTGCTTTCTTCCTTGTGAAGGCTGCACTTCCCAGGCTATAGTCCTCAGTTTGGCTCAAATAAAACTCTCTCTCCTGTTCTTTTACAATAGCATGATTATTGATTACTTGTGTCGACATTACTGATTTAGAAACACTGGAGATACAGCCCATCAATCTGTGTATTAACAGCTCTCCAGGTGGTTCTGATGCATGCTAAAGTTTGAAAAACGCTGGTATAAACCATTTTTGACATTACACCCTTTAAACACTTAAATGGATCATGTTACCCCCTGCTTAAAAATCCATGTAGGGGCTCTAGCCAGTGGTGCCCTTTTAAGCCATGTGTCCTTGAGGGTCCTTGTCTGGGCTACACTCCAGCACTCATGATGGTAACAGTCCTGGGCTTGGCTAACCCAGGTGTGTTCTCATGGGAGAGTTAGCACAGAGACCCTTGTGATCTGAGGGAACATAGAGGCCCTCCGGAGGGGTTCTGGTCCTTGAAATGCAGGTCATACAGGGACAGCAAGCATGCAGCCTTTGTTCCTCTGCCTACTTAAGCAAGCTTCTCTCAGGGGTGGTTGCGGGTCCACATTTCCTGTCCTGTTGGCCGCCACTGGACTTTCCGTGTAAGTAACTCCGAATAAAGACACGTGTCTCGTTCACTGTCTCTGGGTCTTTTCTTTGGGTTCTCAACAAACTATCCCGCACTGCTCACCCAGCTGGGCGTGTGGCAGAGCAATCCATCAATGAGTTCCCACTGCACCAACAGTGAAATACAGAGCTCAGGATAGAGGCTTTGAGGCCCTTGTGCTCTGTGCCTTTACTGCCTCTCCTGCCTCGTCCTGTGCCACTCTCCCTTTGTTTATCATGCGTCCACCTTACAGGCTGCCATGCTGTTTTATAAAGATTCCAAGTTCTTTCCTGTCCCAGGGCATTTGCACTTGCTTTTCCCTCTGCCTGGAATCTTCTTGTACTGGCTCTTCACAGGGCTGACTTCTCTCTTCAAGTCTCCACTCAAATGCCTCCTCTGAGCTTATCCTCCTTCCTCGACCAGTCTGTGTAAAGTGGCATGCCTACCCACTCTCCCCGAGTATTCTCTACCTCTCTCTCCAGTTTATTTCTCATATCAGCTTATGACAATCAGAATTAATGTTCATTTACTTGTTGATTTCTTTCTCCTACCACAAGAATGTAAACTCCATGAGGAAGAAATCTTGTCTGTCTTGATCAGCACCATCACCCCATTGCCTGATAGAGTACCTGGTGCATAGGTGTTCAATACATACTTCATGAATGAATGAATGAATGAATGAATGATTGTGGTTGGTGAAATTCTCGGTCTTCAAGGGAGCAGGCTACACAGTCCGTTATATTGCTTAAAAGTTTGAGTCAAGCATTTTTTTTTTTTTAAATAGCCAACAACTCCGTCTTCCTACTGCTTCTTTAGTATCTATTATTTGTCATCTTCCTCATGTCAGAGCAAACTACTTGCCCCCTGGAGCTAGTGCTCCCATTTCTTCCCAGCTTGAAGCTGCTACCACCCAGCATGGCTGATAGTGGAAAGTTCCTGGAGGAGAAATTTGTGATAAAAGGTAAAGGAAGGAGTGTCCAAGAGAAAGTCACAACATCTCACTTGACCCACAGTATTTGGCAAACTTTCCATTCAAACAGGACTTATGTGGATGTGCCTTCAGCCAGATAGCTACACAAGCATGCACAGTCTCATTTTAGTAAAATAAAGAGGGCAGGTGGAAATCATCCAAGACTGCTGATGCACGTGGATTCCTTTGCCTTTAAGCAAATATTAATTCCGTGAATGGATTGTAGAACACCCACACCAATAGAGAGAGAAACCATTAGGATTAAAGGAAACATTTTCAATTTGGAAAAAGTCAGGAAAGCATGACAAAAAGAAAATAAATTTAGATAACATAAGTTTCATAAAATTTATCCTTATTACAATAGATATGAATATGTTGAGTTTACCTACTAAAAGTCAAAAGATACAATTGTCTTTAAATGGAAAAGGACACTGTTTTCTTCACAAGTTATTATTACCTAGAATAACCCTTACTGAGCACTTATAGTTCTTCTAGAATTGCACTAATGCTTGTGAAACAATTAATCTTTACTACAAGCCTCTGGTATCCCTTGAGGATTATGCTTAATAAATATTTATTGAATGAATATGATTAATTCAGTGCATGGCCCAAGCCTATCAAATTGGGTAAAAAAGCTAAATCTACATGACATGTTTATAAGAGACAAACAAGAATGAGATACAATAACAAAAGAGTAACACCTGCTAGATTCATGAGAAAAAGAACAAGGAAATTACAAATATTTACACCCAGGAATGAAAATGCAAAAAAATACTCTATAGATACAGAGGAAATTTTTAATTTTTTGACATGATTTTACCTAATTCCATACTAAAAAATTTTAAATTGTGAAATATTGGTATGTTTAAGTTGCTTAAATGTATCTCCTTCCCTCCCACTCGCTAAAAGTTACAAGTCCAAGTGGGTTGGTAGGTGAACTCTCTTCAAACCTTTAACAAACAAACAATCCCTCTATGTTTTAACTCTTCCAGAACCAGACAGAAGAAACGCTTCACAGTCTCTCTTAAGAATTCATTATGACATGGTTACCAAAACTTCACAAAGAGAGTTCACCAAGAAAACTAGAAGCTCAGAGACAACATGGGTGGTCCAGGAGGGCACTGTGCTAAGTGAAATGTCAGACAGAGAAAGATAAATAAGGTATGATCTCACTTAAATGTGGAATCGAAAAAAACCAAACTCACAGAAAAAGACATCAGATTTGTGGTTGCCAGAGGTGGGGGTTAGGGGTTGGGGGAAATGGGTAAATGTGGTCAAAAGGTACAAAAATCTCATTTATAAGAGAAATAAGTCCTGGGGATGTAATGTGCAGCGTGATGACTATAGTTAACACTGTTGTATGGTATATTTGAAAGTTGCTAAGGGAGTAGATCCTCTCTCTAGTTCTCATCACAAGGAAAAACATTTTTTTTGTAACTATATGAGATGATGGATGTTAAACTTACGGTGGTAATCATTTCGCAATATGTACATATGCTGTCTTTATGCGTATATCATAAACTTAATACAGTGTGTATGTCAATTATATCTTAACAAACTGGAAGGAAAAAGAAAAAGAAAACTGAGCAAATACACTAATGGATATTGGTGTAAAAATCTTCCAATATTAAAATACAGAATCTAACACCACTTTAAAAGAAATTTACCTTATGATCAAATGGAATCCCATTCTTACATTATGTATTAATATCTTAGGAGGGAAAAAAAAATATGGTAGTGGCTGGAAGTTGAGGCCAGGAAGAGTGACAGGGACCTAGGACAAGGCTCCCAAGCCCTCAGAGGACACTGCTGTAGTAAGCAGGGAGTTGGCAATAGCCCTCTCGCAGGCTGGCTGCAAGCAGAAGAATTAGGGAAACGCTCCAGCCCAGGAGAAGCAAGATAATGCCGTGTCCAGATGCTAGTGGTCTGTGGCTGTTGGTATATTCCATCAAAACCCTGCCACCCTGATAACGTTAACCCAGGAGCTGGGGCAAGACAGTCAGAGGTCTGAGGTGCCTCAACAGCTATAGTATGGTTGCTGGAGAAGACCTGGGTGGGAGAAGTGGAGCAGGCAGGGCAATAGGACATTGCCATCAGACTTCGTTCTGTCCCCTCATTGTTAAGGGATGTTGATCTTGAAGAGTCATCTCGCAATAGCAAAATCTGCTGAAGAGAGGTCCTGGAAATGTGGTTCCACCCAACACGTTTGGTAATGAGCAAACATTTCCCTTGATGAGTATCTGAGTTCAATTAAGGAAAGTCTCATCTTAAGTAAAATAAAGTAAGTAGAGCACTTACCACAGAGACCGCCCCTTCGACGGCTTCAGTCCCCTGCCCCTCTTTACAAATAATTCCTGCCTTGTAATAATGTAGCACTACAGCGTTAGAGCTTTCCCTAACAGTCACTGGTCTCGTGGCATGAGCTTTCCTCCCTGCTCCTGCTCCTGTCCCCCCGTCTCTTCCTGTCAGCCTTCAGGTGATCTAATTTCATAGTAAACTTCCATTAAATCTGACGTTGCTGTTTTGATTTCAGAGGAAACACTGCTTAATGATGACTTGAACAATTTACAAGGCCACCTTGTGCCTTGTAAGCTGAGCATACATGTGCGTGTACTCCCACTGCTCCTTGCCCTCCTCCTCCAGTCTCTCACTTCCTGCCCTTTTCCACTCACCTGGAGAAAGATGGGACAGGTGGACAGGTGATGAACCATATCTGCCACCCTCATCAATTAGCTTTTGTTTAGGAAATGTTTATTAAGTCAATAAATGGCATGCCTGCCTGGCAGGTGACAGTTCCAGGCACAGGTTGGGGAGGGGGATGAAGAGCTCTAGGCCCAGCCCCCACCACAGACCACAGTATGGCTTTGGCACCTCAAGGGCTGGGGCGCCATGAAGAGAAGAGCTATGACATCAGGATAGCATCCTCACAGAACAAGTTGACCCTGGACAGAAAGGGAGGTCAGGGCAGGAGACCAAGGAGCCCCTATCTGGCACGTGTGCAGGCCCAGGAAGCCCAGCGCTAGTGCCATGGGGTGTCTGTGGTAATGGGTCTCATGTGCACCCTGAGCTGGTGAGGAGTTGCAATTTAGACCACGTGATTTACATTTCAGTCTAGATATTCGTAATTGAATGAAAGTATGAATTTCACTAAGATATTATTTTGTTAAGAATCTCAAAAGCAGATATTCTTCATCAAATTGTTCAGGGAAAATCTTCTTAAGATCAGAAGAAAATAGGTGGAAAGGCAGTATTTCAGAGAGATTGGACTGCTCCACTGGACTACGACCAGCAGTAAGATAACTGTCGAGACTGTCCTGAGGGCAGGAGTGGGGCCTGGACCAGAGGAAAAGCAGATAAGGGAATGTCCAAGGGCCGTCACCATGAGTGTCTCCAGCTGTCCTCACTTTCTGGGCCTCAGGTTTTCTCTCTCTCACGGTTTTGTCCTGTCCACCCATTTTTTTGTCCACCCCATTTCCTGACCTTGCTCATAGTCCCTGACTCACTTAACGTATCAAGGCTAAACTGGAGTCCAACAGTCTGCTGCAGAACTTTCCCTCACTTCCAACATTCTGCTCAAAACCAAAGTACAAACAGCAGCACACACACCCCTCATTACACATTTGTACAAACACCGACCTTCACCTTGGTTACGCCCTAAAACACAAGCACATTCAGTCAATAAAATGTGATTATGAACAAAAGCAGTATCTGCTTGGTGACAGGTTTCATGTTGAACTTATCAAAAGAGCAATTAGTTTTGCCCTCTTTCCTGCGAGAAGAAGAGAATGAAGGATACTTCCTTCTGCAATAAACGCACACTGAGCAACTGCAGTTGTAGTCCAGCTGCTTCTCAACCTTTCTCTGAAGGGCATGAACACGTGCAGGCAGCCTCATCAGCTCTGGCAACAGGCACTTAGTCTACCCAGTTGATTAACTGGCCCAGACTTCATCACTACAATCTCCCTATTTCAGTTTTCCTCAGTCACTCCGAAATGAAAACATGTACGATGTTTGTGCTCTATCTCCCTGCCTCCTCCCTCATGTTCAAATATAGTTCTAGCATTATTGACTCTTCCTTTAGAATGTGTCCCATCTCAATTCACACCTTCCTGTTCCGCAGCCTCCACTTAGTTCAGAACCATATAGAATCACCTGAGACCATTGCTATGGCCTTTGGCTTCCCTTTGGCCCTCTCCTCCTCCTCCCCACTGCCCTCGGATCATGTTAGAGGGTTTCCAACAGTGTGGTCCATGGAATAGCTGTTATGTGAAAAAAAATGGATATATTCAAATAAGTTTGGGAAATTCTGTGTTAAATAAATTTAAATAGGTCTCTTTTCTATAGGACTCATCAGAGCCTTTAGTACGCTAATTATGTGCATTGTGAATCTTGAAGGGGAGGTATCGGGTGTGGTTTTTCTAAATTTTTCTTTTGTTGAGGTCATAATATTTTATAACATTGTGAAATTTCAGTTGTAAATTATTATTTGTCAGTTACCATATATACGTGCCCCTTAACCCCTTATGCCCAGCTCCCAACCCCTTTACCTTCTGAAAGCCACTAATATGTTCTCTTTGTCCATGTATTTGTTTATCTTGCACATGTGAGTGAAATCATACAGTGTTTTTCTTTCTCTGTCTGGCTTATTTCACTTAACGTAATACTCTCAAGGTCCATCCATGTTGTTGCGAATGTGACCATTTTGTCTTTTTTTATGGCCGAGTAGTATTCCATTGTATATATATACCAAATCTTCCTTATCCATTCATCAGTCAGCAGGCACTCGGGTTCCTTCCATGTCTTGGCTATTTTATTTTTTATTTTTTTTACAGATTTTAATTTCTTTCTTTTCTTTTTATTGTGAAACTTTTGTTGTACATTATTGTTTACCGGTCACCATATAAGTGCATCCCTCCAGCCCTTGTGCCCACCGCCCACCCCCCTAGTCCCTGGTAACTACCAAACAGTTCTATCTGTCCATGTGTTGGTTTATCTTCCAAATATGAGTGAAATCATGCACTGTTTGTCTTTCTCTTTCTGGCTTATTTCACGTAACATAATACCCTCCAGGTCCATCCCTGTTGTTGCAAATGGGACAATTTTGTCTCTTTTTATGGCTGAGTAGTATTCCATAGTGTGTGTGTGTGTGTGTGTGTGTGTGTGTGTATATATGGTATACATATATACCACATCTTTATCCAATCATCAGTCGAGGGACACTGGGTTGCTTCTGTGTCTTCGCTATAGTGAGTAATGCTGCAATGAACACAGGTGTGCATAAGTCTCTTTGAATTGTTGATTTCAAGTTCTTCGGATAAATATTCCGTAGTGGGATAACTGGGTCGTATGGTATTCCTATTTTTAATTTTTTGAGAAATCTCCACACTGTTTTCCACAGTGGCTGCACCAGTTTGCATTCCCACCATTAGTGTCTGAGGGTTCCCTTTTCTCCACGTCCTCTCCAACATTTGTTGTTTTTTGTCTTGGTGATTATAGCCATTCTAACAGGTGTAAGGTGATATCTCATTGTAGTTTTGATTTGCATTTCCCTAATGATTAGTGATGTTGAACATCTTTTCTTGTGCCTGTTTGCCATCTGTATATCTTCTTTGGAAAAATGTCTGTTCATATCCTGAAATGAAATGTCTGGGTTTACTTCTGCACTCTCCATTCTATTCCATTGATCTGTGTGTCTATTTTTGTTCCAGTACCATGCCATTTTGGTTACTATAGCTTTGTGGTATATTTTGAAATCAGGGAGTGTGATACCTCCAGTTTTGTTCTTTTTTCTCAGGATTGCTTTGGCTATTTGGGGTCTTTTCTTGTTTCATTTATAGTTTAGGATTCTTTGTTCTATTTCTGTGAAAAATGTTGTTAGAACTTTGATAGGGTTTGCATTGAATCTATAGATTGCTCTAGGAGGTATGGACATCTTAACTATGTTAATTCTTCCAATCCAAGTGCATGGAATATCTTTCCATTTCTTTGTGTCTTCTTTAATTTCCTTCAGCAATGTTTTACAGTTTTCAGTGTACAGATCTTTCACCTCTTTGGTTAAGTTTATTCCTAGAAATTTTATTCTTTTTGTGGCAATTGTAAATGGGATTGTATTCTTAATTTCTCTTTCTGCTACTTCATTGTTAGTGTATAGAAATGCAACTGATTTTTGTATGTTGATTTTGTACCCTGCAACTTTACCATACTCATTTATTTCTAAAAGTTTTTTGGTGGATTCTTTAGGGTTTTTTATATAGAATCATGTCATCTGCAAATAGTGACAGTTTCACTTCTTCCTTTCCAATTTGGATCCCTTTTATTACTTTTTCTTGCCTGATTGCTCTGGCTAGGACTTCTAATACTATGTTAAATAGGAGTGGTGAAAGTGGGCATTCTTGTCTGGTTCCTGTTCTTAGAGGGACAGCTTTCAGTTTTTCACCATTAAGGATGACATTAGCTGTGGGTTTGTCATCTATGGTCTTTATTATGTTGAGGTACTTTCCTCCTATACCCATTTTATTCAGAGTTTTTATCATAAATGGATGCTGTATCTTGTCAAATGCTTTCTCTGCATCGATTGAGATGATCATGTGATTTTTACTCTTCATTCTATTAATGTGATGTATCATTTTGATTATGGGCATGTTGATACGGGCCATATTATGGGCATTTGCAGCAGCCGGGAAATCATTTGGCTGGGCAAGCAGCTCTGCTGCCCCCTCTTCCTAGGTCGCACCAGCCGTTGCGCTTGGTAGGCAGGGCCTCCTCACATGGTCAAGCCTGGGCCACTCCCTGGGACTGTGGTGGCATTGTGGGCTCTCCCCTTGGATGGGAAAGAGATCACGTGGGGGCTCAGGGCGGCCATCACATGTTCCCACAGTCGCACTGAGGCACACTTCCAACCTCGGGGCTGCAGGGGTACTACGGGTGCTCCGGCCGGGAGAGCAGGCACATGTGTGCAAAGGGCTGCTGGGGGCCGGAGAGTTCTCACCATCCACCACCTTCCCGGGGGTATCGTCCATCCACTTTCAGACGTGTAGCTGCACGGGTCTCTCAGGTGTCCTGTTGTGCAGTGTGGCCATCCTTTGTTGATCAATGAATGTTCATTTACTTGTAGCTCAAAGAGGAAGAGATAAAGGGAACAGCTCACTCTACCATGTTGCTGATGTCACCCTCCCTAAATTTTTTTGTTCTTAGAACACCGTCCTCCCACTCCTACCTGCTTTTGTTAGTAGATCATCCTGGAGATAAGTGAACTGCAGAGCACACTATGACAAACAACACTAAGAAAACTTATTTCTCAAAAACTATGTTCTAATAGTCCCGAGTACTCTTACTATATACTTAGAATTTTGCATTATATGGAAATAGAAAGTATTCTTTGATATTTCATATTAATTTAAAAATGTATGCTATATTTCATACCTACAAAAGAATAAACATAATGTACAAATAAGATATAAAAAACATTATAAAGGACGCTTGTGGCCCCACCACACAGTGGATGAACTAAACCAGGGGGCAGAAAACATTTTCTGTAAAAAGCCAAATTTTATCAAAAGGGCAAATTAGCTTTGTCCTCTTTCCTGTGAGAAGAAGAACATGAAGGACTGCTTCATTCTTTGTGGGCCGTGTGGTTTTGTCCACAAATATTCTACTGCTGTGGCATGAAAGTGGCTATAAAAAATATGTATATGAATTAGTGTTCCAATAAAGTTTTATTTACAAAACAGGTGGCAGGCCAAATTTGGCCTGTGGGCTGCAGTTTGCAAATGGAGTCTGAAGTGTCCCAGGCACAATGGCCAGGGATGCTACAGCGGAAGCCCACGTTCTATATTTATGCCAATCTTCAAGGCCACCCAGTTGACGGAAATGTTTAACTGGGGAATGCAGCCTATTAAGACACTCTCACAGTTTTAGCACCATGACTGAGTGCTAATCATTCTTTTCCCATAGTGCCAGTTTTTGTACAAACTTTAAACAGGTAATTGGACTCATGGTAATTAGACAAATTTTAAAAAGGACTAGCGTACTTCTGTGGACCTTGTTGTGGGTTCTCTCTCATTGGGAAGCAATATTTATTTAAGCTATATACCCCAGAGGAAAGGAATTTCACTGTGTGCTCACACTTTTTTTCTTTTTACTCAGGCATTCTGAACCCTAGAATAACATAGATGTGGCCTCAAGTTTATACTCTTATTAGAAGTAACATATAGGGGATGGTAGGCAAAATAATGACCCAAAAGATATTTACACTCTAATCCTGGGAACCTGTGTATATGTTAGATTCCAAGGAGAATTAAGGTTGCAGATGGAATTAAGTTTCTAATCTGCTGACCTTGAGATGGGGAGATTATCCTGGATTATTCAGATGGGCCCAATGACTTCACATGGGTCCTAATAAGTGGAAGAGGGAGGGAGAGAGATGAGAAGAGAGAAGAGAGAATCAGAGAGATGGTAACATGAGAAGGCCTCAGTCTAACATTGCTGGCTTTGAAAATGGAGGAAGGAGACCATGAGCCAAGGAATGTGGGCAGCCTCTAGAAGCTAGAAAAGGCAAGAAAACAGAATCTCCCCTAGAGCTTCCAGAAAAGAAAGCAGCCCTGCCAAGACCTTGATCTTGGACCAGAGAGAACCATGTCAGCCTTCTGACGTGTAGAACTGTGAGATAACAAATTTGCATTTTGTTAAGCCACTAAGTTTGTGGAAATTTATCACAGCAGCCATAGGGAAGTAATGCATACAGTATATGCAAAAGTAGTTCTAGTTGAGAGGGAAAAAATAATGACATTGTATTTATGTCTGATTTCTATTGTAACCCACATCCAGAGTACTACTTGCTATAATTTAGGAAGCATAGATGAAATTAACGTTGTTGAAACTAGTAAACCTTATGATAATACTGATGTCGATGATCACACTTATTGAGAGATTGAATCAAAGCCCCTGCAGGATGTTATGTCTATGGAGGGGAATTGGTCTGAAGATATAGATTTAATTAATGATTTGATTATGGTTCTTAATCACTCAACAGATGTATAGCATAAAGTGCAGATAGCTACAGATCAGGAAGGCAAAAGATTTGTAAAGTTACTACAGAAATATGAGATAGTTTCTGCCAGAATTACTGGATGCTTCAGGTATCTGTTTCAACCTAAATCAACCCCTCCCTGGCTATTGAAAATGTTTGGAATTTGTATGTACATTCTCATGTCAATCTGATTAGGCAATGTCATGAGGCAAGTAATTGCTGTCAAACTGAGAGTGATTGTTTTGTTGTGAAAAGGCTTTGACCATGGATCAGGGGTGGACTGTGCTGTTTAGAGTTCATTCCAGCAGGCCCACAATTAGCCTAAACTGTCTCACTGAAATAAGAAATGCAATTCCATGATGTTGTGCATGATCTGCCCCTGGTATTGGTGAGGCCTCCAGAGGAATCCGGCAGTGGGGCTGGTTACCTAGCAAGACTGTCTACATGACAGAGGATATAAGAGGCCCCCGCTCACACACCATTGGAGGCTCCATGAGGATCTGGAAACTGATTCTCTAAAACTATTCTTGCTCCCTCATCCCTTAGAAAGTCCTCATTAGGACTGCAGTCATGTCTCCTTTTGTAAGAGGAGGGAAGCTTCATGAACCTAGGACGGCAGAGGGTGGGAGGTGGTGGACCTGACAGCGGGAGGATGAGGTGGTGCTTGTCCATTTTCTCTGTGCATTGCTGTCTCTAAATATGCAGAGATCATCAGCTAAACTTGAAGGAAAGAATGTTGGTAATTTCAGGAGGAAGGAGGAGTAAAATAATTTCCAAGGAGGGCAGACAGTAAAGGACGGAGAGCACAATTGGCCTCTTGGAGGTTTTTCCACCAATTGATTTTATTTTCCTCCTCTTTACTGTTTCGCTGCTAGTAGCCTTATTGTCTGGTGCTTTTCTTTTTGACTCTTTCCCCACAATCAGTCAATACTCCCCCTAGTGGCCTTTGGATGAATCTCTCTATTAATGGGGTTCTGTGCACAAACCTTAAGATCACAGCTGAAGTCACCCTCCATTGTAACATGGAAACTGGAAGGATATTGCTGTTATTATTTACAAGGAGAGGGGGTTTCTCAATAGCCCTTCCGTCCCTGTCTTCCACAGTAATCTTTAAAGGAAAGTCCTGAGGCTTTAATTCCCAGTTCTAGAGTTCCTCCATGCTCATTACAAGCATTGTCCTTGACGAGGGAAGCCCGCAGACAGCCACAGTTGGGTTATTCCCTGAGTACTTGTGTTAAAAATAAGGAGTAGACACTGCCCTTCTGCCCTCTCACCATTCCTTCTGACCAAGAAGCTATCTTTGCCAAACTGACTTATTGGGCAGGAGGGGGCAGTGAAGCCCTAAAGAGTCACCCATCCTAGTCTTGAAGGAGATCCCTGACCTCATCACAGAGCCGTGACCTGGGAGTCACATGTGCATGACGGAGGTTCTAGTGAGAGCTTTCCCGCTATCAGTGACGCTCATCCCTTAGCCCATCTAGGCCTCAGTTTCCTCACATGTAAAATGACGGTACTGTGGTGGTTCTCAGCAGAGAGAAGGGTCTGCCTATAGAATAGCTTGGAATGCCTCTGCAGTACACGTATTCTTTCTTATCTCTTGTGAAAAAGACTCCAAAGTCATTCTCACACACCCACCACCCAATACTACAGGACCATGAATGTTCCTAACAGATGGAACTCATAATCTGAAAAACTAGCTCTGCAGTAGTCACCTGTGTTAGCTCGGAAGCTCAGAAAACGTGGATATCTAAAGGTTTGTTTCAGAATGAGCCTACAAGAGTGGAGGATCCAATCTAATGCCTTTCCTGGCCTAGAACTGCCTGGGGGCAATTTCACATGTGACTGAAAATTCCATGCAGCACCCAGTCCAGGGTGGGGCAGACTGTGCATGCCAGACGACGACCAGCAGAGGGCAGCACACACCTCTGTACCAGGCTTTCCAGGCAAATGTAGCATGAAACCCGCTCTCAGGTAGTGTTTCTTGGGTAAAGACAACCAGCTTTAACTAAATCTCCTTGCATATATCAAATTAAAAGCAATTTCGAACACAATCTGGAGCTCAAGCCCTGGTCCAGAGCTGCACCAAGGCAATGTTCAGAAGGGGGATCATTTTGTCTTTGGATCCTCAGGGCCTCCTGTGTGTCCCTCTTTTGCTTCTCAGAGTGTGGTTGGGGGACTGGCAGCATTGGCCTGAGCTAGGAGTTTGTCAGAAATGCAGAATTTCAGGGTCTACGACACCGCATAAGATAAGACAAGTTACCCATGTGATTATAGAGTAGAAAGAGTTAATTTAACACCCATTTATGGTGTACACCTTACAGTCTGTCCTGATTATGACGGCTGCAGGTAGAGTGGACGACTGGTGTGGCTTTATTCTCAACAACTCAACAATAGTGAACAAATTTTAGGATGGATTTATTGTATTTGTTAGAATTGTGAGATTGAGGACCCTAAGGCTGCAGAGCTTTCAATACTTGAGATGGAAGTGTGGAAAATAAAATTAGGAACAACTAGGAAGTAGCTTTTTAAAAAATAACATGTTTCTACATATCAGCTTATTTACTTACCTCTGTGTGGTTAACTTCAAATAAACAAAAATGTCATATAATTCCTTAATTGGAACCTAATCTGTTTATCCTATTACCTAAGTTTCTAAATCAAGGAAATCCTAATCACAATCACATGAAGGAAAAAGTTTTCACATTTTAAATGCACACAAAACAATCCCATAGGTTATTTATGGATGTGTAAATGAACAGTAAAAATATAAATACGTGGATAGGGAGTGTATCAGTCAGGGTGCAGCCAGGAGAACAGAAACCACTCTAAGATTTTTGAACATTGGATATTTAATTCAAAGAATTGGTTACACGGGGGATGGGAGAGCTGGGCTATCAAACAGGAGAAGAGCAGGTGAGCCGACTCAGACACTAACAGCAGCAGGAAGGCTACCAGTCCTTGGGATGGAGGATTTAGGAGCAAGTGCTCTTTCCTAATCCCAGAAGCCACAGCACCTGGTGGGAGATAGACTCAAGGTGGAGGCTGCCTGGCAAGAGCACAGAGGAAATGTGACAACTATGGAGATGCCACTCAGAGAGAGAGAGAGGGAGACACACCTGGCTTCTCCCTTCCTCCTGCCCTCCAATCCCTAACAGTACCTTCGTTGACCAAACCCAGCCAGAAGCCATCTGACTAGGGAGGCAGGAAATGTAGTTAGTAGACCCCCGCCATGCAGAACAGGGGAGGGTAAGGACTGGGAGCAAGTGGGCAAAAGACCTGCTGAGGAAGGAGGAAGGCCCTCACCAACTGGAGGATGAGCATGACCTCTGGGGAGGGAGTCAGGAGAAGGGGGTGGGAAGGAGTACAGAGTGTCCTGAACCATGATGATAACCATTTATTTCGTTAATAATTTTTTTAAAAGTTTTAAGATAATATGGCAAAATGTTAGCATTTGTTAAATCTGTGTGGAGGGTGGTCAGATGTTCATTATGGTATTTTCTGTACATTTCTCTATAAGTGGAATATTTCGTAAGGAGAAATCATTACAGAAAAAGGAAATGTTCCAGTTGAATGGAAATAGTAAACATTCTCCTCATTCAGACGCGGATCCCTTTCCCACTCCACTCCCAGGGCTACACCACACACCCCTCCTTCAGTGAAGGGTGGCACCTTTGTGGGTCTCACAGGCTCTGACACCACCAGAGTTGACTCTTGGCATAAGGACATGTTAAAGGCAAGGTGGGAGAGTGAGAAAGGGAAAAGGTAGAGAAAGGCAAAGAGGGAAGGTGCCAGAAGGCTTGGGGGGGGAGAGGACAAATCCCAGAGCCCACCTGCCTTCACAGCTTGGTTCAACCACTTATAACCTGGGTAGTCTTGAGCCAGTGCCTTGGCCTCCCCATTCCTGCATGTCCTCTTCTGTCAAATGGGAAGAAGAGTCCCTGCCTCACAGGGGTGGTCTCAGGATTCAATGAGTTAACACATGCAAAAAGAACTTTGAATTGTGTTGGCACATATTAAACTTAAATACATGTTGCTTACTCTTATTGTTCTTCATCTTTTTATCTTTATATTCTCAGTGTTAGCAGAGATCAACACCCCCCCATGCACCCACAAGTGATTGGATCAACTAAGTGAGAAACACTGTAATTTGCTTCTCTGGGTCATATCTCCCTGTGAATTCTGGTTGAATATACTGATCTAGATACAACACTGCCTAGAATCTGACCTACGGGAGGGCCAGACTCAGTATGATTTCAGATAAACTTGGCTAAAATAGGGCTCTAGTGGAGAGAGTTACACTTCAGTAAAGCGAAGAGAGAGAATCTGTGGAATCATCTTCTCAGGAGATTCAGCATCAATATTCTGCATTGAAGGGATATTCATCCAAGTGAGACAAACTGAAGAGAAAACAGGCGTAAAGAACAACATGTTACCATTAGACTCTGTTCTCAAAGGCATTCTTCTCTGGTGTATCCTGTGGTCTTTGTGCTCTCTCAGCCTCCTCCCCAGAGGATTCTCTAAACACAAGAAGGGGCCCCACCTCGACCTTCCATCAAACTGATCTGAAGGGTGTGCTGGGAGGAGGGCAGGCAAGCAGTGAGCAGGGCACCAGAATAAACACGTAATGACAGCTAATAATAAGCCCAGTGCCAAGTAGAGTGCTGGTGCCTTAGAAGCATGATCTCGATTTATTCTCATAACCCCTCTCTGCTTGCTCTGGGCCCCTGACCCCTCTGCGACCTTGTCTCCTCTCACTCTTCCCCTCACTCAATCTGCTCCAGCCCCACTGGCCTCCTTACTTGAAAGATCTAAATACAATTCCACCTCAGGGTCTTTGCACTTGTTGTTCTCACTGCCAAGAATGCTCTTCTCTCAGACATCCACATGGCTGACTTCTCATGTCCTTCAGGTTTCTGCTCAACTGTCAGCTTATCAGCAAAGCCTCCCTTGCTCCACCCTAGTTAAAGTATCAATCCTACCACCACCCACAACTTCCTATCCCTTGTACCTGACTTTATGCTATCTGACATATGCATTTTGAGTTTATTTCTGTACTCCCCCAATAGAGAAGAATAGAGAGGTTAGAATAGAACAGAGACGAGAATAAAATAGAGAAGTTAGACAATGCCTTCCTACAATTTACTTTCTTTCTTAGTTGTAGGATTCATTCTTGTTTGCTAAGGAAGATTCACCCTGAGCTAACATCTGTTGCCAATCTTCCTCTATTTTGTATGTGGGTCACCACCACAGATTGGCCACTGACAAGTGGTGTAGGTCAGCACCCGGGAACCAAACTCGGGCCGCCAAAGTGGAGCGAGCCAAACTTAACCACTAGGCCACTGGGCCGGCCCCTGTAGGATTCATTCCTAGTCGACATATTTATTTTGAGTCTATTTCTGTATTCCCTCAGTAGGGTGCTAGCCTGTGAAGTATTAGTCCAGTGTCATATCTCCAGCACCTAGAATGTGCCTGGCACGTAGGAAATGCTGAATACATATTTATTGAGTGAATGGATGAATGGATGCTTCTGCCTTCTACCTCGTGATAACAAGTCCTCCCTTGAAATTCTAGTCCTACATCCAGAAGTTCAGTTAATAAGCAGCAATTAGAGATGCGTCTTTCCTCATAATGATTCCAAGTGCTCCAATTTTAATTTTCAAAATGACTAGAAAATAGGATTTGAAGATACAAGTAGTCCTAGCTGCCTTCCAATCCTTCCAGCTCACCCTCTATCAGCTTAGAAAAACTGACGATCCTCCTACTTAACTTAGCCCAGTGCCACTTACAATTCCATGCCGAAGAACCTCCAGTTTCTGTTGAAGTTGAGTATGGTCGCCATCTCCTTATCACTCAGTTTAAAGTCAAAGACCTAGAAAGGTGAGAATTCCAAAACATCATCGGTAAGGCAACTTCTGGTGTGATTTGTGATTCTCAGCCAGGAGCAAGCTCACATCTGCAGCACTAACTGGCCATAGGAGTTTCTTCTAGTGTGTTCACTGGATACAAATTTGGCTCTAAATCAGGTCCTACAGAAAGACTGCTGTGTTTATAGTGTTTAGTGTTCTAAAGGGAAGAGCAACCATGATTACAGGCATTAAATCACAGGTGTGCACCATGTCTGCGCTCCCCGATGCACATGTGGGTTCTTCCAGGTCAGTTCAAGTATGGTCCATACCACCCCTGCTGCTGGGAGGTGGGGTGTTTAGGCCAGAACAGTCTGCTCCTGCCTGTGGCCCATGACCTTACTGCTCAGGGGCAACCAAGGGTCTTCTCAGTGGTGAGAGGCACACCTGGGCTCAGATCTGACAGGACTCCCTGGCTGCGCCCCTCACCACATCCTTGGCCTGTGGGTCATTCATCTCAGCTCTGCTGAGGTCAGTTCCCTGGCCTGAGATATGACGGGGTGGTGGGAAGGGGGTGAGGCCCACAGACAACACAGGGATGGGATGAGAAGCCTTGAGAGTCTCTCCCATCCCTTCCTCCACTGAGGAAAACGAGAGCCACCTGGCTGGGATCCTACCTGAAAGTTCTCCACGATGCGTGCTGGTGTCACAGACTTGGGGATCACAGCCACATTCCTCTGAATATGGAATCGGATCAGAACCTGTACAGAAAGGGACATCATGTTTCCACTTCTCTGTAAGGAGCCCCCCTCTACTGAAAGGAAAAACAAAATCTCTCTGCCACTCACTGTGTCATCAGTTACAACAGCTAATATGACTGAGCTCTTCATAGCTGTCGGTCACTTGTCAGTCCTATGGTCAATTATCTCCCTTAATCCTCACAACAATCTTATGATTTTCCTTTTTAAAAATAAGGAAAGTGGTGGCCGGCCGCATGGCCTGGTGGTTAAGTCTGGCGCACTCTGCTTCTGTGGCCTGGGTTCACGGGTTCAGACCCCGGGTGTGGATATACACCACGTGTCAGCCATGATGTGACACAGTTGTTAGCTCAGGGCTAAGTTTCCTCAAGCAAAATCATGAGGAAGATTGGCAATAGATGTTAGCTCAGGGTGAATCTTCATAGGCAAAAAAAAAAAAAAGGAATGTGGCTTGGACAGTGTTTGGGGTCATAAGACTGATAGGTGGTGAGCTGGGATCTGAACCCAGATCTCTCAGCTCCAAAAGCCATGCTCTTGTCACTGAGCTATAGGGCTCAACACAAGCAGATAGACAGTTGCTATCCTGGTTTTAGTAATAACTGTGGTATTTCTGGGAGGTCCCAACAGACTTTCAAGGAAGGACCTTAGTGGGCTTTCTCTCCTGTTTTCTTCCCCTTCAAGGAGTTAAAAACACAACATAAGGAACAAAAAAAAGACTGGTTTGCTGGGCTTAAAAAAACACACACATACACTGTACCTGGGCTGTAGTTTTTTTGTGCTTTGCAGCAATCTCCTTAATCTTGGGATCCTCCAGTAGGGAAGGGTCTTCTGGCTTGGCCCTGGAGACAGAAAGATGGCTGGTGTGAATACTCACCATGGTTATCATATGCTAACCGGTATTACTCCAACCATGGTCCCAAGGCTGATCTCTAGTCTTCTCCATGTGGGAGACAAGGCAAGAGGATCTGAAAGCTTTGTGTCTTACCCCTGAGCCCACCCATGGGCTCTGAAGGCTCAGCATTTTGCAAAGGCTGGTCCAGCACTGGGTGGTTGAACCCAGTATTTCCAGAGGGCCAGGCATCTGGCTGTCTTTTTAAACTTTCTGTTTCTCACCACTGTTTGGGTCTGCCAGCCACATTGCCTAAGACACACCTTTCTTCCCAATGGCTTACAATCTCATACCAATGTTAACCAATTATAGAATAATTTTTTAAGAGAAAGAGTCCTCAGAAGCCTCACCAAGGTCTATCTGGAGAGCCCAGAGGGCCGTACGCCGTGACAGTGATGCCTTTGGAGTGGCAGTACTGGATCAATTTCTCCTGCGTGAGGTATGGGTGAACCTCAACCTGCAAAAGCAAACAATCCTCATCACTAGGGAAGTAGGCCTGCTTTGTGAGCTGCTCATAGTGAATTCTACACACAAAAAAGACTGCCAAGCAAAGGGCAAACACTACCCGCTGCCAGACTGGATACACCAGACCCTGTCTCCCATCTCCCCAAGTTTCCTCATCACTGTGCCCTGAGATAAGACTCAGTACATAACAGTGAACTTGCTTCCAAATGTTTAAGAAGTAATAGGGCAGGGCCCTTATCCTTGGTTAAACAGAATTTACCTGGTTAGTCACTGGTTTGTATTTTAGTCCAGGTTTGTTCAAGAGCCTTTCAATCTGGAAGTGGTTGAAGTTGGAGATCCCAATGGCTTTCACCAGCCCCTCGTCCACCAGCTCCTCCATGCCCTGTCATAGAAAAGAACACTTTGGGCATTCTTAGAGCCTTGCTTAGTCCTCTCTGGGGCAGGAGAAAGTGGCAAAGGAGCCACTGCGCTAGGATTAGCTGAAGCAATTAAAGGAAATTTCAATCCAGCCCGTGGATGCCCAAAAATGTTTAGTTCCAGCCCTCCTGCCCTTCCCAACTTCATTGAAACTAGGCGTAAGATGTACTCGTTTTATACACTTGCCGTTCTCTTCTCACCCAAACCTGGGTGGCCTGAGTTACCCCAGAAGAGGCTGCAGCATGTGTAGAAGCATCGCTTGTCTGAGTCTGGATCACCCTCTCCCACACCAACAATCGTTTGGCTTGCAGTATCAGGGTCACTTGAGAAGGTCATGCACATTGCACCCCGGCAGGGTCTCCTGGCCCAGGGGTTGAGTAGGGCCAACATCTGGCCACTATCCACCTACCAAGCCACACTCCCTGGTGCAGAAACTGCATTGACCCCAAGGAAAGATATCTATTTATAGTTGTTATCCTATAAGGGGCACTTTTCCAAATTTGCCCAAAGATACCATATGTGTTAGCAGCAGCCCCAGGTTTAACGTATATTTATTATTATTTTATTACGTGTCTAGACCCTGTCCAGGAGTTGTCAGGATTTAGAAGTATATAATGTGCATCCTTCTCTCTAGATTCTTACAGTCCAATGAAAGTGCTAGGGTTCCCTTCTGGGGAGCAATCAGCCACGACACTGAGGCTGCCTCAGATCTCTGGACAGAGGCACAGCACTGAGAATCTGGGAGGTTAGAGAAGGAAGGGCCACAGTTGCCAGGGGAGGCTTTGTGCATAGAGTTTAAACTGGGACTCAAAAAACAACTTTTGAGTTGAGCAGAAAAGAGAGAAAAAACAAGAGCAGGTGAGGGAGGAAAGCGGGAACAAAGGCTTCGAGGGAGGGACAGGCGTGAGGTGTTCAGAGGATGCTCTATCCAGTGGTTCTCAATCTTGGCTGCAATTTGGAATCACCCGAGAGCTTTAAAATATACTGATGCCTAGGTGTCACTGCCAGAGTGTCTCACCGAATTGGCCTGGGATGTACCCTAGGCACTGAGATTTTTAAAACTCCCTAGGTAATTTTAACGCACAGCCAAAGTTGAGGACCACCGGATAAATGATGTAGGTCCTCAAATTGGGCCTAAGAGTTAGGAATTGATGAGATCACAGGTCCCTGAAACGCCTGAGTTGGGCAATGAGATAACATAAAAGTTTCATGTGTCATAGATCAGGTGCAGTTGAGTCTGTGACACATCTTCACTTTTTTACACTTTTTTTCTCCCGTCTGCTTCAGGGTGGTCAAGGAGGTGTCTATTGAACTGGTTGTGGGTCCACATAAACATTTATCGCTTATGGATTCAGTCCTGTCTGTTTCATCTGAGACCCTCTGATCAAGACCGTCGAAACCTTTTCATGCCTTCAAAATCTTTTCTTTAGCAGTTATTCTCAAATCCACTCAAAGGACAGGGCACTGTGAAAATCTGGATACTTTTTGCAGAGAACAATGACATAATTGCCACATTTGGTCTCATCCTAAAAGCTAGGGCAAAAAATCTTGTGGAACGAGCCTTAAGGTATGCGAGTCCCAACATCTCACAATGAATAATTCCTAAGATAGGTAAGCCCTCGTGTTTTACCAGGGTCACATAGATGACAGAGCCCTCTTATCCCATTTAATGCAAAGGCTGATTCTGCTGTAATTTTAGATGATCTGTAGGTCTTACCACACTTCTCATTCTCAGGAATAAAGCATTCATTGAGTGGAGTCCATGCACATAAACCATTGTATTGTTCATTAATCATCAATCTTGAAACATTTCTGTCACAGGAGGTTGTTCGTGGTAGGAATATAAATATGTTGACTTGTTTTATATTTAAGTACCGGAATTTAACTTTCTTTTTATGACTATAATTTTGTCACTAGCAAAGAGAAATAATATCTTTTCTTGAGATTCAGGCTTAATAAGTTTATTTTAGTGAATTTATCAAACAAGTATTTCAGACCATGGGGTTGGATAATGACTTGTGTGGTCGTTAAGGTAAAAAGGAATATGTAAATCTAAAAACCCCAGCATTTTCCAACTTGTAGTTTGAACCCTCTTTCTAGTATGTGGGCTCAACCACCTCACGGCTTGGACACCAGTGATGCTCTGTCACATGTACCATGGATTCATATTTAATTGTGTGCTCAAAATAGCAGAATGTATGACTAATCGATGCCTTCATAAGATTTTCCCAAGATTATTGTCTTCCTTCGTTCCTTCTTCCTTCCTCCCTTCCTTCCTTCTTTCCTTCCTTCCATGTATAGTCTGTTGCTTATGATATGATATTTCCAGTAATTGATTGTTTAGTATGACTCAATTCCATAAGACATTGCTCTTTTATGATTGCTAATTTTAACTTGTAGAACATACTTGCGAATGACATATCCTTATGGAGCAAATGCAGTGGAAATACTGAAGATCCTTGTCATGACTCTTTATCATGGCCGTTAGTTATTTGCTTTTTTTTTTCGTTTCTACATACAACCCAGAGAGCTTCATGACAGTCTTAAAAATCCACCCACAGAAATCCAGATAGTTTTCTCAATACTTTGTTTTAACAGCCTTTCTGCTGTTAGGAGGCAAATTTAATGATTTACTTGCCAAAGACAATTTCCAACACAAATACATTTACAGGATTGCTAACCTTGCCATTGTAAAATGATTACTTTTCTACTTCGTTACCCTTTCCCTCGGTTATCAATCCAGTTTTGCTATCTGAATTATCTTACTGCCAGTTGTTAAAGTTCAATGCAGAGGGAATGCTGTGCTTACAGATACTTTTGAACACACAATCCACAGAAAAGTTACATTGAATTTAACTACAACAATTCTAAGCTCCTCAGAAAGGTTGGGTTTAATATGTTTTTAAATTATAAGACACAATACAAACTCAGAACGACGTGTGCCCCCACCCTGAAAGCTGACAAATAACACAATTAACTCTTGGAGTTTTCCTGTTTTCTTCACTCTCATTTACAACCTGTTCATTCATTTGGTTCTCTACTAGCGTTTGTAAGAGGACACAATGATTTCAGAAAAAAGTTATCAGAGAAAGACTTTCATTTCTTAATTCCACTTTGGATATGAATTAAGTGGAACAGATCATTATCAGATCTGAGAAGCGGGCACTCATGTGCCCCGATGTTTGAACCTGCATATTCACTGTGTGCCACACACCAGGTTGAGGGCGTCAGTGCTTGGATTTTTGAGACAGAGAGACCTGGGTCCAATCCCAGCTTTGCCACACACTTGCTACGTGACCTAAAAAAGTCACCAACCTCTCTAGGTCTCAATTTCCTCCTTCGTAAATTGGGATGCTAATAGTACCTGCCTCGCAGGGTTGAATGATTAAATCAACTCCATGACTAAAGTTCCTGGCACTCAGTAGATGTTGGCTATCTTAATCCTTAATTGACACATCATAAAAGATATATATGATTAATATGTATTGTGAGATTTTTTTAATAGGCAGAACTGAATTATTAAAGTTAAATAACTTACCCTAGGTTACTCAGATAAGACACACAAACCTAGGGTGAAATTCTGTTCTAAATCCCTCCCCCTGGTTTGAGAACAGCATGTGTATCCTCCAAATTCAGGTATATTATATTCCCAATCTCATTGGAGGACTCAGTCTTGGCCTTTGAAAATATAAATAATGTCAGATGGACCTAAAAGCAAAAACAGATTAGGACGGAGTTCAAAGAATTAGAGAAGGACAATGCAATGAAACAGCATCAAGTACACAGGCTCTTTCACACAGTGCAGACCCTTGTGGATGACTGAAGAAAGTTCTCACTTCCAGCACACTTAGAGGAAGATGGAACCTACCTCCCAGGCATCCAAGAATGTTGTTTTACTGGTAAGGATCTTGCCTTTATCATCTTTGGGGAATATGTCCTCCCCAGGCTGTAAATGCAGAGCAAAAAGCTTAGTGCGAAGTGCATCTGAACATCTGGTTCTGTTAACTGGGTTTCAGGATCCTAACTCGTGCTCTACACCCACATTGCATACCATTTTTTCAAGTTCCAGGGTACAAACTTCAAGAATGTGAGTTTAATGAAACCTCTAAATCAATCAATATTATGTAAATTCTTATATTTCAGAAACTGCTAACTGATGGTAATATCTACAATTAGCATATTCCAAAAGCAACCATTATCACCATGGGCATTAACTTCATAAACTCCATATACGCTTGGGGGCAAACTTCAATTTCAAAATCACCAGACAAGGGTCAACTTCCAAAACAGCGGCTTCCTGAGGCAAGATGCGGGCCAACTTCTATTCTTGCAGCCTCAAGAAGCCTGGACTTAGGGATGGCATGCTATCATCCCCCTAGCTGATCACGAGGTGGGGAGCTGGGAATTCATGTCCTTCTCCCCTCTCAGGAGCAGGCAGGAGCAGAGCCCCAGGTAATATGTGCCGTTTCTTCCATGAGGACTGGCTACCTTCCAGCATGACCACACTTGGGCTTTACTCCAAGATGGCACTCCCAGGGCGGGCTGTGGTTCACACGAGGGTTAGCCCTGAAATATCGTTATGTAAGAGCCCCCTGGGGGGACACTTGGCATGGAATCAGGACCATGGTGACGTGGCAGTTGCAGCTTGCCTGGGCTGCCAGAAATCCTGATTCTCTCAGATGCAGCTGAGAGGAACCTAGGCACGCAGTCAAGCTCCGCAGCCGCACGTGGACTCGGCCTCCCTTCCAGACCAGCACCTTTCTTCCCCATCGTCTCCTCCTCACAACCTGCAGCTCAAGTCATGAAGCGCAAGGCCTCCTGCTTCAGCCTGCCCAGCCCCCAGGCCTGGCCCAGCTGCTATTCTCCAGCTCCCGCTTGGGAACTGGAGTCTGGGACAGAGAGTAGCTCAAACCTGTAATCCCTGTGGCCAGTGAATAAGATAGATGTCCAGATAGTCCAGTTTCAGATCCTTGAGGGTCTTCTGACAGGCTTGCTTCACTAGCGGTCTCTCGAAGAAGGTGGGCCATAACTGCAGAGATGCAACAGTGAGACGTCAGTACTGGGGAGAGAAAGCGCCACGTCACACTCATTCTCCCCACTTTTTGACGGACACCTTGATCTAACCTGGGGGCAGGCCAATTATAGCACTGTTGGTTAACACACATCATCCAGGTATGGAAGATAACCAGGGTGCTCAGGAAGTCAATGACATTATAAAGGTTGAGGGTTAGTTCCTTATCAAATATCCTGGTGTTCTATATGTCTCCTGTGTTATTTAGCATATTTGGGCACTGTGTTTGTTTACATGGGTTATTCCTTTCCTTAGTTGTAGGTTTTCTGAGGACAGGAATTGTGTCCAGTGTTTAAATGTCCAGCATTCTTAGGGCTTTGAGAGCAGATGGTCCTCTCTCTGGACTCCCGTGTCTCCAAGCCTGTAGGCCCCCAGTGATGACTCAACAAGTAGCTTATCCAGACTCAGCCACTGCATACAGTGGGGTCTATTTGTCCAACCAGATGCATATAGTTCCCAAGTACCTGAACTAGTGTTTTCTAGCAAGTTGGGTATAACACAGATCCAGTGATTCTCAATCCTCTCTCAATTGACCCTCTCCCTTTTTTTAAATAACATTTTGTAATTCACCTTTTACTAGACTGAACTAAAATGAACTTCATATTGACAATAAAAATGCTCTCATCATTTTCCAAAATAACCCTTGGCTGAGAACCCCTGGGTACAGCCGTTGAGACCACAGTGCTGAAAGGTGGGCCTTCAGGATCATTCCCTGACTCCACCCTTAGCCTGTGAGTGCCACAGGGCAGATGGATCCCACTGATGGGGAGCAGGGAGGCCAAGGGCACGGCCATGGCTCAACGGAGCCATCCCCCTAGGGGAAAACTGTGTGGAGATGGGTGGGGCAGCAGCAGTGTCTCCACATCCCAATACTGGTCTAGAGTGTGGGTTTGTTTGTGTCCAGAGACGTTATAAAGGCAGCGAGGAAGAGGGTTGGGGGAAATGAAGTGAGCGCTTAGAGGGAAGGCTGGCAGAATTCTGGGTGCTGACCAAGTCCAAATACTTCCGCCTGCCTTGAAGTGCAGTCCTCCTCCCAAATGAGCCCCATGTACCTTGCTAACAATGAAGAGTTCCTCCCTCTTCACAGCCTTCTCTTGGATCTTCTCTTGGATGGCTTCCCCCACCTCATTCTGGTTCTCATATAGATAGGCACAGTCGATGTGGCGGTATCCTGCATCAATGGCCACCTTCACAGCCTCTTTGACTTTGCCTGGGGCAGACTGAAAGGAAAGAGAGAAGACCATCACATACTCTCATCCCCAGACCACCTTCATCAGGCTCTCCTACACAGCCCAGCTCCTCCAAACCAAGGCTTCACTGGGGTCTCATTTTCCAGGGGAGACCTGGGAGGAAAACACACATTGGAAAACTCTTCAAAAGAGAAAGAAGGAAAGTGAATTAACTTTATGATTATGGCCTCAAGTCCTCTGCTAGCTAAAACCCCATCCCCTCTAAATCTAGTTAACCCTCCTGCCCTGAAATGTTGCCTGGTGTGTGGCAGAGACAGCTGGCCCTACTGCAACCCTTTCTAAAGACCAGGCTGACAGCTGGATTCTGAAATCACCCAGAGGAATTTTCAGACGACTGCCCCAAATGGCCACTATCCAGCATAAATCCCGGCTCACCACCTCCTAGGTGTGTGGCCTGAGCAGATAACTTAATTTCTCTAAACCTTGTCTGCAAAATAGGAATAAGAATAGAACCTGCCTCCTGAGGTCATTTTGTTGACTAAGTGCACAGTGAATGTACTGTTTTAGCCCAGCGCCTGGCACACACCAAGGGTCAGTGGGTGCACACCAATATAGAATTATTGTCACAGAGCAAGGAGAAGTAGAAAACTTTGTAAGAATGGAGTTTCTTTTCCCGCAAAAGGCAAAATAAAAAGAAAGAATGCATTAGAAATACCACATTCTGTCTAACCTAGTCAAGCCAAACAATGAAAAAACTGCACGTAATACTGCTCTTTCACAAAATCTTTTCAAAACCTCTTCTATTGTAAAATAATGAACACGTTCAGAAGCATCGCTGAGTGCTCTTCCCAGTCACCACAACCTCCTTTACCTTCACTGGTAAAAGTACATAATCCTTTAAAATTAGATCATCTCCTCATCTTGAAAATGTCTCCCTTCATAATTTTTACTCCCTAAAATTTTCTTTACATTTATATGGAGTGAGCGTATTCACTGGAGATCTGGAAGTGATTATCTGTCACATCTGTGTCAAGGTCAATGCTCTGATTTGGGGAACAACAGCCCTTTTCAAGTAAGAGAAACTGGGACTGAATCCATCTAGAATTGGAGTGCTCACCCAGACTGACCAATAACGCTTCCTGAGAATGACCCAGTCCTGGGACAAAGAGGGCTCCTACTCTCTAACCTGGAGAGGTGAAGGGAAAGAGGAGGCTCATAGAAGAAAAGAGCCAGCAGAGAAAAGCATCAACAATGGACAAGAAAAGAAGAAATGCAAAGACTGCTCCTGGTAACTAGTCAGGATGGTACTGTCACTGATGGAAATGAGAAAGAAGGCAGTTAGGGAATTATGGGGAAACATCACCCTAGGAGAGGCTCAGGAGTCTGCTTTCCTGTGCACTGGGAGGTGCCTGTCTGGCTTTTGCCAGTTGACTTGAGCACACCTTAGGAAGCTGAGCTCCTGACTCCCACCCTGGCTCTCGTTTTGCTGGGTCCATCCTGCCTGTGGTCTCAGCGCTTCTCAGACTCTACTGTGCACCAGGACCTCCTGGGGATCTTGTTGAAGATCTGGGGATGACCTGGGGATGTTGTGAAGATCTTGTGCAGATTCTAACTCAGTAGCCTGGGGTGGGGCCTGAGACTCTGCATTCTCACAGGCTCCCTCCCAGGGGCACTGATGCTGCCAGCCCAGGTTCCATGCTGAGCGGTGAGCAGTGCCAGGGCCTTCTGAGCCCTGGCATCCCCTCCTCTCAGCCACCCAGGCAGCAGCAAACCCATGGCCCCTTTAAGTGTCCTAGAGCCAGGGAGAGTTAGAGGGAAAGGTGGCTAAGAGACAAACTGCCCTGGAAAAGCTTGATAATTGTTAGTGAAGCTCTCACCATTCCTGCAAAAAGCCAGACTTGCAGCCTGAATCAGCCCTAAGGAAAGCAACCTCAGTCCTGGCTCCAGGGCCAAACTCTTACCTCCCCAGACCCCTGCCTCAGGGCATTCCCTACCGACAGAGGAGAGAAAATGCTCAAAGCCCCTCAAGGGATGCACATTCCAAATATTTGTATATTTACCCTCCAGGTGCCCAGGCCCACAATGGGCATCTTGGCCTTGGTACTGAGGTCCACGAAGCTGGCCATGGTGAGTACAGACACGGTTCTGAGCCAGCAGGTAGATGTCTTGTGCCCTGGTCAAGGGGAGGACACCTATCCTGGTGCAGAGGGAGGAGCTGGAGGCTGGGGGCGGGCAGTCGTCTCTTGCCCTGGCATGAACCGGAAGTCCTTACAGCCTTTTGTAAGACTGAGTAATGTTAATGAACTTTCAACACCACAACCTCGTGTAAAGTCCTCCCTGCTACAAAATACATGAATTAATTTTATCAATTTTTGCTTTCTTTTGCTAGTTTTAATAAACAGAAAGTAAAAGTGTCCATGTATTTCAATTTGTTCATATCTAATTGCCCTATAATTCTACTTTTTTTCCCCCAGAGCATAGACATTACCTGTTAACCACCTGGATAGGATCTTTAGATGCTAATATTCTTCATATATTTATTTCGGATTTGGGGCTTTGATTAATAATTGTGTTTATAGTGAATTAAAAAGTTTTTGTAAATTCTTGTGACTTCCTTAAAAAAAACTTTCTGATTATAAAATGATACCTAAGAAAAGTTGGAAGGTGTAGGACATTACAAATAAGGAAATATTAATCACTTATATTCTTAACACTCCAGACACCATTGTGAGAGCACTGTTCTCTAGCCTTTTTTCTGTGCATTATATATTTTTAATACACTGCAAATGCTTAAATACCACAAGATAAATTAAACAATACCACAAAATAAACTTTTCTATACATTTATAAAAACTCTTTTTAAAATTGTTTTTATATGAAACATGATTTTTAATGGTTGTAAAAGATTCTGTTTTCTGGATATATTATAATTTGTTCTATCATTTCCCCTGTTTTTAGACATTTAGGTTATTTCCAGTTTGTTTCTATTATAAATAAATAGATTTCAAAGAACCTCATTGTGAGTAAAGTAATGGACTCATTTTGATTAACTTTAGGCTAGTTCTCCAGAAGTGGGAGTATATGGTAAAAGAAATTTATTTTAGTTTATCTTATGAGGTGTGGTTCAAAATTAAGTTTTTTCCCAACATCATTTATAGAATAATGCATTTATAGAATAATGTTTGTGATGTTTCAAAAATCATTTATGAAACATTTATAGTTTTCATTTCTTTAATACTACAAAAGTCATATATAGATGTGATCTTTGTAAAAAATAAAAAGAAAAATCAGTAGAGAACACATAAAAGGTTATGTAAGAAAATAAAAACCATCCATACTCCCACATTTAGAGATGATCATTGTTAACATTTTGGGGCATACTTGCAGATGCCCACTTAAGTCGAGAAGTCTCAAAGCGGAGGAGAACTGTGCCCCGTTTCCCAGGGTGAGGCTGGGAAGACGACGTCAAGTCTGGGATGGAAGCTCCTGGACCCCTGAACTGTAGAGTGGCAATGACTGCAGGTGGTGTCCAGGTGAGTGGGCCCAAGGGTGGCCTCAGGATGTCCCATGAGCCCCAGCCCAGAGCTGGGAGAGCAGCCTGATTACTCAGTCCACCGGGGAAGCCGGCTGAAAGGAAGGAGCCGGGAGCCCACAGATGTCTCAGAGCTGGGATTGTGGAGGTTGTCATGTGGACGTACACAACCCGCACATCATATTCAGGGGAGCTGGATCGAGGTTATAGATCCAGTGGGCAGTGTGGCCAGGGAGTTGATGGGGATGCGGACATCTGGAATGACTGCACAAAGGGATGAGCACACCTGGGGACCAGATATATGAGTCACATCTCAGGGGAAGCCAGTGTCAGATGGTGATCCACCCCAGGCACCGCTCCTACACTGTGACATTTAGCGAGTCTCCCCCTAAACCCAGCTGAGAGCTGGAAAGAAGAAATCCTAAATGTGGTGGATTTTAATCCTGAAACAAATAGGAGTCAGAGTGAAACAAAGGAGAAAGCCAGGGTAAGTTGGAAGTATAACACAGAAAATTTTCACAAGTGGTAAGATCTGCCAGAAGCAGTTGATCCCAATCCATTTTTTTCTTCATGCCTTCAGAAATTAATTTTAATTTCACTTATTAAAAAAAGTTTTATTTCCATTATGAGAATTTATGGTTCAGAATTTATCTCGTGGGAAGAATGATCCAGGCACAAATCTTGCCCAGCTTAAAACAAAGAAACAAAAAAAAGTCTTGATTTCAGATGAGGAGAGGGGTGATACTGAGTCTAGCACATTCTCTTTATAGTTTATTATTATTATTATTATCATTAGTATTATTAACAGGACCTGTACCACCTAATATTACATGGATTAACATATTTTCTCATTTACTCTTGAAAAGAACCTCATAATGTAGATCCTGTTTTTATCCCCATGTTGGATGAAGAACTGACACATAGAGATGCTGAGTTTTGAACTTTATTTAAGTATTTCAATGGAACCATATTCTGCATTCTTTTGTGGCTGGCTATTTTCACTGAACAGTATGCTTGTAAGACTCATCCACATTGCTGAATGTAGCTGTAGTCTGTTTATTCCTGCTGTTGTATAGTATTCCACTGTATGAGAGACCACAATATTTTTATTCAACTACTGATGAGTATTGGGAATCTTTCTAAATAGGGACTTTTATGAAGTAGCCATGATACATTCTTGTATGTATCTTTCGGTGAATACATGTTCAAATTTCTAGTGGATAGTTACATGGGAATGGAATTGCTGAGTCTGAGGGTAAAACACTGGCATTTTACAAAGCTCCCCGGGGCATCCTAGGGTGCCCCCAAGGTTGAGACTATACCCTAAACACCGTGCGGATGTTTCTCATAGTACAGTCTACCAACCTTGGCACCTAAACCAGCTCAGATACTTGTTAAAAATGCAGATTCCTGCATCTACTGAACCAGAATGGGGAGAGGAGGATGTTCCTTGTGAATCTACCCTTTAATAACCCCACGAGGTGATTCTTACACAGCTCGAAGTTGGAGAACCACCGCATTACGGCATATGGCAAAGAAAAAGTCGATCTAGAGTCAATGATAGTCTTGAGCCAGGATCTTTTGAAAGTGATGAAAATGCAACTGCTAAAGGGAATGATGACGTTTTCCCTTCAGTGAGGATTTGTGGATAAGAAGTACTCCTCTCAGGCATTGTTAATTTTGAAAGCTTGCTACAAGAAGGCAGATAGTTTACAGATTTTTATAAAACTTGGAAACTCATGAAAGCACTGTTTTGTTGGATTTCTTACCACTGGGGTTGATAGAATATGTCCATAATCACATAAAATGAGAAGCATAGGATGGATCTGAGTCAAGGCCATAGCATTCTTATCAGCAATGGAAAAAGAACAAACACAGGCTTTCTTCCAGGAACTATTTCCTATTTCTTTGTAAAACACAAGCACCAGAAGCACTTGTCAGGCCTGTTTAATCTCTACCCATTCAGAGTGGAGTCTCTCCCTTGGAGAGCAGGACTCTTCTCTGTCTCACCTGGTTCCTGCCTACAAGAATCCACCTCCCGTCTAGCTGTTCCCTGAGTCTTTGGTACCCAATGCCTTAGTTCCTCTCAGCCCAGCTTCTTACCCTAGTTAGAAAATACTGTAGCTTCTGCTCCGTCTTATTCCTGCTCATGCAGTTTTTGATTTGCTTTTTAGTTCTTTTCCAGCAGTCTGGTTGCCCAAACTTCTTCTGGAACAACTTGCCCCAGGCCATCTCTGTTTTTAACATACTAACTCTGCATGTAAGCTCTTAGGTCCTTTCCAACTGAACCCCAGCCACGGAGCAGGCCCACACCCAAGCGCCGTAGGTGTTATATTTTACCCACAACAGCAAAGGGCCACATTATGACATTTGTGGGCCCTAGACATTTTTGTCTTTGGGTGCCCCTTCTTCCATAAAAAAATATTTACAACTATATTTTATGATTGCATTGGTATAAGGACTGGATTCATCATTATATGTTCATTATTATATTTATGTTGTTTTTCTGAGTTTAAAAGAAATTAAAATTAAAATATCTTAATGGTCCCTAAAAATATCATGGGCCCTAGACTCTGTGCCTATTGGGCTTCATGGATACGTGGGTCCTGTACATAGCCTTTTTTCAGATGTGACAGCCTTATCTTTTTCTTATGACATTTTTTTTTCATTCATAGCCTTCATTTTCTTGAGAAGTTTTAGGTTTACAGAATATATTGATACATGATTACTAACTAAAGTCCGTAGTTTACACTAGGGTTCTCTCTTTGCGTTGTACATTCTATGGGTTTTGACAAATGTATAATAACACATCCATCATTAAAATATCATACAGAATATTTTCACTGCCCCCCAAATCCTCTGTGCTCTGCTTATTCATGACTACTCCCTTTTTTTTCCAAACCCTGGCAACCACTAATTGCTTTACTGTCTCCATAGTTTTGCCTTCTCCAGTATGTCATGTAGTTGGAATCATACAGTATGTAGCCTTTTCAGACTGTCTTCTTTCACTTCACAATATCCATTTAAGTTTCCTCCATGTCTTTTCATGGCTTGATAGCTCATTTCTTTTTTCACTGACCAGTGTCCATTGTATGGGTGTATCACAGGTTGCTCATCCATTTACCTATTGAAGGATATCTTGGTTGTTTTCAAATTTTGGCAATGATGAATAAAGCTGCTATCAACATTCATGTTCAGGTTTTTCTGTAGACATAAGTTTTCGACTCATTTGGGTAAATACCAAGGATCACAATTGCTGGATCATATGGCAACAATATGCTTAGTTTTGTTCTTAGAACATTTCTCTCTCTGAAACCTTGCCTTTGCTTTATACACATCCAGCCCACCTGTCTAAGGTATCTAAAAACCCACTGTGATTTTCTCTGCACTTCTGTCATCAAGTGTGTGCTTGCTCCCACAATGGGAAGACCTTCCCATCCAGCCAATGTTCCTTTACTCCTCCATCCTGCAGACAAGTCCATGGGGCTTCTAACTATGCGGCATCTTAATTGCTTTCCAGGAAGTGTTATTATGTTGATGAAAATAGGGGTGAAGCAAGCTTTTAAAGGTCCATTTCTGTTCCATCAAGATTCTGCTAATAGACCTGAATTAAGTCACAAAGCCCCAGATCACAAGAAGAATATGAGTTTCTGTTTATTCACTGTAAAGCAAGAAGTTCAACACAGCTGAAAGTTGGAGCTGGAGTTTTTTGTGTAAAAGTATCTCAGTTAGAGGAGAAAGACAGGAAGATGAACAGGAAGGAAGAAATGAAGGAAGAAAGGAAGGGAAGAAAAAAATAGGGGAAGGAAAGACAGAAGAAAGGAAGGAAGGAAGGAAGGAAGAGAGGGAGGGAGGGAGGGAGGGAGGAAGGGAAGAAGGAAAGAAGGGAGAAAGAAAGAGACAGAAAGACAGAAAGGAAAATCTTCCTGCTTTGTGATTGTTTCCACTATGAAATGGGGTCCAGAAGAGGAGAAGCGAGCAGCAGAATCTCCATTTGAAGGTTGCAATACCAGGTTCAGGGTAGAGATGGCCAAAACCTGACCTGGTTCAAGTCAGCCATGACTAGTCGTGTGGTCAGCAATCCAGGGGATGTGATGTGGACGGGGGCATGGCATAGCATCAATTTCAGCCTGCAGGTAGTCGGTTTTTCTGTCTTTTATGTGGTCTCACTTGTTTTGAGTTGGCTTTGATTGAATCTAGAGGTGAATATTAACCTCCAGGCTGTGGATTATGACATAGCTCATTGGGGTCAATTGGCATGATATTTTGTACATATGAGGAGAAAAGCTTGAAATACTCCAATAATGTATTTAAATTATCTACTTGAATATTAGGTAACGTATGCATGTTTCATAATTGGGTGGCTGGCTAGGTTGTAGTACAAAGTCTTGTGAATCTAGACATGTGGCATCTTATTGCCTATTGAATTAGTAAATTCTCTGTGACTTACAGAATAGAGAAAGGTGTATTACCCCTGATAATATTTCTTCTAGAACCATTTAAACTATGAGTCAGTGAGAAGATCTTTATTGGATAACTGGGATTAGGAAGGTATATTGTTTAGCTTTTTCTGTGTAACAAATGAGCTCATTATAATGACAACCATTTATTTGCTCATGATTTTGTGGGTTGGCAGTTTGAGCTAGAATCACTTGGTAAGCTTGTCTCTGCTCCACATGGTGTCAGCTGGGCTCATTCACATGTTTGGTCTTCATTTGGGCGGGCTGGGATGGCTGAGACCCCTCAACACGTGTCTCTCAACCTCCAGAAGCTAACTTGGACTTGATCACAAGGTGGTGGCATTTTAAAGCCTATTATTAGAACATGCACAGTGTTACTTCTGCCACATTCTATTAGTCAAGACTAGTCACAAGGCCAACACAGATTCGAGGAGTGGGAAAATACACTCCACTTCTTGATGAGAGTTGTTGCAAAGAATTTGCAAAGAATTTTTAGCCAACCTCAGAAGGCTTAAAGAGCTTTGATCAGGTACTTTCAAGCTTTATGGTTTCATACTTTTTAGAAATGGAATTTCTCTTTTATTTAGTCTGAGGAATATATATGGTAATAAGTTTTACTTTGTTTAAAATAAATACAAATTGAGGAAAATTATTTTATAGAAGAAGAATGAGCTGGGGGCAGGGATCATCTTTCATCCCTTCCACCATTCGTGCATCAATTTATCCGAGAGGGAGCAGAAGCAGCAGCTAATGTGTCTGGTATAAACCAGGAAGAAAAGAACAATTCCCGGAATGGTGGGGTGCAGAAAGCTTTCTGGGCAGAGAAACAGTATGAGCCAAGGTCCTGTGGTGGGAGAGACTGAAATACATTGGAGCGAGCCAGCGTGTGGATGCTCCAAGAGCAGAGCTAAGAGGTGAAGCAGAGAGGTATATAGAAACCAGATGGTCCAGAGCCACAAAGACATTTCATGGAGGTAGATTTACCACGAAGCTGAAAAAACTTAAGTTCCAGCTGCCCTCACATGCACAGGCCCTGCCTTAGGCTTAGCTACTGTTTTCTCAATAGAGGTTATTTACTTATTTATTTATTCAACTTTAGTAAGGTATAATTGACAAACACAATTATAAGATATTTAAAGAGTACAATATGATGATCTGATACACGTATACATTGTGAAAGGATTCACAACATCAAGTTAATAAACACATCCATTATTTCACATGTTTACATTTTTTGTGTCTCTATGTGTGATAACATTTAAGTTCTATCCTTTTGCAAGTTTCAATCACAAAATACAATGTTTTCATCTATGGTCACCATGCTATACGTTATATCCTCAGAACTTATTCATCTTATAACTGAAAGTTTGTGTTCTTAATAACTTCTTTGTATTTCCCCTTCCCTCGCCCATGGCAGTGACCATTCTACTCTCTATTTCTATGAATTTGACTTTTTTTTTGAATTCCATATATAAGTGATGCCATGCAGTATTTGTCTTTCTCTAACTTCTTTCACTTAGCATAATGCCCTCAAGGTCCATCCATGGTGTTGCAAATGGCAGAATTTTCTTTATTCTAGGCTGAATAACATTCCATGTATATATATATACCACATCTTCTTTATCCATTCATCTGTTGACAGACACTTCAGTTATTTTCATCTCTTGCCTATTGTGAATAATGCTGCAATAAACATGGGAGTGCAGATATCTTTTTGATATCCTGTTTCCATTTTCTTCGGATATACCCAGAATTGGGATTGCTGGATAATATTACAGTTCTATTTTTAATTTGTGAAAAACCTCCATACCATTTCCCATAGTGGCTGAACCAATTTATAGTCCCACCAACAGTGCACAAGAGTTGCCTTTTCTCCACATGCACACCAAACTTGTTGCCTCTTGCCTTCTTGATGGTAGCCATTGTCCCTTTATCTTTGATTTTTGATAAGCTTCATCATAATGTGTCTTGGAGAAGGTGATTTTGCATTGAGATAAAGGAGTGATCTATTAGGTTCATGAATTTGAATGTCCAAGTCTCTTGTCAGGTTTGAGAAGTTCTCAGCTACTATTTGTTTAAACACACTTTCTACACCCTTCTTCTTCTCTTCTCCTTCTGGAAACCTGATTATTCTAATATTTGTGTGTTTCATAGAGACTCATAGATCATGGAAACTTTCTTCACTCTTTCATTCTTTTTTCTTTGTTCTCCACTGATTGGTTTATTTCAAAGTTCCTATCTTCTAGATAACTTATCCTTCCTTCCATTTGGTCTACTTTAGTGTGGATGCTCTGTATCACATTGCATTTTTCATTTATTCATCGAATTATCCAGCTCCAGAATTTCTGTTTAATTTCTGATGATTTGTATCTCTTAAATTTCTCGTTTGTTCATGTATTTTTTTCCTGATATCATTAAACTGTCTTTCTATGTTTTTTTGTAGCTCATTAAGTTTCCTTAAAACAGCTGTTTTTAATTTCTTGTCAGCTAGATCACAAGATTCTGTGCCTTTGAGGTCAGTTATTGGAGAATTATTATTATCTTTTGTTGATGACGTTTCCTTGATTCTTCATGTTCCTTATTGTTTGCATTGCTCTTTTCACAGCTGAGTAGTATGCACCTCATCAAATCTTTACTAGCTGCCTTCAGATAGGGTGTACTTTTCATTGGTCCTGCTATATCTGGGGTTTTCTCTCCGACTGTGCATGGATCCACGGGCTCCACACTTCTTGCTCCCTGTTGTGGCAGAATTCTTAAGCTTTTATGTTTTCTCTGCTGCTTGCAACTCACCTGGCTGGCTGCTGGGAAGGTCTCTTTTGTTCTTCAGAAGGTGGCTCCACAGTTCAAGCTTGTGGTCTCTCCCTTGCCCACTGACCTGGTCTGCTTTGCTGATAGCACTCCTTTTACTGCACTCATTCTTGCCACCGCACTTGGGAGTGTGCACAAGGAGCTGGCTGTAGAAAAGGAGAAAGTGTGTTTGCTTGGGGTACTAGGGTTGCCTGCGGGCCATAGGGAGATCCTCAGGTGAGGTTTTCCCAGTGGCTTGTGGGTGGGCTTCCTGCTGGAGTCCTGAGCACAGTCAGCCCCTTGATATTCTTATCTGCCTCTTCCCTGATCTCCCTCCTTCCAGTCATGGAGGTCTCATATCAGACTCTGGGTGCGGCTGGAGAGAAACAGGTTTCTCCAGCATCTCCCCCCACAGCTGGGGTAGCAGGGCACTCACTCACTGCTCTCCTTTTCCCCTGAGTAGTAGGTCACCACTGATAGCTTAGCTTCATGCTGTGTGTTTTGGAGGACAGCCAGAGAGGGCAAAGGTCCTCTTACCGCGACCACTGTGTACAAACTCATTTCTTTTTCCTGCAGTGGTGTGCTAGAATCTCCCCTGGAGAAGGCTAGACTTCTACAAATTCTTTTTCATCTGTGGGTATTTGCCCAAGTCAGCACTCTCCAGGTTTTCGCTTGCTGCAAGAGGTGGTCCCGCAGCCTGTATCAAGGTCTGTCTGCCTATTACCAGATGCACAGGTTGGCGATAATCCTCTTGAGTCCGTTGGCATATAGTGCTGGATCCCACAACTTCAAAAGAGGCATTTCTGTTCAAGGATGGATGCCTCATTAGTTGTTAAAAAGACGGGGAACAAAAAGGAAGGACGTCCTGTGCTGCCGTGATGCTGATATGAGAATTGTGTGTTTTAGAAAGATGCCCATACATTGCCTAAGTCAGAGAAAAGATTCAGTTCTGAGTTTTGCCACTTTATATGAACCTTCTAATTTGTGACTTTTAAATATTAAAAGAAAAATAAAATAATGTTTAAACAAGGTTGAGAGAATTTCATTGCAAACTTTAGAGTAAAATATAGTTAGGAACTACATCAACATTTCTTCTTTATATGACTATAAGTGCTCTATACAGATCAGCTGACTGATTGCCTCTCAATCTCATTGCCATTGAACTGTGTCACCACGTCCATTTTCACCCAGATCTCTGAAGTAGCTCCTACCTGGTGTCTTTGGTCCTACTCCTGTCTCTCTAAAAGCAATGGTTCTCAAAGTGTGGACCCCAGCCCAGCATCAGCATCAGCAGCAGAATCAGCATCACCTGGTATCCTACTCTGTTGGGCTACCATAACAAAATACCACAGAATGAGTGGCGTAAACAACAGAAATTTGCTTCTCACAGTTCTGGAGGCTGTAAGTCTAAGATCAAGGTGCCAGAAGGGATGGGTTCTGGTAAGGGCTCGCTTCCAGGTTTGTATATGGCAGCCTTCTCACTGTGTCCTTACATGGCAGAAAGTGAAAGAGAGCAAGATCTCTGGTGTCTCTTCTTAAGAGGGCACTAATCCCCTCATGAGTGCCCACCCTTGTGACCTCATCTAAACTAATTACCTCCCAAGAGCCTAATACCATCACATTGGTGGTTAGGGTTCAGCATGTGAATTTGGAAGGGAAACAATCCAAACAATAGCACCTAGAAAGGTGTTAGAATTGTAACTCCTCAGTCCGTCCTCCCGACCTACTGATATAAGAAAGTTTTATACATTAAATTATAAAAATTATATTAAACTATATGGGGAAGCTATTCTAGTTGTAGCTTGATTTGGCCTAAATTTTATTTGAACAAAAGAAACCTGACTTATGGCCTGTCGAACATACATTGTACATCTGCTTTAATCATTACCCTAAAGTAAAGAATGTGCTCTTTTGAAGATAAGAATTGATGCCTCCCTTCTTATGATCCAGCACTCTTTGAGGTTAAGTCTCCCTTCCTGTGATGACGGGGTCATGTTGATGTGCTGGGTACATGCTAATCTGTAGGAAAATATCTCCTTGAACCCTTGAAGGAATGTACCCCTGTCATGCTTGAGGTAAGTCCTTTGGTTTGGAAGTGGTGTATAACTGTGCTGAGAATCACTCTTCTCTGAGTGCTTTCTTCCTTGTAAAGGCTGCAAGTCCCAGGCTATAGTCCTTAGTTTGGCTCAAATAAAACTCTCTTTCCTGTTCTTTTACAATATCATGATTATTGATTACTTGTGTTAACACTACTGATTCAGAAACACTGGAGATACAGCCCATCAATCTGTGTAGTAACAGCTCTCCAGGTGGTTCTGATGCATGCTAAAGTTTGAAAAATGCTGGTATAAACCATTCTCAACATTATACCCTTTTAACACTTAAATGGATCACGTTCCCCCCTGCTTAAAAATCCATGTAGGGGCTCTAGCCAGTGGTGCCCTTTTAAGCCATGTGTCCTTGAGTGTCCTTGTTTGGGCTACACTCCAGCACTCATGATGGTAACAGTCCTGGGTTTGGCTAACCCAGGTGTGTTCTTATGGGAGAGTTAGGACAGAGACCCTTGCGGTCTGAGGGAACATGGATGCCCTCCAGGGGGGCTCTGGTCCTTGAAATGCAGGTCATACAGGGACAGTGCCCCTTGGCAAGCATGCAGCCTTTGTTCCTCTGCCTACTTAAGAAAGCTTCTTCTCTCAGGGGGTGGTTGCGGGTCCACATTTCATGTCTTGCTGGCCGCCACTGGACTTTCCCTGTAAGTAGCTCCAAATAAACACATATGTCTGCTTCACTGTCTCCAGCTCTTTTCTTCGGTCTCTTGACAACCTATCCCGCACTGCTCACCCAGCTGGGCGTGTGGAGGAACAATCCATCAATGAGTTCCCACTGCACTTACAGTGAAATACAGAGCTCAGGATAGAGACTTTGAGGCCTCTGTGCTCTGCGCCTTTGCTGCCTCTCCTGCGTCTTCCTGTGCCACTCTCCCTCTGCTTCTCTTGTGTCACCCTTGCAGGCCTACCTGCTGTTTCTCAAAGATTCCAAGTTCTTTCCTGTCCCAGGGCATTTGCACTTGCTTTTCCCTCTGCCTGGAATTTTCTTGTACTGGCTCTTCACAAGGCTGACTTCTCTCTTCATGTCTCTGCTCAAATGTCTCCTCTGAGCTGATGTCTCCTTCCCCCACCAGCCTGTGTAAAGTGGCATGCCTACCCACTCTCCCCGAGTATTCTCTACCTCACTCTCCAGTTTATTTCTCATATCAGCTTATTACAATCTGAATTAATGCTAGTTTACTTGTTGATTTCTTTCTCCTATCTCAAGAATGTAAACTCTATGAGGAAGAAATCTTGTCTGTTTTGTTCAGCACCATCACCCCATTGTCTGATAGAGTTCCTGGTGCATAGGTGTTCAATACATACTTCATGAATGAATCAATGAAGGATGGTGGTTGGTGAAAATCTCAGCCTTCAAGGTAGTAGGCTACACAGACTCTTACATTGCTTAAAAATTTGAGTCAATGCAATTTTTTGTTTTTTAAATAGCCAACAACTCTATCTTTCTACTGCTTCTTCGGTATCTATTGTTTGTCATCTCCTTCACCTCAGAGGAAACTACTTGCCCCCTGCAGCTAGTGCTCCCATTTCTTCCCAGCTTGAAGCTGCTACCACCCAGGATGGCTGATAGTGGAAAGTTCCTGGAGGAGAAATTTGTGATAAAAGGTAAAGGAAGGAGCGGCCAAGAGAAAGTCACATCATCTCACTTGACCACAGTATTTGGCAAACTTTCCATTCAAACAGGACGTATGCGGATGTGCCTTCAGCCAGATAGCTACACAAGCATGCACGGTCTCATTGTTGTTAAATACAGAAGGCAGGTGGAAACCATCCAAGATTGCCGACTGCATGTGGATTCCCTTTGCCCTTAAGCAAATATTAATTCCATGAATGGATTGTAGAACACCCACACCAATAGAGGGAGAAACCATTAGGATTAAAGGAAACATTTTCAATCTGGAAAAAGTCAGGAAAGTATGACAAAAAGAAAATAAATTTAGATAACAGAAGTTTGATAAAACTTATCCTTTTTACAATAGATACGAATATGTTGCATTTACCCACTAAAAGTCAAAAGAAACTATTGCCTTTAAATGGGCAAGGACATTGTCTTCTTCACAATTTATTATTACCAAGATAACCCTTACTGAGCGCTTACAATTCTTCTAGAACTAGACTAATGCTTGTGAAACAATTAATCTTTACAACAATCCTCTGGTATCCCTTGAGGATTATGCTTCATAAATATTTATTGAACCAAAATGATTAATTCAGTGCATGTTCCAAGCCTGTCAAATTTGGTAAAGAGCTAAATCTACATAACATGTTTGTAAGACACAAACAAGGATGAGATACAATGACAAAAGAGTAACACCTGCTAGATTCATGAGGAAAACACTAAGGAAATAACAAACACTTATACTTGGGAATGAAAATGCAAAACAACTCCATAGGTACAGAGGAAATTTTAAATTATTTGAAATGATTTTATCTAATTCCATTCTAATAAATTGTAAATTGTGAAATATTGGTATAAGTTGTTAAAATGTCCTAAAAAAGAACTAGAAAAACTGAACCTAAAATAACTACAGAGAAGATGAAGAATTGGTCAAAGAACAGTATCTCCTTCCCTCCCACTCTCTAAAAGTTATAAGTCCATTTGGGTTTATAGGTGAACCCTCTTCAAAACTTTCACAAACAAATAATCCCTCTATGTTTTAACTCTTCCAGAACCAGAGAAAGAAGAAAAGCTTCACAGTCTCTCTTAAGAATTCATTATGACATGGTTACCAAAACTTCACAAAGAGAGTTCACCACGAAAACTAGAAGCTCAGAGACAACATGGATGGACCTGGAGGGCACTGTGCTAAGTGAAATGTCAGACACAGAAAGGTAGATATGGTATGATCTCACTTAAATGTGGAATCAAAAACAACCAAACTCACAGAAAAATACATCAGATTTGTGGTTGCCAGAGGTGGGGGTTAGGGGTTGGGGGAAATGCATAAAGGTGATCCAAAGGTACAAACTCTCATTTATAAGAGAAATAAGTCCTGGGGATGAAATGTACAACATGATGACTATAGTTAACACTGTTGTAAGATATATTGAAACTTGCTAAGAGAGTAGATCCTCTCTCTAGTTCTCATCACAAGGAAAAAAAAATTTTTTTTGTAACTAAATGAGATTTGGATGTTAAACTTACAGTGGTAATCATTTCGCAATACGTATATATGCTCAGTCTTTGAGTCCATTGTAAACTTATATAGTGCTGTATGTCAATTATATCTCCATAAACTGGAAGGAAAAAAAAGAAAACTATAAGCAAATACACTAATGGATATTGGTGTAAAAATCTACAATATTAAAATACAGAATCTAACACCACTTTAAAAGAAGTCTACCTTATGATCAAAAAGAATCTCATTCTTACATTATGTGTTAATAGCTTAGGAAGGAAAAAAAATATGGCCTAGTGGCTGAGAGTTGGGGCAAGGAAGAGTGACAGGGCCCTAGGACTAGGGTACCAAGCCCTCAGAGGACACTGCTATAGTAAGCAGGGAGTTGGCAATAGCCCTCTCTCAGGCTGGCTACATCAAGAAGAATTAGGGAACCATTCCATCCCAGGAGAAGCAAGAAAATGCCGTGTCCAGATGCTAGTGGCCTGTGGCTGTTGGTATATTCCATCAAAACCCTGGCACCCAAAAGCATTAACACCGGAGCTGGGACAAGACAGTCAAGGGTCAGAGGTGCCTCAACAGCTATAGTATGGTTGCTGGAGAAGACGTGGGTGGGAGAAGTGGAGCAGGCAGGGCAATAGGACACTGCCATCAGACTTTGTTCTGTCCCCTCATTGTCAAGGGGTGTTAGTCTTGAAGAGTCACCTGGCAATAGCAAAATCTGCTGGAAAGGGGTCCTGGAAATGTGGTGCCACCCAACACTTTTGGTAATGAGCAAACATTTCCCTTGATGAGTATCTGAGTTCAGTTCAGGAAAGTCTCATCTTAAGTAATATAAAGTAAGAGAAAATGTAGCAGAGAAACTGCCCCTTCGAAGACGTCAGTGCCCTTGCCCCCTTTACAAATAATTCCTGCCTGTAATAATGTAGAACTACAGTGTTAGAGCTTTCCCTAACAGTCACTGCTCTCATTGCCCTAGCATTCCTGCCTGCTCCTGCCCCCCCATCTCTTCCTGTCAGCCTTCAGGTGATAATTTCATAGTAAACTTCCATTAAATCTGATTCTGCTGTTTTGATTTCTGAAGAAAAGCTACTTATCATAACCTGAACAATTTACAAGGCCACCTGGCAAGCATGCATGTGCATGTACTCTCACTGCCCCTTGCCCTCCTCCTCCCGTCTCTCACTTCCTGTCCTTTTCCACTCACCTGGAGAAAGATGGGACAGGCGGACAGGTGATGAACCATATCCGCCACTCTCATCTTTTGTTTGAGAAACGTTTATTAAGACAATAAGTGTCCACCATGGCCCAGCCACTGTGCTGGATGCTGGGATGCAGTCCCTGCCCTCTGGCAGGTGACAGTTCCAGGCACAGGCAGAGGAGGGGGATGAAGGGCTCCAGGCCCAGCCCCCACCACAGACCACAGTGCAGCTTTGGCATCTCAAGGGCTGGGATGCCATGAAGAGAAGAGCTGTGGCATCAGCTCGGCATCATCACAGAACAAGCTGGCCTGGACAGGACAGAGAGGTCTGGGCAGGGGCCGAGAGGCATCTTCCCAGGGGAGACTAGGAGACTGTGGGCAGATGAGCAGGCCCGGGAAGCCTAGTGCTGGTGTCATCGAGTGCTGTGGTCATGGCTCCCACTGGCAACCTTGTGTTGGTGATGCTTTGCAATTTAGACTACGTGATTTATATTACAGTCTGGATATTTGTAGTTGAATGAAAGCATGAATTTCACTAAGATATTATTTTGTTAAGAATCTCAAAAGCAGATATTCTTTATCAAATGGTTCAGGGAAAATCTTCTTCAGATCAGAAGAAAATAAGTGGAAAGGCAGTATTTCGGAAAGATTGGACTGCTCAATGGGACAACGATCAGCAGTAGGGTAGCTGTGGTGATTGTCCTGAGGGCAGGAGCAGGGGCTGAACCCGAGGAAAAGTGGGTAAAGGCTTGTCCAAGGGCTGTCACCACGGCTGTCTCCAGCTGTCCTTCTCACTTCCCAGGACCCAGCTTTTCTCTCTCTCACAGTTTTGTCCTGTCCGCCCCATTTTTTTGTCCATCCAATTTCCTGACTTGCTCAGAGTCCCTGACTCACTTGACGTATCAAGGCCAAACCAGAGTCCAACAGTCTGCTGAAGAACCTTCCCTCATTTCACATTCTGCTCAAAACCAAAGTACAAACAGCAGCTCACACACCCCTCATTACACATTTGTGCAAGCACCGACCTTCACCTTGAGTTACACCCTAAAACACAAGCACATTCAGGAGAAATTCCTTGGCCACCCCACTGTAATAACAATCAATCAATAAAATGTGATTACAAACCAAAGAAGTATATGCTTGGTGACAGGTTTCATGATGAATTTATCAAAAGAATAAATTAGTTTTGCCCTCTCTCTTGTGATAAGAAGAGAATGAAGGATACTTTCTTCTGCAATAAACTCACACTGAGCAACTACAATTGTAGTCCAGCTGCTTCTCAACATTTCTCTGAAGGGCATGAACATGTGCAGGCAGCCTCATCAGTTCTGGCAATAGGCACTTAGTCTACCCAGTTGATTAACCGGCCCAGACTTCATCATGACAATCTCCTTACTTCAGTTTTCCCCAGTCACTCCAATAGGAAAACGTGTACAATGATCCTGCTCTATCTCCCTGCCTCCTACCCCACATCCAAATATAGTTCCGGCATTATTGACTCTTCTTTTAGAAGGTGTCCTATCTCAATTCACACCTTCCTGTTCCGCAGCCTCCACTTAGTTCAGAACCATATAGAATCACCCCAGACCATTGCTATGGCCTTTGGCTTCCCTTTGGCCCTCTCCTCCTCCCCACTGCCCTCGGATCATGTTAGAGAGCTTCCAAACATGTGGTGCATGGAACAGCTGTTAGGTGAACAAAAAAAAAATGGATGTATTCAACAAAGTTTAGGAAATTCTCAGTTAATTAAATTTAAATAGGTCTCTTTTCCATAGGACTTGTCAGAGCTTTAATACATTATGCGCATTGTGACTCTTGAATAGGAGGTATCAGACATGGTTTTTTAAATTTTTCTTTTGTTGAGGTCATAACATTTTATAATATTTTGAAATTTCAGTTGTACATTATTGTTTGTCAGTTGCCATATATATGTGCCCCTTAACCCCTTATGCCCAACCCCCAACCCCCTTCTCCTCTGACAACCACTAGTCTGTTCTCTTTGTCTATGTGTTTGTTTATCTTCCACGTATGAGAGAAATCATAGTGTTTGTCTTTCTCTGTCTTGCTAATTTCACTTAACATAATACTCTCAAGGTCCATGCATGTTGTTACATATGTGACCATTTTGTCTTTTTTACGGTTGAGTAGTATTCCATCGTATATGTATATATATATATATATACCACATCCTCTTTATCCATTCATCAGTCAATGGGCACTTGGGTTCCTTCCATGTCTTGGCTATTGTACATAATGCTGCAATGAACATAGGGGTGCATAAGTCTCTTTGAATTGTTGATTTCAAGGTCTTTGGATAAATACCCACTAGTGGGATAGCTGGGTCCTATGCAATTTCTATTTTTAATTTTTTGAGACATTTACATCCTGTTTTCCATAGTGGCTGCCCCAGTTTGCATTCCCACCACCAATGTCTGAAGATTCCCTTTTCTCCACATCCTCTACAACATTTGTTGTTTTTTGTCTTGGTAATTATAGCCATTCTAACAGGTGTAAGGTGATCAAAACTCATTGTAGTTTTGACTTGCATTTCCCTAATGATAAGTGATGTTGAACATCTTTTCATGTGCCTGTTGGCTATCTGTATATCTTCTTTGGAAAAATGTCTGTTCATATCCTCTGCCCATTTTTTGATTGGGTTGTTAGTTTTTTTGTTGTTGAGTTGTGTGAGTTCTTTATATATTTTGGGGATTAACCCCTTGTTGAATATATGATTTGCAAATATTTTTTCCCAGTTGGTGGGTTGTCTTTTTGTTTTGTTCCTGGTTTTCTTTGTCCTGCAGAAGCTCCTTAGTCTAATGTAGGCCCAATTGTTTATTTTTTCTTTTGTTTCCCTTCCCCGAGTAGACATGGTATTCAAAGATATCCTTCTAAGACCAATGTCAAAGAGTGTACTGCCCATATTTTCTTCTAGGAGTTTTATGATTTCAGGTCTTACATTCAAGTCTTTAATCCACTTTGAGTTAATTTTGGTGTCTGGTGAAAGACGATGATCTATTTTCATTCTTTTGCATGTAGCTGTTCAGTTTTCCCAACACCATCTATTGAAGAGAATTTCCTTTTTCCATTGTATGTTCTTAGCTCCTTTGTCAAAGATTAGCTGTCCTTAGAACTGTGATCTGATTGGGATTGCATTGAATCCATAGATTACTTGAGGTGATATGGATATTGTAATGATGTTTCTTCTTCCAATCCATGTGCGTGGAATATCTTTCTATTACTTTACGTCGTAATCAATTTCTTGTAATAATGTCTTATAGTTTTAATTGTATAGGTCTTTCATCTCCTTGATGAGATTTATTCCTAGATATTTTATTCTTTTTGTTGTGATTGTAAGTGGGATTGTCTTCTTGAATTCTCTTTCTGTTAGTTCGTGTGTAGAGTATAGAAATGCAGCTGATTTTTGTAAGTCGAGTTTGTACCCTGCAACTTTGCTGTAGCTGTTGATTATTTCTAATAGTTTTCTGATGGATTCTTTAGGGTTTTCTGTATATAAAATCATGTTGTCTGCAAGAGGCGACAGTTTCACTTCATTGCCACTTTGAATACCTTTTGTTTCTTTTTCTTGCCTAATTACAGGGGTCAAAACCTCGAGTACTATGTTGAAGAAGAGTGGTAAGAGTGGGTACCCTTATCTTTTCCCTGTTCTCTGAGGGATGGCTTTCAGTTTTTCACCATTGAATATGATGTTGCGGGCCGGCCCTGTGGCTTAGTGGTCAAGTGCGTACGCTCCACTGCTGGCGGCCCAGGTTCGGATCCCGGGCGTGCACCGACGCACCGCTTCTCCTGCCATGCTGAGGCCGCATCCCACATACAGCAACTAGAGGGATGTGCAACTATGACATACAACAATCTACTGGGGTTTTGGGGGAAAAAAAAAAGGAGGAAGATTGGCAATAAATGTTAGCTCAGAGCCAGTCTTCCTCAGCAAAAAGAGGAGGATTAGCACGGATGTTAGCTCAGGGCTGATCTTCCTCACACACAAAAAAAAGAATATGATGTTGGCTGTGGGTTTGTCTTATATGTCGAGGTTCTTTCCTCTATACCCATTTTATTGAGAGTTTTTATCATAAATGGATATTGGATCTTGTCAAATGCTTCCTCTGCATCTATTGAGATGATCATGTGATTTTTATTCCTCATTTTGTTAATGTGGTGTATCACATTGATAGATCGGTGGATGTTGAACCATCCCTGTGTCCCTGGTATAAATCCCACTTGATCATGGTCTATGATGATTTTAATGTATTGCTGTATTCAGTTTACCAACGTTTTTTTCAGGATTTTTGCATCTGTGTTCATTAGCAATATTGGCCTGTAATTTTCCTTCTTTGTGTTGTCTTTGTCTGGTTTTGGTATCAGGGTGATGTTGGCCTCATAAAATGTGTTAGGAAGTGTTCCGTCTTCTTCAATTTTTTGGAATAGTTTTAGAAGGATAGGTATTAAATCTTCTTTGAATGTTTGGTAGAATTCTCCAGAGAAGCCATCTGGTCCTGGACTTTTATTTTGGGGGAGGTTTTTGATTACTGTTTCAATCTCCTTACTAGTGTTTGGTCTATTCAGGTTGTCTATTTCTTCTTGATTCAGTTTTGGGAGGTCGTATGAGTCTAAGAATTTATCCATTAGAAGAATTTATTCATATCTTCGAGATTGTGCAATTTGTTGGCATATAGTTTTTCATAGTATTCTCTGATAATGCTTCATATTTCTGTGGTATCTGTTGTAATTTCTCCTCTTTCCGTTCTAATTTTATTTGAGACTTCTCTATTTTTTTCTTAGTGACTCTGGCTAAGGGTTTGCCAATTTTTTTTATCTTCTCAAAGAACCAGCTCTTAGTTTCATTGATCCTTTCTACTGTTTTTTTGGTTTCAATTTCTTTTACTTCTGCTCTAATTTTTATTATTTCCCTCCTTCTGCTGACTTTGGGCTTTGTCTGGTCTTCTTTGTCTAGTTCTGTTAGGCATAGTTTAATCGCCTATTTGAGATTTTTCATGCTTGTTGAGGTGGGCCTGTATTGCCATATATTTCCCTCTTAGGACCTCTTTTGCTGCATCCCATATGAGTTGGTGTGGTGTATTTTCATTTCCATTTGTCTCCAGATATTTTTTTATTTCTCCTTTAATTTCTTTATTGATCCATTTGTTGTTCAGTAGCATGTTGTTTAGTCTCCACATATTTGTCATTTTCCCAGCTTTTTTCTTGTGGTTGATTTCTAGTTTCATAGCATTATAGTTGGAAACGATGCTTGATATGATTTGAATCCTCTTAAATTTATTGAGGCTTGCCTTGTTTCCCAGCGTATGGTCTATCTTTGAGAATGTTCCATGTGCACTTGAGAAGAATGTGTATTCTGCTGTTTTTGGGTAGAGTGTTCTATATATGTTAAATCCATCTGGTCTTATTTTTCTTTTAATTCAACTATTTCCTTGTTGACTTTCGTCTGGATGATCTATCTATTGATGTAAGTGGGGTGTTAAGGTCCCCTTCTATTATTGTGTTGCTGTTAATATCTCCTTTTAGTCTGTTAATAGTTGCTTTATGTATTTTGGTGCTCCTGTGTTAGCTGCATATATATTTATAAGTGTTATGTCTTCTTAGTGGAGTGTCCCTTTTATCATTATATATTGCTCCTCTTTGTCTCTCATTGCCTTTTCATCTTGACTTCTACTTTGTCTGATATAAGTATGGCAATACCTGCTTTCTTTTGTTTGCCATTAGCTTGGCGTATCATCTTCCATCTCTTCACTCTGAGCCTGTGTTTGTCTTCCTTCCCCAGGTTTGGGATGTTCTCAGTTACTATTTCTTTGAACAAGCTTTCTGCTCCTTTCTTCCAGTCTTCTCTCTCTGGAATACCTATAATCCTTATGTTGCTTCCGAAATGAGTCAGATATTTATTGGAGAATTTCCTCATTTCATTTTAGTCTTAGTTTTCTCTCCTCCTCTGCCTGAAGCATTGCTATAGTTTTGTCCTTTAAATTGCTGATTCTGTCCTCCATAATATCAGCTCAGTCATTTAAGGACTAAAGATTTTTCTTTATCTCATTCACTGTGTATCTCATCTGTAACATTTCTGATTGGTTTTTCTTTACAGTTTCAATCTCTTTTGTGAACAATTCTCTCTGTTCATTAATTTTATTCCTGATTTCATTGAACTGTCTATCTGAGTTTTCTTGTAACTTGTTGAGTTTATTATGATAGCTATTTTGAATACTCTGTCATTCAGATCATAAATTTCTGTGCCTTCAGGATTGATTTCTGGGTGTTTGTCTTTTTCCTTCTGGTAAGGACTATTAATACATGCCTTCATACTATTGGTTGGAGTGGATTTGTGTCTTCACATAGTGGTAGTATCTGGTGACAGATTCCACCTGTCGCCACGGGGGCAGGAGGCAGGAGCTGCATATTCTGAGTCCACTGTGAACCCTGAAAGCTGTGCCTGTCCAAGGCTGGGCCACTCCTTGGGACCACAGCAGCACTGTGGGATCTCCCAACAGATGGGAAAGTGATCACATGGTGGCTCAGTACCGCCGTCACCTGCTCCCACAGTCCCGCTGAGGTGTGGTCCCACCTTGAGGACTGCGGCGGTACTATGGGCTTTTGCAGCAGTAGGGAATTCATTTGTCCAGACATGTAGATCCACCGTCTCCTCTTCTTGAGTTGGCACCGGCCACTGTGCTTGGTGGGCGGGGATTCCCCATGGAGTCCAAGCCAGGCCACTTCTTGGGACCTCAGCAGCACTGTGGGCTCTCCCATCGGATGGGAAAGTGATCACGTAGGGGCTCAGGATTTCTGCCACCTGCTCCCACAGTTCCACTGAGTACACTCCCACCTTCGTGGCCACAGCGGTATTAAGGGCATTCACAGCAGCAGGGAAATCATTTGGCCGGGCAAGCTGATCCACCGCTGCTTCTTCCTGGGTCACACCAGCCACTGTGCTTGGTGGGTGGGGCCTCCCAACGGGGCTGAGCCTGGGCCACTCCCTGCAACTGCGGCAGCCCTGTGGGCTCTCCCCCCACATAAGAAAGCGATCACGTGGGGCTCAGGGCAGCCGTCACCTGTTACTGCAGTCGCACTGAGCACGCTTGGATCCTTGGGGCCAAAGTGATACTATGGGAGCTCCAGCCGGGAGAGCAGTCACACACGTGCACAGAGCTGCCAGGGACCGGATAGTTCTCAGCATCCACCACCTCCCCGCTGGTATAGTCCATCTACTTTCAGATGTGTAGCTTCACGGGTCTCTCAGGTGTCCTGTTGTGCTGTGTGGGTATCTTCCATTGATCAGTGAATGTTCATTTAGTTGTAGCTCAAAGGGGGAGAGATAAAGGGAACAGCTCACTCTGTCATGTTGCTGATGTTAGCGTTCCTAGGTTTTTTTTGATCATAGAACACCATCGCCCCACTCCCATCTGTTTTGTTAGTAGATCTTCATTGAGACAAGTGAACTGAAGACCACACTGTGAGAAACAATGCTAAGAAAACTTATTTCTCAAAAACTGTGTTCTAATACTCCAGAGTGCTCTTACTACATACTTAGAATTTTGCATTATATGGAAATAGAAAATATTCTCTGATATTTCATATTAATTTAAAAATTTATACCATATTTCATAACTAAATATAATGTACAAATAAGGTATAAAAAACATTATAAAGGACACCTGTGGCCCCACCACACAGCTGATGAAGTAAACCAGGGGGCAGAAAACTTTTCCTGTAAAAAACCAAAATTTATCAAAAGAGAAAATTATCTTTGCCCTCTTTCTCTTGAAAAGAAGAGAATGAAGGGCTGCTTTATTCTTTGTGGCCATGTGGTCTCTGCCACAAATATTCAACTCTGCTTCTATAGCATGAAAGTTGCTATAAACAATATGTATATGAATTAGTGTTCCAACAAAATTTTACTTAGAAAATAGGAAGCAGGCCAAATTTGGCCCATGGACTGTAGTTTGCAAATGGAATCTGAGGTTGCCAGGCACAAGGGCCAGGGATGCTACAGCAGAGGCCCATCTCACTTACGTGAGATGTCTAGGCCACTTAGTCAATGGAAATGTTTAATTGGGGAATACAACCTATTAAGATGCTCTTTCACAGTTTTAGCACCATGACTGAGTGCTAACCATCCTTTTCCCATAGTGCAACTCATGGTAATTGGGCAGATTTTAAACGGGTCTAGAGTACTTCCCATTGACCCCATTGAGTGATCTCTCTCATTGGGAAGCAATATTTATTTAAGCCATATACCCAGAGGAAAGGAATTTGGCTGTGTACTCAAGACTTTTTTTCTTTTTACTCAGACATTCTGAATCCTAGAATCACAGAGACACGGCCTCAAGTTTATACTCTTATGAAAAATAATTTATAGCATATGGTAGGCAAAATAATGACCCCCAAAGATATTCACGCCCTAATCCCCAGAACCTGTGAATATGTTAGGCTACATGGCACAGGAGAATTAAGGTTGCAGATGGCATTAAGTTTGCTAATCTGCTGACCTTGAGATGGGGAGATTATCCTGGATTATTCAGGTGGGCCCAATGATATCACATGGGTCCTTATAAGTGGAAGAGGGAGGAAGAGAGATGAGAAGATAGAAGAGAGAATCAGAGAGATGGCAACATGAGAAGGACTCAGTCTAACATTGCTAGCTTTGAAAATGGAGGAAGGAGACCATGAGCCAAGGAATGTGGGCAGCCTCTAGAAGCTAGAAAAGGCAAGAAAACAGAATCTCTCCTAGAGCTTCCAGAAAAGAAATCAGCCCGACTAACATCTTGATATTAGCCCAGTGAGAACCGTATCAGAGTTCTAATATGTAGAAGTGTAAGATAAAAAATTTGCATTGTTTTGAGCCCCAAAGTTTGTGGAAATTTATCACAGCAGCCATAGGGAAGTAATTCACATAGTATACGTAAAAGTAGTTCTTCTTGTGAGGGAAAAGATAATTACATTGTATTTATGTCTGATTTCTATTGTCACCTGCATCCAGAGGACTACTTGCTATAATTTAGGAAGCATAGACAAAATTAAAGTTGTTGAAGCTAATAAAACTTATGACAATACTGATGTTGATGATTAGACATTTTGGGAGATTGAATTAAAGCCCCTGCAGGATGTCATCTTTATGGAAGGGAATTGGGCTGAAGATTTAGATTTAGTTAATTCTAATCATAATCACTCAACAGATGTATAGCATAAAGTGCAGATAGCTACAGATCAGGAAGGCAAAAGATTTGTAAAGTTACTGCAAAGATATGAGATAGTTTGTGCCAGAATTACCAGATGCTTCAGGTATCTGTTTCAATCTAAACCACCCCCTCCCTGGCTATTGACTGTGTGGAATCTGTATGGACATTCTCATGTCAATCTGATGAGACAATGTCGTGAGGCAAGCAAGTGCTGTCAAACTGAGAGTGATTAATTCATCCTAAAATGGCTTTGACCGTGGATCGGGGGTGGACTGTGCTATTAGAGTTCATTCCAGCAGGCCCGCAATTAGCCTAAACTGTCTCACTGAAATAAGAAATGCAATTCCATGATGTTGTGCATGATCTGCCCCTGGTATTGGTGAGGACTCCAGGGGAGTCCCGCACTGCGGCTGGTTACCTAGCAAGAATGTCTAATGACCAGAGGGTGTAAGAGGTCCCCGCTCCAACAACATTGGAGGCTCAATGAGGATCTGGGAACTCATTCTCTAACACTATTCTTGCTCCCTCATCCCTTAGAAAGTCTTCATTAGGACTGTGGTCGTGTCTACTTTTGTAACAGAAAGGAACCTTCACGTGGGCCTAGGACAGCAGAGGGTGGGAGGTGGTGGACTTGACAGTGGGAGGATGAGGTGGTGATTGTCTCTTTTCTTTATGCAACGTTGTGTCTAAATATGCAGAGATCATTAGCTAAACTTGAAGGAAAAGTGTTGGTAATTTCAAGAGGAAGGAGAAGGAGCAAAATAGTTTCAAAGGAGGGCAGACAGTAAAGGACAGAGAGCACAACTGACCTCTTGGATTTCCTTACACCAATGGATTTTTTTTTCCTCCTCTACTCTTTGGCTGCTAGCAGCCATATTGTCTGGTGCTTTTCTTTTTGACTTTTTCCCCACAATCAGTCAACCCTGCACCCTAGTGGCCTGTGGATGAATCTCTCTATTAACTGAGTTATGTACACAAACCTCAAGATCACAGCTGAAGTCACCCTCCACTGTAAGATGGAAACTGGAAGGATATGCCTGTTATTATTTACAAGGAGAGGGGGTTTCTCATTAGCCTTTTCATCCCTGTCTTCCATAGTAATCTTTAAAGGAAAGTCCTTGGGCTTAAATTCCCAGTTCTAGGACTTCCGTGGTCATTACAAGCATTGCCCTTGACGAGGGAAGCATGCAGGCAGCCACAGTTGGGTTATTCCCAGAGTATTTGTGTTAAAAATAATGAGTAGAGGCTGCCCTGCTGCCCTCTTGCCCTTCTTTCTGACCAAGAAGCTATCTTTGGAAAACTGACTTGCTGGACAGGAGGGGCTGGTGAAGCCCTAAAGAGTAATCCATCCTAGTCTTGACGGAGACTCCCACCTCCTCACAGAGCCATGACCTGGGAGTCACACGTGAGGCAGCTCATGCACGACTGAGGGTCTAGTGCCATCTTCCCCGCTATCAATGCAGCCCATCGCTTAGCCTCTCTGGGCCTCAGTTTCTTCACATGTAAAATGACGATACTGCGGTGGTTCTCAGCAGAGAGAAGGGGCTGCCTATAGAATAGCTTGGAATGCCTCTACAGCACACGTATTCTTTCTTGTCTCTTGTGAAAAAGACTCCAAGGCATTCTCACACACCCACCATGCAATACTACAAGACCGTGGATGCTCCTAACAGATGGAACACATAATCTGAACTAGCTCTGCAGTAGTAAGCTGTATTCAATCTAGGAAAATGTGGATATCTAAAGGTTTGTTTCAGAATGAGCCTACAAGGGTGGAGGAATGAATCTAATGCCTTTCCTGGCCTATAACTGCTTTGGCAACTGCAGATGTGACTGAAAATTTCATCTACCCAGACCACTGTGGGGCTGACTGTACATGTCAGACTACAACCAGCAGAGGGCAGCACATACCTCTGTGCCTGGCATTCCAGACAAATGTAATACACAACTTGGCCCTCAGGTAGTATGTGCTGGGGAAGGACAACCAGCTTTAACAAAGTCTGCTTGCACATATCAGATTAAAAGTCATTTCGAACACAATCTGGAACTGAAGCCCAGGTCCAGAGCTACATGAAGGCAATGTTCAGAAGGAGGATCATTTTGTCTTTGGATCCTCAGGGCTATCTGTATGTCTCTCTTTTGCTTCTCAGAGTATTGTTTGGGGAGTGGCAGCATTGACCTGAACTAGGAGTTTGTCAGAAGTGCAGAATTTCAGGCTCCACCCAACACGATAAAATAAGGCAAGATCCACGTGTAATCATACAGTGGAAAGAGTTAATTTAACACCCATTTGTGGTGTGTACCTTAGAGTATCTCCCCTTTATGATGGCTGTAGCTTTAGTGGAAGACTGGTGTGGCTTTATTCCAAAAAAATCCAAAAATAGTGAACAAATTTTAGGAAGGATTTATTAATTTGTTAGAAATGTGACACTGAGGACGCTGAGGTCTGCAAAGCTCTCCTTACTTGAGATGTAAGCATGGAAAATAAAATCAGAAATAACAAGGAAGTTGCTTTTTAAAAAATAAAGCATTTCTCCATATCAGCTTATTTACTTAGCTCTGTTTGGTTAAATTCAAGTGAAACAAAAAATGTCATATAATTCATTAATAGGAACCTAATCTGTGTATCCTATTACCTAAGCTTTTAAATCAAGGAAATCCTAATCACAATCACATGAAGGAAAAAGTTTTCACAACATTTTAAATGCGCACAAAACAACCCCATAGGTTATTTATTGATGTGTAAATAAATATTAAAAATATAAAAATGTGGATCGGGAGTGTATCAGTCAGGGTCCAGCCAGGAGAACAGAAACCACTCAAGATTTTTGAACATTGGATATTTAATCCAAATTATTGCTTACACGGGGGATGGAAGTGCTGGGCTATCAAACAGGAGACGAGCAGGTGAGCCGACTCAGACACTAACAGCAGCAGGAAGGCTACCAGGCCTTGGGATGGAGGATTTAGGAGCAAGTGTTCTTTCCTAACCCCAGAAGCCACAACATTTGATGGGAGAAAGAATCAAGGTGGAGGCTGCCTGGCAAGAGCTGGGACCACAGAGGAAATGTGACTTCTCTGGAGATGCCACTCAAGGTAGGGAGAGAGGGAGACACAGCAGGCTTCTCCCTTCCTCCTGCCCTCCAATCCCCTAACGGTACCTTCGTTGACCAAACCCAGGCAGAATCCATCTGACTAGGGAGGCAAGAAATGTAGTTAGTAGACCCCCGCCATGCAGAAGAGGGTAAGGACTGGGAGCAAGTGGGCAAAAGACCAGCAGAGGAAGGGGGAAGCCCCTCACTGACTGGAGGATGAGCATGACCTCTGGGGAGGGAGTCAGGAGAAGGGGGATGGGAAGGAGTACAGAGTGTCCTGAACCATGATGATAACCATTTATTTCGTTAATAATTTTTTTTCAAGTTTTGAAGCCAATATGGCAAAATGTTAGCATTTGTTAAATCTGTGAGGAGGGTGGTCAGATGCTCATTATGTTATTCTCTGTACATTTCTATATAATTGGAATATTTCGTAAGAAGAAATCATTACAGAAAAAGGAAATGTTCCAGATGAATGGAAATAGTAAACTTTCTCCTTGTTCAGACACGGCTCCCTTTCCCACTCCACTCCCAGGGCTACACCACACACCCCTTCAGTGACGGGTGGCATCTTTATGGGTCTCACAGGCTCTGCCACCACCAGAGTTGACTCTTGGCATGACGACACGTTAAAGGCAAGGTGGGAGAGTGAGAAAGGGAAAAGGTAGAGAAAGGCAAGGAGGGAAGGTGCCAGAAGGCTTGGGAGGGAGAGGACAAGTCACAGTGAACTCTCCCAGAGCCTCTGGTCTTCACAGCTTGGTTCAGCCGCTTACAACCTGGGTGGTCTTGAGCCAGTGCCTTGGCCTCCCCATTCCTGCATGTCCTCTTCTGTCAAATGGGAAGAAGAGTCCCTACCTCCAAGGGGTGATTTCAGGCTTTGATGAGTTAACACATAGGAAAAGCACTTCAAATTGCGATGGCACACAGTAAATTGAATATGTGTTCCTTACTCTTATTATTCTTTACCTTTTTACCTTTATATCCTCACTGTTAGCAGACATCCCCACCCCCCAGCCCACACTGTGATCAGATCAATTAAGTGAAAAACACCGTAATTTGCTTCTCTGAGTCATATCTCCCTGTGATTTCTGGTTGAACATACCGATCTAGATACAACACCGCCTAGAATCTGACCTACAGGGGGGCCAGACTCAGTATGATTTCAGATAAGCTTGGCTAAAATAGGGCTCTACCCGAGAGAGTTACACTTCAGTAAAGCGAAGAGAGAGAATCTGCAGAGTCATCTTATCAGGAGATTCAGCTTCAGTATTCTGCATTGAAGGGATGTTTGTCCAAATTAGCAAGACTGAAGAGAAAACAAGCATAATAAGAATGTGTTATTATTAAACTCTGTTTTCAAGAGAGAAAACAAGCATAAGAAGAATGTGTTATTATTAAACTGTGTTTTCAAAGGCATTCTTCTCTGGTGTATCCTGTGGTCTTTGTGCTCTCCCAGCCTCCTCCCCAGAAGATTCTCGAAGAACACAAGAAGGAGGCCCCACCTCGACCGTCCATCAAACTGATCTGAAGGCTATGCTAGCAGGAGGGCATGCAAAGTGTGATGAGGGCACCAGAATAAACTCGTAATGATAGCTAATAACAAGACTGGTGCCAAGCACAGTGCTAGTGCCTTACAAGTATCTCAATTCATTCTCACAATACTGTGACGCAGGGAATAACAATAGAACAGTTTGGAGTTTGTCATGATCATTAAATGAGTTAATAATACATGCAAAGGGATGAAGATGCCTGGCACATTCTAAGCTAACACTCAATGGATGTTAACTGCAATTAGTACCATCATCCCAGTTTTGTGGATAAAGAAACCAACTTGGGAAACAGGAAATTTACGCCAGGTCACATGGCTAACAAACAAGTGGCAGAGCTGGGATTTGAACCAGGTGGACTCACTGCTGAGTTTTGCCTGCATTGAAGAGAAGAAGTTTCATCTCTGGTAATGTCACATTTTAAATTTGACCTTCCTTTTCATTGTAAGTAGCTGCTGCTTTGCTGTCCTCCAACAAAAGTAAGTGATTGGAAGATGGGAAAGGACAGATATGTGATATCATGTCAAACATACAACTTTTGAGATACTGAAACACTTTTTTAAAATGTGAGAAATCATTTTGGCTTTATAAACCTTGGAGGAAAATCAAATTGGTATTAGATTTCAGACCTGACAGTAATAAATGCCAGGAGCCACCTTCCCACAGACAAATATCTTTGATATATTTAGGGCAATACATTAATCAGAAAGTATTGATGGAAGATCAATAGATCATTTAGAATGATCACCTAGTAACTGTGAAAAAGTTTTCTCACATGCTTATAAATATTTAAATAATTTAAGGTGAAGTTACACCTCCTTTAAGAGGCCTTCATTTAAGAATGAATCCTATGACTTGCAAAGACAGTAAATTGTGGGACGGTGTTGTCTACCTTCTCTATTCTTTGGAAACTCACTTTCCCAGAAACCTGTTTATCCAATCTTGTGGCTTCAAATACCACCCATGTGCTACTGACTCCAAGATGGTTATCTGAAGCCCAGACCTTTCCTCTCAACTCCACACCGATACATCCAACTGCCTATTTGACATGCCCTCTTAGATTTGTAATGGGCGTTGCAAACATGTCCCAAATCAAACTCCTGATTTCTTCACTCAAATGGAAATTCCATCTTGTGTGGTTCACGCCAAAACAAAACCAAAGAAAAAAAAACTTGGAGCCATCTTTGACTCCTAATCATTAGCAAATTCACTTGCCTCTGCTTTCTCAATATATCCAGAACCTGATGATTCCTCATTTCCCCCTCATCATCACCCAGATCCAGCCACTGTCATCTTTTCCCTAGATTATGAAGAAAGCCTCTCTATGCAGAAGTCCAAGTGGCTCTTTTAAAACATAAGTCAGATCACGCCAGCCCTGTGCTCAAAATTCTTCAATGGCTTCTCAGCTCACTCAGAGCTAAAACCAAAGCCCTTCAGTCTACACCCCTCTGCCTGCTCTGAGCCCGTGATACCTCTCTGTGACCTCATCTCCTGTCACATCATCCCTCACACATTCTGCTTCAGCCCCACTGCATTCCTTACTTGAGTGATATAAACATAATTCCACCTCATGGCCTTTGCGCTTGCTGTTCTCACTGCCAAGAATGCTCTTGTTGAGTGATGTCAGCATCATGTCAGAGTGAGCTCTACCCTTAGACTCTCCCCACTAAGATACAATGAAAAGGACACTCATAAACAAACAGAGGACAACCACACAATACAATAGATGTTTGAGATATCCATGCAGCCATATGTCTGAAGGTGGAGGTGCTGGACCCCCCAGGAGGCAGTGGAAGGGGGTAAGTGGATCTCCTCTCCCTCCCTGAATGACAGTAATCTAGGGTGTGGGACCACACATGGCTCTGAGAGGAGAGGGAGAGAAAGGGCAGCCTTCCACAGGTTCACCTTCACTCTCGAAGCTGCCTCTCAGAAGGAGGAAAAGCTCCACACTGAGGAGGCTAAGCAATCACAGGGGCATCTTCAGCAAGCCAAGCAACCCCGACGGGCAGACAGCAAGTGTAGAGCAGAGTGCCCCCGGGATTGTGCACCCGAAAGAAAGGATCCCTCCCCCCTCGGCTGATCTGCCAGAGCAAGAAACTCCTGCTGGAGCATCTTTTCATTTGCGTGGAAAGCAGTGGCAGCCAATGGGCAAATTCAGACAGCTTCCAAAGTAGACTCAGCACTGCCATGAATCACGGCAGACTCAGAATATACAGCTCCTGCCCGTCCCACGAGTGGTGGCAGGTGGAATCTGTGACCAGATAATACCACTATGCAATGGCACAAATACACCCCATCAAATAACATGAAGAGGTTTATTAAAACTCCAGACCAGAAGGAAAGTTACAAGCACCCAGAAGTCAATCCTGAAGGCACAGAAATTTATAATCTAAATCACAGAGAATTCAAAAGAGCTATCAGAAAAGGAAAAAAAAAAAAACCCTCAATGAGCTACAAGAAAACTGAGAAGGAGAGTTCAATGAAATCAGGAATAAAATTCATGAACAGAGGGAATTCTTCACAAAAGAGAATGAAATTAAAAAATAAAAAAAACAAATGTTGGAGATGAAAAGTAAAATGAATGAGATAAAGAAAAATCTGGACTCTTTAAATAAGAGAGCTGATATTATAGAGTACTGAATCAGCAATTTAGAGGACAGAAATCTAGTAATACCTCAGATGGAGGAGGAGAACTAAGACTACAAAGAGATGAAGAAATTCTCTGAGAAATATCTAAATCGTTAGCAAATGGAACATAAGAATTATAAATATTTCAGAGGGAGCAACAGATAGGAACAGAGAGCTTGTTCAAAGAGATAATAGCTGAGAATTTCCCAAATCTGGGGAAGGAGTTGGAATTACAAGTAAGTGAAGCCAATGGAACTCCTAATTACATCAATGTAAACAGACCTTCTCCAACGTATATATTAGTAAAACTGGGAAAAAGTCAATGACAAAGAAAAAGTACAGAGGGCAGCAAGGCAGGAGAAAATAACCTACAAAGGAACGCCTACCAGGCTTTCAGCAAATTTCTCAGCAGAAACCTTACAAGCTAGGATAGAGTGGAATGATATATTCAAAATTCTGAAAGACAAAAACTTTCAGTCAAGAATACTCTATCCAGCAAAAATATCCTTCAGATATAATGGAGAAATAAAAACTTTCCCAGACAAACAAAAGCTGAGAGAGTTCATGACCACAAGACTCCCCTACAAAAAATGATCAAGAAGACCCTCATACTTGAAAAAAAGAAAGAGTTCAAAAGCCTTGACATGGAGATAAATAGGCAGACAAAATCAGGAAATTACAACTCTCGATCAGAACAGGTTAGCAAATACTTAATTATAACATTAAAGATAAATACTTAATTATAACATAAAGATAAGATTAAAGATAAAGGGAAGGAAAGCATCAAAAATAACTATAATCACTTCATTTTAACCACAAACTCACAACACAAAATAGAATAAGTTGTGACAAGAATAAATTAGACAGGGAAGAGGAAAGTGATGGAACCTGTGTAGACTAAGGAAATAAGAGGCTATCAGAAAATGAATTATCTCCTCTATGAGATCTTTTATACAAACCTCACAGTAACCACTAAATGCAAAATCAGAAAAGAGACACAATGATAAATAAAGAGAAAACCATCATAGAGAACCACCAAATTGAATTGGCAGTCCGAAATACATGGGATAAGAAACAAGGGAAATACAGAAAACCAGAAAACAAGTGATAAAATGGCAGTGGTAAGCCCTCATATATCAATAATCACTTTAAATTTAAACGGATTGGATTCTCCAATCAAAAGACACAGAGTGGCTGGAGGGAATAAAAAACAAGACCCAACCATATGCTGCCTCCAGGAATCCTATCTTAGCTCTAAAGACAAACATGGGTTCAGATTGAATGGATAGAATATGATGGTCCAAACAAATGGCAAACGAAAGAAAGTGGGTTTTACCATACTTATAATAGACAAAGTAGACTTCAAGATAAAAAAGACAATGAGGGACAAAGAGGGGCAGTATATAATGTTAAAAGGGACACTCCACCAAGAGGACATAACACTTATAAAAATGTATGCACCCAACAAAGGAGCACCAAAGTACATAAAGCAAATATTAACAGACCTAAAAGGAGATATTAACAGCGTAGTAGGGGACCTTAACACCCCACTTACATCAATGGATAGACCATCCAGACAGAAAGTCAACAATGAAATAGTGGAACTAAATGAAAAACTAGAACGGATGCACTTAATAGATATATGGAGAGCACTCCATCCAGAAATATCAGAATACACATTCTTCTCAAGTGCACATGGAACATTCTCAAACATAGACCATATGCTTGGAAACGAGGCAAGCCTCAAGAAATTTGAGAAGATTGAAATCATATCAAGAATCTTTTCCAACCATAATGCTATGAAACTAGAAATCAACTACAAGAAAAAGGCTAGGAAAGTGACAAATATGTGGAGACTAAACAACATGCTACAGAGCAACCAATGGATCATAGAAGAAATTAAAGGAGAAGTCAAAAAATATCTGGAGACAAGTGAAAATGAAATTACACCATATCAACTCATATGGGATGCAGCAAAAGCAGTCCTAAGGGGGAAATTCATAGCAATACAGGCCCACAATCACAAACAAGAAAAATCTCAAATATGCAATCTTAAACTATACCTAACAGAAATAGTAAAAGAAGAACAAACAAAGCCAAAAGTCAGCAGAAGGAGGGAAATAATAAACATTAGACCAGAAATAAATGAAATTGAAACCAAAAAACAGTAGAAAAGGACCCCAATCCAGCAGATTTTGCTATTGCCAGGTGACTCTTCAAGACCAACACCCCTTGACAATGAGGGGACAAAACAAAGTCTGATGGCAATGTCCTATTGCCCTGCCTGCTCCACTTCTCCCATGCAGGTCTTCTCCAGCAACCATACTGTAGCTGTTGAGGCACCTCTGACCTCTGACTGTCTTGCCCCAGCTCCTGTGTTAACACTATCAGGGTCGCAGGGTTTTGATGGAATATACCAACAGCCACAGACCACTAGCATCTGGACACGGCATTATCTTGCTTCTCCTGGCCTGGAGCGTTTCCCTAATTCTTCTTGTTACAGCCAGCTTGAGAGACGGCTATTGTCAACTCCCTGCTTAATACTGTAGTGTCCTCTGAGAGCTTGGGAGTCTTGTCTTAGGGCCCTGTCACTCTTCTGTCCCCAACTCTCAGGCACTAGACCACATTTTTTTTCTCCTTAAGCTTGTAACAGATAATCCAAAAATGGAATTCCTTTTGATCATAAGGTAGATTTCTTTTAAAGTCGTGTTAGACTCTGTATTTAAATATTGTAAGATTTTTACACCAATATCCATTAGCTTATTTGCTTGTAGTTTTCCTTTGTTTCCTTCTAATTTATTAAGATATAACGACATACAACACTATGTAACTTTAACTTGCTCAGCATAAAGACTTAGCATATGCATATATTGAGAAATGATTACCACCATAAGTTTAACATCCATCACCCCATACAGTTCAAAAACTTTTTACCTTGTAATGAGAACTAGAGAGAGGATCTACTCTCTTAGCAAGTTTCAAATATACCTTACAACAGTGTTAACTATAGTCATCATGTTGTACGTTACATCCCCAGGACTTATTTCTCTTGTAAGTGGGAGTTTGTATCTTTTGACGACCTTCACCCATTTCCCCTAAACCCTACACCCCACCTATGGCAACCACAAATCTGATGTCTTTTTCTGAGTTTGGCATTTTTAGATTCCACGTTTCAGTGAGATCATCCAGTATTTGTCTTTCTCTGTCCTACGTTTCACTTAGCACAATGCCCTCTAGGTCCACCCACGTTGTCTCAGAGCCTCTAGTTTTCCTTTGGTGAACTCTCTTTGTGAGGTTTTGGTAACCATGTTGTAATGAATTCTTAAGAGAGATTGTGAAGCTTTTCTTCTTTCTCTGGTTCTGGTTCTGGAAGAGTTAAAACATAGAGGGATTATTTGTTTGTGAAATGCTTGAAGAGAATTCACCTATAAACTCATGTGGACTTGTAACTTTTTAGGGGTTGGGAGGGAAGGAGATACTGTTCTTTGAAATTCCTCATCTTTTCTGTACCTATTTATAGATTCAGGTTTACTATTTATTTTTTGTACTTTTTTCAACTTAAACATACCAATATTTCACAATTTAAATTTATTAGAATGGAATTATGTAAAATAATTTGAAAAAATTTTAAATATCCTCTGTATCTATGGGAGTTTTTTTGCGTTTTTATTCAGTTGTGTTGATGCAAATAATCAATAATCATGCTATTCTAAAAGAACAGGAGAGAGAGTTTTACTCAAGCCAAACCGAGGACTATGGCCACAGAGGCGCAGCCTTCACAAGGAAGAAAGCGCTCGGAGAAGGGTGATTTTCAGCACAGTTATACACCATTCCCAAACCAAGAGACTTACATCAAGCATGACAGAAGTACATTCTTTCAAGGGTTCAAGGACATGTTTGTTACAGATTAGCACTGGGTCAACATGACGCTGGCATCATGGGAAGGGAGACTTATCTTCAAACAGTGCTGGCTCATAAGAAGGGAGGCATTAATTCTTATCTTCGAAAGAGCATGTTCTTTACTTTAGGGTAATGACTAAAGCAGATGTACAACGTATCTTTGACAGGCATAAGTCAGGCTTCTTCAGTTCAAATAAAATATAGGCCAAATCAAGCTAAAACTAGAATGGCTTCCCTGTATACTTTAATATATAAAAATTTCTTATCTCAGTAGGTCTGGGGAGATGGTGGAGGATTTCCAATTCTGACAACTTTCTAGGTGCTATGGACTGAACTGAGTCCCTTCCAAATTCATATGTTGTACTCTAACTACCAATGTGGAGGTAATAAGGTTTAGATGAGTTCAGGAAGGTGGGATCCTCATGATGGGATTAGTGTCCTCATAATAAAAGACACCAGAGATTTTGTTCTCTTACCTTCTGCCATATAAGGACACAGCGAGAAGACGGTCATCTACAAGCCTGGAAGTGAGCCCTGACCAGAACCCAACCTTGCTGTCACCTTGATCTTGGACTTCCAGTCTCCAAAATTGTAAGAAATAAATTTCCATTGTTTTTTTTTTTTTGTGAGGAAGATTAGTCCTAAGCTAACATCCGTTGCCAATCCTCCTCTTTTTGCCGAGGAAGATTGGCCTTGGGCTAACATCCGTGCACGTCTTCCTCTACTTTATATGGGACGACACCACAGCATAGCTTGAGAAGCGGTGTATCCGTCTGTGCCGGGATGCGAACCTGTGAACCCCAGGCCGCCGGAAAGGGAGCACAACTTAACCGCTACGCCATTGTGCCAGCTCCAAATTTCCATTGTTTAATCCACTCAGTCTGTGGTATTTTCTTATGGCAGCCTGACAGACTAAGATACTAGGTGATACTAGGTGATGCTGACGCCGGGCTGTGGTCCAGACTTGGAGAACCATTGCTTTCAGAGAGACAGGAGCAGGTCCACAGAGACCAGGTAGGAGCTACTTCAGGGATAGGGGTGAAAATAGACGTGGTGACACAGTGTTAACGGCAAGGAGATTGAGAGGGAATCAGTCAGCTGATCTGTATAGAGCATTTATAGTCATAGAAACAAAAAAAGCTGATGTAGGTCCTAACTAAACTTTAAAGTTTGCAAAGAAATTCTCTCAACTTTGTTTAAACATTATTTTGTTTTTCTTTTAAATGTTTAAAAATCACAATTTGAAGATTCAGATAAAGTGGTAAAATTGAGAACTGAATGTTTTCTCTGCCTTAGGTAAAGTGTGGGCATCTTTCTAAAAAGTACTATTCTCATGCCAGCATCAAGGCAGCACAGGACGTCCCTCCTTTTTGTCCCCCTTCCTTAAACAACTAATTTGGCATCCATCCCTGAACAAAAATGCCTCTGTGGGAGTTGTGGGATCCAGCACTATACAACAAGGGACCCAAGAGGAGTCTCACCCACCTGTGCATCTGGTAATAGGCAGACACACCTCAGTACAGGCTGCGGGACCACCTCTTGCAGCCAGGGAGAATCTGGAGAATGCTGACTTGGGCAAATACCCACGGATGAAAAAGAATTTGTAGAAGTCTAGCCTTCTCCAGGGGAGAGTCTGGCACACCACTGGAGCAACAAAAAAATAAAAAATGAGTTTTTAAATAGTAACAGGGTAAGAGGACCTTTGTCCTCTCTGGCTCTCCTCCCAAATACACAGCATGGGGCTAAGCTATCCACGGTGACCTCCTGCTCAGGAGAAAGGAGAGCAGTGAGTAAGTGCTCTGCTACCCCAGCTGTGTGGGGTGATGCTGGAGAAACTTATGTCTCTCCAGCAGCACCCTGAGTGCTCATTTGGGACCTCCATGACTGGAAGGAATGGAGGAGATCAGGAAAGAGGCAGATAAGAATATCAAAGGGCTGACTGTGCTCAGTATTACAGCAGGAAGCCCACCCACAAGCCGCTGGGAGAACCTCACCTGAGGATCTCCCCACGGCATGCAAGCACCCCAATACACCAAGTACTAAACCCACACATCCCCCCATTCTGCAGCCGGTTTCTTGTGCACAATCCCAAGTGCAGTGACAAGAGCGAGTTTGGTGTCAAGAGCGAGTGCAGTAAAAGGAGCACTATCAGCAAAGCAGACCAGGTCTGTGGGCAAGGGAGAGACCACAAGCTTGAGCTGTAGAGCTACCTTCTGAAAAACAAAACAGAAGTTTCTAGCAGCCTGCCAGATGAGTTGTAAACAGCAGAGAAGACATAAAAGCTTAAGAATTCTGCCACAAATGGGAGCAAGAAGTGTGGAGCCCGTGGATCCATGCACAGTCGGAGAGAAAACCCCAGACATAACAGGACCAAGGAAAACTACACCCTATCTGAAGGCAGCTAGTAAAGATTTGAGGAGGTGCATACTACTCAGATGTGAAAGCAGCAATGCAAACGACAAAGAACATAAAGAATCAAGGAAATACGTCATCACCAAAAGATAATAATTCTCTAATAACCAAGCTCAAAGGCACAGATTCTTGCAATCTAGCTGACAAAGAATTAAAAATAGCTGTTCTGAGGAAACTCAAAGAACTACAAGAAAACATGGAAAGACAGTTCAATCATATCAGGAAAAAAAGACATGAACAACATGAGAAATTTAACTAAGAGATATAAATCATAAAAAAGAACCAAACAGAAATTCTGGAGCTGAAGAATTCAATGAATAAAATGAAAAATGCAATGCAATAGAGAGCATCTGCGCCAGAGTAGACCAAATGGAAGACAGAGTAAGTTATCTAGAGGACAGGAACTTTGAAATAACCCCATCAGAGAACAAAGGAAAAAAATGAAAAAGTCTAAAATGTTTGCATGATTTATGGGACTCCCATGAACCATACGAACATTAGAATAATCAGGTTTCCAGAAGGAGAAAAGTGGGCAGGGGGCAGAGAGTTTACCTAAAGAAACAATAGCTGAGAACTTCTCAAACCTGAGAAGAGACTTGGGCTTTCAAATTCATGAAGCTAATAGATCACCCCTTTATCTCAGTGCAAAATCTCCAAGACACATTGTAATGAAGCTTATCAGAAATCAAAGATAAAGAGACAATGTCTATCATCAAGAAAACAAGAGGCAACAAGTTTGGCATGCATCTGGAGAAAAGGGAACCTTCATGCACTGTTGGTGGGAATGTAAATTGGCTCAGCCACTATGGAGGTTCAGTTTGGAGGTTCCTCAATAATTAAAAATAGAACCGCAATATTATCCAGGAATCCCACTTCAGGGTATGTCCAAAGAAAATGGAAAGGGGATATCAAAAAGATATTTACACTCCCATGGGTATTGCAACGTTATTCACAATAGGCAAGATATGAAAACAACCTGAGTGTCTGTCAACGGATGAATGGATAAAGAAGATGCAGTTTATACATACGCAATGGAATGTTATTCAGCCGTGAGAAGGAAGGACATTTTGCCATTTGTGACAACTTGGATGGACCTTGAGGGCATTATGCTAAGGGAAATAAGCCAGAGAAAGACAAATACTGAATGGCATTACTTACATATGGAATCTAAGAAAAAGTCGAACTCAGAAAAAGAGGGTAGGATGGTAGTTGCCAGGGCTGGGGGAGGGGGAAATAAGAGAGAAGTTATTAACAGAGTACAAACTTTCAGTTATAAGATGGATAAGTTCTGAGGATCTAAAGTATAGCATGGTGACTTTATTTGATAACACTGTATTATATAGTTGAAATTTGCTAAGAGAGTAGAACTTAAATGTTCTCACACACAGAGACACAAAAAAGGTAAATATGTGAAATGATAGATATGTTCATTAACTCGACGTGGAGAATCCTTTCAGAATATATAATATATCAAAACATCATGTTGTCCACTTTAAATATCTTATCATTGTGTTTGTCAATTACACCTCAATAAAGCTGAATAAATAAATAAACTGTACTGAGAAAAACATAGGTATAAAGCCTAAGGCAGGGCCTGTGTAAGTGAGAGCAGCTGAAACTTAAGTTTTGCTAGCTTCGTGGTAAATCTACCTCCATGAAATGTCTTTGTGGCTCTGGACCATCCAGTTTCTATATACCTCTCTGGCTTCACCTCTTAACTCTGCTCTTGGAGCATCCACACACTGGCTTCCTCCAATGTATTTCAATCTCTCCCACCACAGGACCTTGGCTCCTACTGTTTCTCTGCCCAGAAAGTTTTCTGCACCCCACCATTCTTGGAATTATTCTTTTCTTCCTTGTTTCTACTGGATACATTAGTTGCTGCTTCCTCTCCCTCTTAGATAAGTTGATGTGGGAATGGTGGAAGGGATGAAAGATGATCACTGCCCCTAGCTCTTTCTTCTTCTATAAAATAATTTTCTCTCAATTTGTATTTATTTTAAACAAAGCAAAACTTATTCCACATATATATTCCTCAGACTAAATAAAAGAGAAATTCCATTTCTTAAAGTATAAAACCATGAAGCTTGAAAGTACCTAATGAAAGCTCTTATTAAGCCTTCTGGGGTTGATTAAAAATAGGTACAAATTCTTTACAACAACTCTCATCAAGAAGTGGAGTGTATTTTCCCACTCCTCGAATCTGTGTTGGCCTTCTGACTTGCTTTGACTAATAGAATGTGGTAGAAGTAACACTGTGAATGTTCTAAGAATAGGCCCTAAAATGCTGCTGTCTTGTGAACAAGTCAAGTTAGCCTCTGGAGGTTGAGAGACATGTGTTGAGGGGTCTCAGCCAACCCAGCCCACCCAAATGATGACCAAACATGTGTTGAGGGGTCTCAGCCAACCCAGCCTGCCCAAATGATGACCAAACATGTGAACAAGCCCAGCTGACACCATGTGGAGCAGAGACAAGCTTACCAACTGATTCCAGCTCAAATTGCCAACCCACAAAATCATGAGCAAATAGATGGTTGTCGTTATAATGAGCTCATTTGTTACACAGAAAAAGCTAACTGATGTAACTAACTGAAGCTAAATGATACACCTTCCTAATTCCAGTTATCCAATAAAGATCTTCTCACTGACCCATAGTTTAAGTGGTTCTAGAAGAAATATCATCAGAGATAATATATCTTTCTCAAGTTTGTAAGTCAAAGAGAATTTACTAATTCAATAATGCTTGTGCTTCCATGTCATCCAATGTGTGCTAGGATAATAAGATGCCACATGTATATTCACAAGACTTTGTACTACAACCTAGCCGGCCACCCAATTATGAAACATGCATGTGTTACCTAATATTCAAGTAGATAATTTAACAAACATTAATGGAGTAGGTTAAACTTTTCCACTCATAGGTACAAAATATCATGCCAATTGACCCCAACAAGCTATGTCATAATTTACAGACTGCAGGTTAATATTCACCTCTAGATTCAATCAAAGCCAACTCACAAACAAGTGAGAACACATAAAGACAGAAAAACTCACTACCTGCAGGCTGAAATTGATGCCATTCCATGCCCCCAGTGCACGTCACTGTCCCTGGATTGCTGACTACCTAACTAGTCAAGGCTGACTTGAACCAGGTCAGGTTTTGGCCATCTCTACACTGAACCTGGAATTGCAACCTTCAAAATGGAGGCAGTGCTCCTCACCTCTCCTCTTCTGGACCCCATTTCACAGTGGCAAAAATCACAAAGCAAGATTCTCCTTTTTTCTCTCTGTCTCTTTCTTTCCTTCCTCTTTGCTTTCCTTTCCTTCCTTTCTTCCTTTCCTTCCTTTCCTTTTCTTCCTTCGTTCCTGCCTTCCTTCTGTCCTTCCTTCCTTCCTTTTAACTTTCCTACCTTCCTTCTTTCCTTCCTTTCTTCCTTCCCACCTTTCTCCCTTCCTGCCTTTCTCTCTTCCTTTCTTTCTCTCTCTCTTTCTCCTTTTCTTTCTGCCTTTCATTCCTTTGTTTTTTCTTTCTTTCTTTCTTTCGTCCTTCCTTCCTTCCTTCCTTCCTTCCTTCCTTCCTTCCTTCCTTCCTTCCTTCCTTCCTTTCTTTCTTTCTTTCTTTCTTTCTTTCTCTCTTTCTCTCTTTCTCTCTTTCTCTCTTTCTCTCTTTCTCTCTTTCTCTCTCTCTTCTCTCTTTCTCTCTCTCTCTCTCTTTCTCTCTCTCTCTCTTCCTTCCTTCCTTCCTCTCTTTCTCTCTCTCTCTCTTTCCTCCCTCCCTCCCCCCTTCCTTCCTTCCTTCCTCCCTTCCTTCCTTCCTTCCTTCGTTTCTTGCTTTCTCTTTTGTCTTTCTATCTTTCTCCTCTAGCTGAGTTCCTTTTACACAAAAGAACTCTAGCTTTCCAACTTTCAGCTGTGTTGAACTTGTTGCCTCACTGTGACAAAACAGAAACTCCTCTTCTGCTTGTGATCTGGGGCTCTGTATCTTAATTCAGGCCTATTGGCATAATCTTGACGAATAGAAATGGGCCCTTTAAACATTGTTTCACCTCTATTTTCATCAGCATAATAGCATTCACTGGAGACCAATAAAGATGCCGTGTAGTTAGAGGCCCCGTGGAAGAGAAATGGAAGAGAAAAGGAAGACTGGACGGATGGGAAGGCCTTCCATTGTCAGAGCAAGCACACACTTTTCAGAGAGGAGTGCAGAGACAATCACAGTGGGTTTTTAGATACCTTAGGTAGGCTGGGTGTGTAAAAAGTGAAGGCAAGGTTTCAGAGAGAAAAATGTTATGAGAACAAAACTAAGCATACTGTTGCCGTATGATTCAACAACGGTGCTCCTTGCTATTTCCCCAAATGAGTTGAAAACTTACATCTACACAAAAACCTGAACATGAATGTTTATAGAAGCTTTATTCATAATTGCCAAAACTTGAAAGCAACCAAGATGTCCTTCAATAGGTAAATGGATAAGCAACCTGTGGCATATCCATGTAATGGATACTGGTCAGTGAAAAAAGAAATGAGCTATGAAGCCATGAAAAGACATGGAGGAAACTTAGATGCATATTGTGAAGTGAAAGAAGACAGTCTGAAAAGGCTACATGCCTATAGTATGATTCCAACTATATGACATACTGGAAAAGGCAAAACTATGGAGACAGTAAAACAATCAATGGTTGCCAGGGGTTGGGGGTGAAGGGGGTAGGGATGAATAGGCGGAGCACAGAGGATTTGGGGGTCAGTGAAAATACTCTGTATGATATTTTCATGATTGACACGTTATTATACATTTGTCAAAACCCATAGAATGTACAACACAAGAGTGAACCCTAATGTAAACTATGGACTTTAGTTAATAATCATGTATCAATATTTTCTGTAAACCTAAAACTTCTCAAAACAATGAATCCTATTAATGAAAAAATGTCATAAGAAAAGGGTAAGGCTGTCACATCTGAAAAAGGGCTATGTGCAGGGCCCACATACTCACGAAGCCCAGCAGGCACAGGGTCTAGGGCCCATGACAATTTTAGAAACCCATAAAGATGTTTTAATTTCTTTTAAACTCAGAAGAATAGCAGGAATATAATAATGAATATATAATCATGAATCCAGTCCTTATACCAATGCAGTCACAAAATGTAGATTTAAATATTTAATGGATAAAGAAGATGTGCTATATATACACAATGGAATACTACTCAGCCATAAGAAACGATGAAATCCAGCCATTTGTGACAACATGGATGGACATTGAGGGTATAATGCAAAGTGAAATAAGTCAGAGGGAGAAGGTCAAATACCATATGATTTCCTTCATTAAGTAGTAGATAATAACAAAAATAAACAAACACATAGGGACAGAGATTGGATTGGTGGTTACCAGAGGGGAAGGGGGGAGGGAGGAGGGTGAAAGGGATAATTCGGTACATATGTGTGGTGATGGGTTGTAATTAGTATTTTGGTGGTGAACATGATGTAGTCCATGCAGAAATAGAAGTACAATGATGTACACCTGAAATTTTTACAATGTTATAAACCAATGTTACTGCAATAAACAAAAAAATTAAAAAATAAATAAATAAATAAATAAATAAATATTTTTTTATGGAAGAAGGGGACCCCCAAAGGCAAAAGTGTCTAGGGCCCACAAATGTCATAATGTGGCCCTTGCTGTGTGTGAGTGAAACATAACATCCAGTGAGCTTGGGTGTGGGCCTGCTCCACTGCTGGGGTTCAGTTGGAAAGGACCTAAGAGCTTACATGCAGAGCTAGTTTGTTAAAACAAAAGGAGGAGGCCTGTGGCAAGTAGTTCCAGAAGAAGTTTGGGCAACCAGACTGCTGGAAAAGAGTTAAAAAGCAAGTCAGAAACTGCATGAGCAGGAATAAGATCAGGGGAAGTGAACGTATTTTATAATTTGGATAAGAAGCTGGGCTGGGAGGAACTAAGGCATGGTACCAATGACACAGGGAACAGCTAGACGGGGGCTGGATTCTTATAGGCAGGGACCTGGTGAGGCAAAAAGAGTCCTGTTCTCCAGGGTGTGGGGACCCCAGAGGGAGAGACTCCACTCTGAATGGGTAGAGACTGAACAGGCCTGGCAAGCACTTCTGGTGCTTGTGTTTTACAAAGAAGTAGGAAATAGTTCCTGGAGGAAAGCATATGTTTGTTCTTCTTCCATTGCTGATAAGAATGCTATGGCCTCGACTTAGACCCATCCCATGCCTCTCATTTTATAGGATTATGGGAATATTCTATCAGCCCCAGTGGTAAAGAATCCAACAAAACAGTGATTTCATGAGTTTCCAAGTTTTATAAAAATCTTTAAACTATCTCCATTCTTGTAGCAAGTTTTCAAAATTAACAATGCCTGAGAGGAGTGGTTCTTATCCACAAATCCTCACTGAAGGGAAAAGGTCGTCATTCCCTTTAGTAGTTGCATTTCCATCAGTTTCAAAAGACATTGGATCAAGAAATATTCTTGGGTCTGGATTGACTTCTTCTTTGCCATATGGCGTAATGGAGTGGTTCTCCAAATTTGCGGTGTGTAAGAATCACTTCATGGGGTTGTTAAAGTGTAGATTCACAAGGAACATCCCCCATCTCCATTCTGGTTCAGTAGATGCAGGAATCTGCCTTTTTAACAAGTATCTGAGCTGGTTTAGGTAGCCGTGGTTGGTAGATTGTACTATGAGAAACACCCACATGCTGTTTAGGGTATAGCCTCAACCTTGGGGGCACTCTAGAATCCCCCAGGGAGCTTTGTTTTACCCTCATGCCACTGTTTTACCCTCACCAATTCCACTCCCACGGAAATACCCACCAGAAGTGTGAACATATATTCACCAAAAAATGCATACGACAATGTTTATAGCTTCGTTACTTCATAAAAGCCCCAAACTAGAAAGATCCCTAATGCTCATAAGTAGTTGAATAAAAATATTGTGGTCTTCTCATAGTGGAATACTATACAACAGCAGGAATAAACAAACTACAGCTACATTCAGCAATGTGGATGAATCTCACAAGCCTACTTTTCAGTGAAAGGAGCCAGACACAAAAGAATGCACAATGTATGGTTCCACTGAAACATTTAAATAAAGTTCAAAACTCAACATCTCTATGTGTCGCTTCCTCATCCAAAATGGCGATAATAATAGTATCTACCTTATGAGATTGTTTTGAAGAGTAAATGAGAAAATATGTTACTCCATGTAATGTTAAGTGGTACAGGTTCTGTCTAAGAATAATAATAATAATAAACCATAGAGAGAATGTGTTGGACTCAGAGTCACCTCTCTCTTCATGTGATAATGAAGGCATTTTCTGTTTGTTTTAAGCTGGCTAAACCTTATGCCTGGATCATTCTTCCCACGAGATAAATTCTGAACCAGGTATTCCTCAGTTAATCATGGAAATAAAACTTACTTTTTTATAGTTGAAATTAAAATTACTCTCTGAAGGCATGAAGAAAAAAAATGTGCTGGGATCAACTGCTTCTGACAGATCTTATCCACTTCTGAAAATTTTCTGTGTTACACTTCCAGCTTACACTGGCTTTCTCCTTTGTTTCATTCTGACTTCTATTTGTTTCAGGATTAAAATCCACCACATTTAGGATTTCTTCTTTCCAGCTCTCAGCTGGGTTTAGGGGGAGACTCACTAAATGTCACAGTGTAGGAGCGGTGCCTGGGGTGGATCACCATCTGACACTGGCTTCCCCTGAGATGTGACTCATATATCTGGTCCTCAGGTGTGCTCATCCCTTTGTGCAGTCATTCCAGATGTCTGCATCCCCATCAACTCCCTGGCCTCACAGCCCACTCTATAACCTCGATCCAGCTCCCCTGAATATGATGTGCAGGTTGTGTACGTCCACATGACAACCTCCACAATCTCAGCTCTGAGACATCTGTGGGCTCCCGGCTCCTTCCTTTCAGCTGGCTTCCCCGGTGGACTGAGTAATCAGGCTGCTCTCCCCGCTCTGGGCTGGGGCTCATGGGACATCCTGAGGCCACCGAGGGCCCACTCACCTGGACACCACCTGCAGTCATTGCCACTCTACAGTTTAGGGGTCCTGGAACTTCCATCCCAGACTTGATGTCTTCTTCCCATCCTCACCCTAGGAAACAGGGCACAGTTCTCCTCCGCTTTGAGATTTCCTGACTTAAGTGGGCATCCGCAGATATGCCCCCAAATGTTAAGAATGATCATCTCTAAATGTGGGAGTATGAATGGTTTTTATTTTCTTACATAACCTTTTCTGTGTTCTCTACTGATTTTTCTTTTTTCTTTTTACAAAGAGCATGTATATATGACTTTTATATTATTAAAAATGAAAACTGTAAATGCTTTATAAATGATTATTGAAACATCAAAAACAGTGGCATGTGTTATTCTATAAATGATGTTGGGAAAAAACTCAATTTTGAACCAGGTCTCACATGATAAATTAAAAGAAATTTCCTTTGAGCACATGCTCCCACTTCTGGAGTACTAGCCTAAAATTAATCAAAATGTGTCCATTGCTTTACTCACAAAGGTTTTCTTTGAAATATTATTTGTTTATACTAGAAACAAACTGAAAACAACCTGAATTACTAAGAATAGGGGAAATGATAGAATAAATTATAATGTATCCAGAAAACAGAATCTTCTACAACCATTAAAAATGATGTGTGATGTAAAAACAGTTTTAAGAAGAGTTTTTATATATGTATAGAAAAGTTTATTTTGTGGTATTAAGTTTAAATTATTTGTGGTATTTAAGCATATGCACAGAAAAATATATATTAAAAATATATAATGCACAGAAAAAGAGCTGGAGAAACAGTGCTCTCTCAATAGTATCGTGAGCAGCAAGAATACAGGTGATTAATATTTCCTTATTTGTAATCTCCTACACTTTCCAATTTTTCTTATGTATCATTTTATAATCACAAAGTTTTCTTTCTAAGGAAATCACAAGGATTTAAAAAGTTCATTGTAAACACAATTATTGTGTTTAAATAAATATGTGGAGAATATTAGCATCTGAAGATCCTATCCAGGTGGTTAACAGATAATGTCTATGGTCTGGGGGAAAAAAACGTACAACTCTAGAGCAATTAGATAGGAACAAATTAAAATAATGGACTTTTATTTTCCATTTATTAACCTAGCAAAAGAAAACAAAAATTGATAAAATTAATTCATGCATTTTGTAGAAGGGAGAACTTTACATGAGGTTATGATGTTTGAGGTCCATTAACAGTACTCAGTCTTACAAAAAAGGCCTTAAGGACTGCAGGTTCATGCCAAGGCAAGAGACCACTGCCCGCCCCCAGCCTCCAGCTCCTCCCTCTGCACCAGGACCTTTGCCCCGCCCTGGACCAAGGCAGAAGACAGCTACCTGCTGGCTCAGTGCTGGCTCAGCACTCACCATGGCCGGCTTCCTGGACCTCAGCACCAAGGCCAAGATGCCCATTGTGGGCCTGGGCACCTGGCGGGTAAATATACAAATATTTGGAATGTGCATCTCTGGGGGGAGGGGAGGAATTGAGGGCATTTTCTCTCCTCTGTCGGTAGGGAATGCCCTGAGGCAGGGGTCTGGGGAGGTGAGAGTTTGGCCCTGGAGCCAGGACTGAGGTTGCTTTCCTTTCTTAGGGCTGATTCAGGCTGCAAGTCTGGCTTTTTGCAGGAATGGTGAGAGCTTCACTAACAATTATCAAGCTTTTCCAGGGCAATTTCTCTCCTAGCCACCTTTCCCTCTAACTCTCCCTGGCTCTAGGACACTTAAAGGGGCCGTGGGTTTGCTGCTGCCTGGGTGGCTGAGAGGAGGGGATGCCAGGGCTCGGAAGGCCCTGGCACTGCTCACCGCTCAGCATGGAACCTGGGCTGGCAGCACCAGTACCCCTGGGAGGGAGCCTGTGAGAATGCAGAGTCTCAGGCCCCACCCGCGGCTACTGAGTTACTATCTGCATTTCAACAAGATCCCCAAGTGGTCCTGAGATTGGTGCACAGTAGAGTCTGAGCTGAGACCACAGGGAGGAAGGACCCAGCAAGAGGAGAGCCAGGGTGGGAGTCAGGAGCTCAGAGTGCCCAGGTGTGCTCAAGTCAACTGGCAAAACCCAGACAGGCACCTCCCAGTGCACAGGAAAGCAGACTCCTGAGCCTCTCCTAGGGTGATGTTTCCCCGTCACTTCCTAACTGCCTTCTTTCTCATTTCCATCAGTGACAGTACCATGCTGACTAGTTACCAGGAACAGTCCTTGCATCTTCTTCTCTTGTCCCTCTGATGATTCTCTCCCCACTGGCTCTGTTCTTCTAGGAGCCTCCTCTTTCCCTTCGCCTCTCCAGGGTTAGAGAGTAGGAGCCCTCTTTATCCCAGGCCTGGGTCATTCTCAGGAAGCATTCTTGGTCAGTCTGGGTGAGCACTCCAATTCCAGATGGATTAAGTCTTACCAGAACAGGGCTGTTTTGCCCCAAATCAGAGCATTGACTTTGAAACAGATATGACAAATAATCACTTCCAGTTCTCTAGTGAATCTGCTCACCCTGTATAAACTTACCAGAAAATTCTTTTCAGAAGTAAGGATTATGAAGGGAGCCATTTTCAAAATGTAGAGATGATCTAATTTTAAAGGATCATGTACTTTTAGCAGTGAAAGTAAGGGAAGGTGTGATGGTCAGGAAGGGTGTAGCCTTGCGCCCTCAGGACCTGTTTGAACAGACCCCATCTCTTGTCATCAAAGTGATTCAGAATTGCCTTTCAGAAACAGTGAACAATCACATACCCAGGACATGCACAAAAGAAGAAATCGTGACCTGAAACCACTTTGGAACCAAAGATCCTCTATCTCGTGGAACCCAAGGACCAGGTTACATCCGGAAGTCGGACTGTTTTTTTTTTTTTGGCATCAACTTTCCTTTTTTTTTTTTTTTTTTGCTGGGAAAGATTTGCCCTGAGCTAACATCTGTTGCCAATCTTCCTCTCTTGTTTTTTTCCCCTCCCCAAAGCCCCAGTACATAGTTGTATATTCTAGTTGTAAGTCCTTATAGTTCATCTATGCGAGCTGCTGCCACAGCATGGCTACTGACAGACTAGTGATGTGATCTCGTGCCCAGGAACTGAACCCTGGTCACTGAAGTGGAGCATGCCAAACTTTATTAATCACCAGGCCATCATGGTTGGCTTGAAAGTCAGACTCTTATCAGAAGCGAGGGTTCCCTCATTTAGGAAGATCCAGTGTTAAAATTCCTCCCCCATACTGTCATTAGTATGTCATTAGTATTAGTAATAAATGCTTGAAGCCCACAAATCAAAGCCTGTCCCATCAGTGTTTCCACGTGCCAGCCTGTTTCCCTAACCTCTTAAATTTTGCCCCAAATCCTGAGTGGGGAGACAGATCTCAGGGCACGCTCCCCCTGTCTCCCTGCAGATTGACTTCAAAGACTAAAAGCTGATTTCTGCCCCAAAGGCTGATGCCATAATTAATTGGCTTCTTTATGCACATTGGGTAGAGAACCCCAATTTTGTGCGGTAACAAGGGCACCCTGGGATGCTTCTGAACATGTTTGTTATTTTACAATAGAAGAGGTTTTAAAAAGATTTTGTGAAAGATCAGTATTAACTGCTTTTTTTTTCATTGTTTGGCTTCACTAGATTAGACAGAATGTGGTATTTCTAATGCTTTCAGGTTTTTTCTTTTTTTTTTTTTTTGCCTTAAGGAGGGAAAAGAAACTCCATTCTTACAAGGTTTTCTATTTCTCCTTTTTCTGCAACAATAATTCTATAATGGTCTGTACCCACTGACCCCACAGCATGTGCCAGGCACTGGGCTAAAACTTTACATTCACCATGCACTTACTCAACACAACGACCTTAGGAGGCAGGTTCTAATCTTGTTCCTACTTTGCAGACAGGGTTTACAGAAATTAAGTAATCTGCTCAGGCCGCATACCTAGGAGGTGGTGAACCTGGATTTTTGCCAGATAATGGCCATTTGGGGAACTTGTCTGAAAATTCCTCTGGATGATTTCAGAATCCAGCTGTCAGCCGGGTCTTTAGAAAGGGTTGCAGTAGGGCCGGCTGTCTCTGCCACACACCTGGCGACATTTCAGAGCAGGAGGATTAACCTGAATTACAGGGAATGGGCTTTTAGCTAGCAGAGGGCATGAGGCCATAATCATAAAGTTAATTCACTTTCCTTCCTTCTCTTTTGACGAGTTTTCCAAGGTGTGTTTTCCTCCCAGGTGTCCTGTGGATAACGGAATCCCAGTGAAGCCTAGGTTTGGAGGAGCTGGGTTGTGTAGGAGAGCCTGATGAAGGTGGTCTGAGGATGAGAGTATATGATGGTCTTTTCTTTTTCCTGTCAGTCTGCCCCAGGCAAAGTCAAAGAGGCTGTGAAGGTGGCCATTGATGCAGGATACCGCCATATCGACTGTGCCTATCTCTACGAGAACCAGAACGAGGTGGGGGAAGCCATCCAAGAGAAGATCCAAGAGAAGGCTGTGAAGAGGGAGGACCTCTTCATTGTTAGCAAGGTACATGGGGCTCATTTGGTGGGAGGACTGTACTTCAAGGAAGGCAGAGGTATGCGGACTTGGTCAGCATCCAGAATTCTGTGAGTCTTCCCTCTAAGTGCTCACATCATTTCCCTCAGCCCTCTTCATCGATGACTTTATAATGTCTCTGGACACAAACAAATCCACACTCTAGACCAATATTGGGATGTGGAGACACTGCTGCTGCCATGCATCTCCACACAGTTTTCCCCTAGTGGGATGGCTCCGTTGAGCCATGGCCGTGCCCTTGGCCTCCCTGCTCCCCATCAGTGGGATCCATCTGCCCTGTGGCACTCACAGGTTAAGGGTGGAGTCAGGGAATGATCCTGAAGCACCACCTTTCAGCACTGTTGTCTCAATGGCTGTAGCCCAGAGGTTCTCAGCCAGTATTCTGGAAAATGGCGGGAACATTCTTTATTGTCACATATGAATTTCATTTTAGTTCAGACTAATCAAAGGTGAGTTACAAAGTGATATAAAAAACAGGAAGGGGGTCAACTGAGAGAAGATTGAGAATCACTGGATGTGTATTATACCCAATTTGCTAAAAACACCAGTTACAGGTACCTGGGAAGTACATGCATCTTGTGGGACGAATAGACCCAACTGTATGAAGTGGTTGAGTCTGGATAAGCTCCTTGTCAACTCATCACTTGGGGCCACAGACATGGAGACATGGGAGACCAGAGAGAGGACCATCTGCTTCCAAAGTCTTAAGAATGCTGGACATTTAAAAGCTGAACACAATTCCTGCCCACGGAAGGCCGACAACCTAGGAAGGGAATGACACATGTAAACAAATAGGAAATCAGTGCCCAAATATGCTAAATAACATAAGAGACATGTAGAACACCAGGAGAGTTGAAACAATAACATACTCTCAACATGGAAATGTCATTGACTTGCTGAGCACCCTGGTTATCTTCCATACCTGGATCTCCTGTCTTAACCAACTTTGCTATAAATGGCCTGCCCCCAGGTTAGATCAGGGTGTCTGTTAAAAAGCAGGAGAAGGAGTGTGACGTGGCGCTTTCTCTCCCCAGTACTGACGTCTCACTGTTGCATCTCTGCAGTTATGGCCCACCTTCTTCGAGAGACCTCTAGTGAAGCAAGCCTGTCAGAAGACCCTCAAGGATCTGAAACTGGACTATCTGGACATCTATCTTATTCACTGGCCACAGGGATTACAGGTTTGAGCTACTCTCTGTCCCAGACTCCACTTCCCAAGCGGGAGCTGGAGAATAGCAGCTGGGCCAGGCCTGGGGGCTGGGCGGGCTGAAGCAGGAGGCCTTGCGCTTCATGACTTGAGCTGCAGGTTGTGAGGAGGAGACGATGGGGAAGAAAGGTGCTGGTCTGGAAGGGAGGCCAAGTCCACGTGCGGCTGCGGAGCTTGACCGCGTGCCTAGGTTCCTCTCAGCTGCATCTGAGAGAATCAGGATTTCTGGCAGCCCAGGCAAGCTGCAACTGCTACATCACCATAGTCCTGATTCCATGCCAAGTGTCCCCCCAGGGGGCTCTTATATAATGATATTTCAGGGCTAACCCTCGTGTGAACCACAGCCCGCCCTGGGAGTGCCATCTTGGAGTAAAGCCCAAGTGCGGTCATGCTGGAAGGTAGCCAGTCCTCACGGAAGAAACCACACACGTTACCTGGGGCTCTGCTCCAGCCTGCTTCTGAGGGGGTGAGGGACAAGAATTCCCGGCTCCCTCACCTCATGATCAGCTAGGGGGATGATAGCATGCCATCCCTAAGTGCAGGCTTCTTGAGGCTGCAAGAACAGAAGTTGGCCAGTATCTTCCCCCAGTAAGCCACTCTTTTGGGTGCTAACCCTTGTCTGGTGATTTTGAAATTGAAGTTTGCCCCCAAGAGTATATGAAAACTGGGTTTATGAACTTAATGCCCATGGTAATAATGATGGCTTTTGGAATGTGCTAATTAATGGTTTTAAAACCAACCTAAAAGTTTCTCAAATAAAAGAACTTATATAATATAGTAGATTGATTTAGAGATTTTATTAAACTTTCATTCTTGAAGTTTGTACCCAGGAACTTGAAAAAATGGTATGCAAATGTGGGTGTAGAGCACGACTTAGGATCCTGAAACCCAGTTATCAGAGCCAAATGTTCAGATGCACATTTCACTAAGCTTTTTGTTCTGCATTTACAGCCTGGGGAGGACTTTTATCCCCAAGATTACAAAGGCAAGATCTTTGGCAGTAAAACAACATTCTTGGATGTCTGGGAGGTAGGTTCCATCTTCTTCTAAGTATGCTGGGAGTGAGGACTTTCTTCAGTCATCCACTGGGGGCTACACTGCGTGAAAGATCCCATGTACTTGATGCTGTTTCATACCATTCTCATTCTCTAATTCTTTGAACTCCGTCCTAATCACTTTTGGCTTTCGGGTCCTTGTGACACTATTTATATTTTCAAAGCCTAAGACTGAGTCCTCCAATGAGACTGGGAATATAATATACCTCAATTTGGTAGATACACATGCTGTTCTCCAACCAGGGAGAGGCATTTAGAACAGAGGTTTCACCCAGGTGTGCATGTCTTAGTTGAGTAACCTAGTGTAAGTTATTTATCTCTAATAAGCCTCCGTTTCTGCCTCTTAAAAAAAAAACCCTTGTAGTACATGTTAATCATATCTTTTAGGATGTGTCAATTAAGGATCAAGGTAGCCAACATCTATTGAGTACCAGGAACTTTATAGTCAGAGAGTTGGTTTAATCATTCGACCCTAAGAGGCCGGTACTATTAACATCCCCATCTACTGAGGAGGAAATTGAGACCTAGAGAGGTTTGTGACTTTTTCAGGTCACATAGTAAGTGTGTGGCAGACCTGGAATTGGACCCAGGTCTCTCTGTCTCAAAAGTGCAACCACCGACGCCCTTAACCTGGTGCATGGCGCACAGTGAATATGCCGGTCCAAACCTCGGGGCACACGAGTGCCCGCTTCTCAGATCAGATAATGACCTGTTCCACTTAATTCACATCGAAAGTGGAATTAAGGAATGAAAGTCTTTCTCTGATAATTTTTTTCTGAAATCATTGTGTCCTCTTGCAAATGCTAGTAGAGAACCAAGTGAATGAACAGGTTGTAAATGAGGGTGAAGAAAACTCTGAGAGTTAATTGTGTTATTTGTCAGCTTACGGGGTGGGGGCACATGTCCTTCCGAGTTTGTATTGTGTTTTACAGCTTAAAAATATATTAAACCCAACCTTTCTGAGGAGCTTAAAATTGTTATATATAAATTCAATCTAACCTTTCTGTGGATTGTGTGTTCAAAACTATCTGTAAGCACAGCATTCCTGCTGCTTTGAACTTCAACAACTAGCAGTAAGGTAATTCAGATAGCAAAACTGGAAAGGGTAATGAAGCAGAAAAGTAATCATTTTACAATGGTAAGGTTAGCAATCCTGTAAATGTATTAGTAAGGAAAATTATCTTTGGCAGGTAAATCTTTAAATTTACCTCATAACAGCGGAAAGGCTGTTAAAACAAAGTATGGAGAAACCTATCTGGATTTCTATGGGTGAGTTTTTAAGACCGTTATCAAACTCTCTGGGTTGTATGTAGAAAGAAAAAAACAGCAAAAAACTAGCAGCCATGATAAAGAGTCATGACAAAAATCTTCAGTATTTCCGCTGCATTTGCTCCATAAGGGTATGTCATTTGCTGGTAGGTTCTACAAGTTAAAATTAGCAATCATAAAAGAGCAATGATTTATGGAATTAAAAGTCATACTAAACAATCAATCAGTGGAAATACTGCATCTCATGAGCAAGAAACTATACATAGAAGTAAGGCAAATAATCGTGGGAAAACCTTATGAAGACATCAATTTGTCATACATTCTGCTACTTGATCCTACAATTAAATATGAATTTGAGGTAAATGTGACAGAACATCACTGCTGTCCAGGCCATGAGGTGGTTGAGCCCACATACTAGAAAGAGGGTTCAAACTGCAAGTTGGAAAATGCTGGTTTTATTAGATTTACATATTCTTTTTTACCTTAACGACCCTACAGGTCGTTATCCAACTATGTAGTCTGAAATACTTGTTTGATAAATTTGCTAAAATAAATTTATTAAGCCTGAATCTCAAGAAAAGATATTACTTTCTCTTGGCTAGTGACAAAATTATAGCCAGGAAATGAATACTCAAATTGGGGGACTTAACTGTACAAAAAAGTCAACATATTTATTTTCCTACCACGAACAAGCTCCTGTGAGAGAAATGGTTCACGATTGATGACTTAGTGAACAATATAATGGTTTATGTGCATGGGCTCGACTCACTGAATGCTTTATTCCTGAGAATGAGAAGTGTGGTAAGACCTACAGATCGTCTAAAATTTCGGCAGACTCAGCCTTTGCATTAAATGTGATGAGGGCTCTGTCATCTATATGACCCTGGTAAAACATGAGTGCTTACCTATCTTAGGAATTATTCGTTGTGAAATGTGGAGACTAGCAGACCTTAAGGCTCGTTCCACAAGATTTTTTTGCCCTAGCTTTTAGGATGGGACCAAATGTGGCAATTATGTCATTGTTCTCTGCAAAGAGTACCCGGCTTTTCACAGTGCCATGTCCTTTGGGTGGATTTGAGAATAACTGCTAAATAAAAGACTTTGAAGTCATGAAAAGGTTTTGATGATCTTGATCAGAGAGTCTAAGATGAAACAGGCACGACTGAACATGTAAGTGACAAATATTTGTGTGGACTCACAGCCAGTTCAATAGAAACTTCCTTGACCACCCTGAAGCAGATGGGAGAAAAAAAGTGTAAAAAAGTCAAGATGTATTGTAGACTCAACTGCACCTGATTTATGACACACGAATACTTTTATGTTGTCTCATTGCCCAACTCAGGCATTTCAGGGACCTTGCGATCTCATCAATTCTAAACTCTTTTGCCCTATTTGAGGACCTACGTCATTTATCTGGTGGTCCTCAACTTTGGCTGTGCATTAAAATTACCCAGAGAGTTTTAAAAATCTCTATACCGAGGGTACATCCCAGACCAATTCAGTGAGACGCTCTGGGGGTGAAACCTGGGCATCAGTATGTTTTAAAGCTCTTGGGTGATTCCAAATTGCAGCCAAGTTTGAGAATCACTAGATAGAGCATCCTCTGAACACCTCATGTCTGTCCCTCCCTCGAAGCCTTTGCTCCCACTTTCCTCCCTCACTTGCTCTTGATTTTTCTCTCTTTTCTGCAAACTATTTTTTGAGTCCCAGTTTAAATCCCACACACAAAGCCTCCCCTGACAACTGTGGCCCTTCCCTCTCTGACCTCCCAGATTCTCAGTGCTGCGTCTCTGTCCAGTGATCTGAGGCAGCCTCAGCGTCGTGTGTGATTGCTCCCCAGAAGGGACCTCTAGCACTTTCACTGGACTGTAAAATTCTCGGAAGTGGGAAGCACATTTTATGCTTCTAAATCCCGACAGTTCCTGTTCAGGATCTAGACATGTAATAAATGAATGACAAATATATGTTGAATTTGGGGCTGCTGCTAACGCATATGATCTCTTTGGGCAAGTTTGGAAAAGTGCCCCTTATAGGCTAAAGACTACAAATAGATATCTTTCCTTGGGGTCAATGTGGTTTCTGCACCAGGGAGCATGGCTTGGTAGGTGGATGGTGGCCAGATGTCGGCCATACTCATCCACTTGGCCAGGTGCCCCTGCTGAGATGCAATCTGCACACTCTTCTCCAGTGACCCTGATACTGCAAGCCAAACGATGGTTGGTGTGGGAGAGGGTGAACCAGAAGCCAGACAAGAGATGCTTCTGCACATGCTGCAGCCTCTTCTGGGGGTAACCCAGGCCATCCTGGTTTGGCTGAGAGGAGCATGGCAATTGTATAAAACCTTTACCTCTTATGCCTAGTTTCATTGAAGCTGTGGAAGGGCAGGAGGGCTGGAATCAACCCTTGATGGGCATCCATGGGCTGGATTGATATTTCCTTTAAATGCTTCAGCTAATCCTAGTGCATTGGCTCCTTTGCCAGTTTCTCCTGCCCCAGAGAGGACTAAGCCAAGCTTCTAGAAATGCCCAAATTGTTCCTTTCTACAACAGGACATGGAGGAGCTGGTGGACGAGGGGCTGGTGAAAGCCATTGGGATCTCCAACTTCAACCACTTCCAGATTGAAAGGCTCTTGAACAAACCTGGACTGAAATACAAACCAGTAACTAACCAGGTAAATTCTGTTTAATCAAAGATAAGGGCCCTGTCCTATTACTTCTTAAACATTTGAAAGCAAGTTGACTGTTATGTACTGAGTCTTACCTCAGGGCACAGTGATGAAGACACTTGGGGAGATGGGACACAGGGTCTGGTGTAGCTAGTCTGGCAGTGGATAGTGTGTGGTCTTTACTTGGCAGTCTTTTTTGTATGTAGAATTCCCTATAAGCAGCTCACAAAGCAGGCCAACTTCCCTAGTGATGAGGATTGTTGTCTTTTGCAGGTTGAGGTTCACCCATACCTCACACAGGAGAAATTGATCCAGTACTGCCATTCCAAAGGCATCACTGTCACGGCTTATGGCGCTCTGGGCTCTCCAGATAGACCTTGGTGAGGCTTCTGAGGGATCTTTCTTGTAATACTCTTAAAAAATTATTTTGTCATTGCTTAATGTTGGTATGAGACTATAAGCCATTGGGAAGAAAAGTATGTCTGAGATAATGTGGCTGGCAGACCCAAACAGTGGGGAAAAATAGAAACTTTAAAAAAACAGCATGGGCCGGCCCAGTGGCATAGGGATTAAGTGCACGCTCTCCGCTGCGGCAGCCAAATGTTTCAGGTTCTGATCCTGGACACGCACTGACACACCACTTGTCAAGCCATGCTGTGGCAGCATCCCATATAAAGTAGAGGAAGATGGACACGGATGTTAGCCCAGGGCCAGTCTTCCTCAGCAAAAAGAGGAGGATTGGCATCTGATGTTAGTTCATGGCTAATCTTCCTCACACCCACAAAAAACAGCAATATGCCTGACCCTCTGGAAATACTCAGGTTCAGCCACCCAGCGCTGGACCAGCTTTTACAAAATGCTGAGGCATCAGAGCCCATGGGTGGGCTCAGGGGTAAGACACAAAGCTTTCAGATCCTCTTGCCTTGTCTCCCACATGGAGAAGATTAAAGATCAGCCTTGGGACCATCATTGGAGTAATGCTCATTTGCATATGGTAACAATGATGATTATTCACACCAGCCATCTTTCTGTCTCCAGGGCCAAGCCAGAAGACCCTTCCCTACTGGAGGATCCCAAGATTAAGGAGATTGCTGCAAAGCACAAAAAAACTACAGCACAGGTACAACGTACGTGTGCACGTGCACATGCACGTGTGTGTGTCTGTGTGTGTCTGTGTGTGTGTTTTACCCCAGCGAACCAGTCTTGGGTTGTGTTCCTAATATTGTGTTTGCAACTCCTTGAAGGGGAAGAAAACAAGAGAGGAAGCCTACCAAGGCCCTTCCTTGAAAGTCTGTTTGGACCTCCAGGAAATACCATGATTCTTGCTGAAACCAGAATAGCATCTGTCTAACAGCTTCTGTTGAGCCCTGTGTCTCAGCAACAAGAGCTGAGAGATCTGGGTTCAGATGCCAGCTCACCTCCTATCAGCCTTATGACCCCAAACACTGTCCAAGCCACTTTCCTTACTTTTAAAACAAGAAAATCATAGGATTTTTGTGAGGATTAAGGGAGATAATGGACCACAGGACTGACAAGTGACTGACAGCTGTGAAGTGCTCAGTCATATTAGCTGTTGTAACTGAAGACACGGTTAGTGACAGAGAGATTTTGTTTCTCCTTTCAGTAGAGGAGGGCTCCTTACAGAGAAGTGGAAACATGGTGTCCTTTTCTGTACAGGTTCTGATCCGGTTCCATATCCAGAGGAACGTGGCTGTGATCCCCAAGTCCATGACACCAGCACGCATCGTGGAGAACTTTGAGGTAGGGTCTTGGCTGGGTGGCCCTGCTTTTCGTAGGTGAAGGAATGGATGAGAGGGACTCTCTCACTAGGCTCTCATCCCATCCCTGTGTTGTCTGTGGGTCTCACCCCCTCCCCACCACCCCGTCATATCTCAGGCCTGGGAGCTGACCTCAGAGGAGCTGATATGAATGACCCAGAGGCCAAGGATGTGCTGAGGGGCGCGGCCAGGGAGTCCTGTCAGATCTGAGCCCAGCTGTGACTCTCACCACTGAGAAGACCCTTGGTTGCCCCTGAGCAGTTAGGTCATGGGCCACAGGCAGGAGCAGACTGTTCTGGCCTAAACACCCCGCCTCCCAGCAGCAGGGGAGATATGGACCGCACTTGAACTGACCTGGAAGAACCCACATGTGCATTGCGGAGCACAGACATGGTGCACATCTGTGGTTTAACGCCTACAAGCCTGGTCATCTCCCTTTTAGAGCAGTAAACCCTATAAACACAGCAGTCTTTGTGTCGGACCTGATTTAGAGCCAAATTTGTACCCATTGGACACATTGGAAGAAACACCTATGGCCAGTTAGTGCTGCGGCTTGCTCAGCTTGCTCCTGGCTGAGAATCACAAATCACACCAGAAATAGCCTTACCGATGATGTTTTGGAATTCTCACCTTTCTAGGTCTTTGACTTTAAACTGAGTGATAAGGAGATGGCGACCATACTCAGCTTCAACAGAAACTGGAGGTTCTTCCGCATGGAAGAGTAAGTGGCACTGGGCTAAGTTAACTAGGAGGATCATCAGTTTTTCTAAACTGGTAGAGGGCTAGCTGGAAGGAGTGGAAGCTATCTGGGATTACTTTTATCTTCAAATAATATTTTCTGGTAGTTTTGAAAATTAAAATTGGAGCACCTGGGATCATTATGAGCAAAGACATATCCCTAATTGCTGTTTATTATCTGAACTTCTGGATGTAGGACTAAAATTTCAAGAGAGGACTTGTCTTCACGAGGTAGAAGGCAGAAGCATCCATTCATCCATTCACTCAATAAATATGTATTGAGCATCTCCTATGTGCCAGGCACTTTCTAGGTGCTCGAGATATGACACTGGACTAACACTTCACAGGGTAGCATCCTAGTGAGGGAATACAAAAATAAACTCAAAATAAATATGTCAACTAAGATTGAATCCTACAGGAGCTGGCCCAGTGGCCTAGTGGTTAAGTTTAGCTCACTCCACTTTGGCTGCCTGAGTTTGGTTCCCAGGCGCCGACCTACACCACTTTTCAGTGGCCAATCTGTGGTGGTGACCCACATACAAAATAGAGGAAGATTGGCAACAGATGTTAGCTCAGAGTGAATCATCCTCAGCAAACAAGAATGAATCCTACAACTAAGAAAGGAAGTAAATTGTAGGAAGGCATTGTCTAACTTGTCTATTTTATTCTCTTCTCTATTCTATTCTAATGTCTCAATTCTTCTCTATTGGGGAACTACAGAATTAAACTCTAAATAAGTATGTTAGATAGCATAAAGTTGGGTACAGGGGATAAGAAGTAGTGGGTGGTGGTGGGATTGGTACTTTAACTAGGGTGGGGCGAGGGAGGCTTTGCTGATAAGGTGACAGTCCAGCAGAAACCTGAAGGAAGTGAGGGGTCAGCCATGTGGATGTCTGGGAGAAGAGCATTCTTGGCAGTGAGAACAGCAAGCGCAAACGCCCTAAGGTCATATTGTGTTTAGATCATTCGAGTAAGGAGGCCAGTAGGGCTGGAGCAGATTGAGTGAGGGGAAGAGTGAGAGGAGACGAAGTCACAGAGGTGTCAGGGGTTCAGAGCAGGCAGAGGGGTGTAGATTGTGAGAAGGGCCTTAGTTTTAGCTCTGCATGAGCTGAGAAGCCATTGAAGAGTTTTGAGCAGGGGGTGGCATGATCTGACTCATGTTTTAAAAGAGCCACGCTGACTTCTGGGTAGGGAGACTGTTGTAATAATCCAGGGAGAAGATGACAGTGGCTGGACCTGGGTGATGGTGAGGGGAGTGGAGGAATGGTCAGGTTCTGAACACATTGAGAAAGTAGAGGCACTGAATTTGCTAACTATGGAGTCAAGATGGTTCCAGTTTGTATGTTTGGTTTTGAGTTCGCCTGAACCACACAAGATGGAACTGCCATTTGGGGGAAGAAATCAGGAGTTTGGTTTGGGACATGTTTGCAGTGCCCATTAGACATGTACGAGGGGATGTCAATAGGCCGTCGGATGTATTGGTGTGGAGTTGAGAGGAAAAGTCTGGGCTGCAGATAATCATCTTGGAGTCAGTAGCACGTGGGTGGTATTTTTGAAGCCACAGGATTGGATAACACGTTTCCAAGAAAGTGAGTTTCCCAAGAACAGACAAGTTAGACAATGCCATCCCACAATTTGCTGACTTTGTCAGTCACAGGATTCATTCTTAATCCAATGCCTCTTCAAGGAGGTGGGAGTAACTTCTCCCTAAATTATTTAAATCTTTTATAAGCATCTGAGCAAAGTTTTCCACTTTCAGTAGATGATCCTTCTAAATGACCCTTTGATCTTCCATCAATACTTTCTGATTAATGTATCTCATTAAATATTCCAGAGATGTTTGTCTTGGGAAGGTGGCTCCTGGCATTTATTACTCCCAGGTCCCCAATCTAATGACAATTTGAATTTCTTCTAAAATTTTAAAAGCCAAAATGATTTCTCACTTTTTAAAAAGTGTTTCAGTATCTCAAGCATTGTTCACATGTCACGATATCACACATCTGTCCTGCCCAACCCACTGTCATAGAGCAGCCTTTCCCGTCTTCCAATCACTTACTTTTGCTGGAGGACAGCAAAGCAGCAGCTGCTTACAATGAACAGGAAGGTCAAACGTAAAACGTGACAGTCCCCGAGACGAAACTGCTTCTCCAGCACCATTTCCAATGCAGGCAAAACTCCGCAGTGAGTCCACCTAGTTCAAACTCCAGCTCTGCCAATTATTAGCCATGGGACCTTGGGTAAATTTTCTAAGTTTCCCAAGTTGGTTTCTTTATCCACAAAACTGGGATGATAGTACTAATTATACACCTATTGAATGTTAGCTTAGAATGTGCCAGGCATCTTCAGCCCTTTGCCTGTATTATTAACTCATTTAATGCTCACAACATCCTCAAACTGTTCTGTTCTTATTCCCCATCTAGCAGTGTTGTGAGGATGAACTGAGATCATGCTTGTAAGGCACCAGCACTGTGCTTGGCACCAGGATTATTATCAGCTATCGTTATGAGTCTATTCTGGTGCCCTGCTCACTGCTTGCCTGCCCTCCTCCCAGCACACCCTTCAGATCAGTTTGATGGAAGGTCGAGGTGGGGCCCCTTCTTGTATTCTTAGAGAATCTTCTGGGGAGGCTGAGAGAGCACAAAGACCACAGGATACACCAGAGAAGAATGCCTTTGAAACCAGAGTCTAGTAGTAAAATATTCTTCTTCACGCATGTTTTCTCTTCAGGTTGGCTCATTTGGAAGAATATCCCTTCAATGCAGAATACTGAAGATCAATCTCCTGATAAGATGACTCTGCAGATTCTCTCTCTTCGCTTTACTGAAGTGTAACTCTCTCCACTAGAGCCCTATTTTAGCCTAGCTTGTCTGAAATCATATTGAGTCTGGCCCTCCCATAGGTCAGGTTCTAGGCAGTGTTGTATCTAGATCAGTATATTCAACCAGAAATCACAGGGTGACACGACCTAGAGAAGCAAATTACAGTTTTTTTCACTTATATGATCTGATCATGGGCAGGAGGGCAGGGGGAGGGGGGAATCTCCATTAACAGTGAGGATATAAAGATAAAAATATAATAATAATAGTAAGAAACAGGTATCAGAGATTACTGTGTGCCATCACAATTTGAAGTGCCTTTCCCATGTGTTAACTCATTGAATCCTGAAACCACTCCTTAGAGGTAGGGACTCTTCTTCCCATTTGACAGAAGAGGACATGCAGGAATGGGGAGGCCAAGGCACTGGCTCAAGACCACCCAGGTTGTAAGCAGCTGAACCAAGCTGTGAAGGCAGGCGGGCTCTGGGAGAGTTCACTGTGACTTGTCCTCTCCCTCCCAAGCCTTCTGGCACCTTCCCTCCTTGCCTTTCTCTACCTTTTCCCTTTCTCACACTCCCACCTTGCCTTTAACGTGTCCTTATGCCAAGAGTCAACTCTGGTGGTGGCACAGCCTGTGAGACCCACAAAGGTGCCACCCTTCACTGAAGGAGGGGTGTGTGGTGTAGCCCTGGGAGTGCAGTGGGAAAGGGAGCCGCGTCTCAACGAGGAGAATGTTTACTATTTCCATTCATCTGGAACATTTCCTTTTTCTGTAATAATTTCTTCTTACGAAATATTCCAATTATATAGAAATGTACAGAGAATAACATAATGAGCATCTGACCACCTTCCCCACAGATTTAACAAATGCTAACATTTGGCATACTACCTTAAAACTTGAAAAAAAATTATTAACGAAATAAATGGTTATCATCATGGTTCAGGACACTCTGTACTCCTGTACTCCTTCCCATCCCCCTTCTCCTGACTGCCTGCCCAGAGGTCATGCTCATCCTCCAGTTGGTGAGGGGCTTCCTCTTTCCTCTGCTGGTCTTTTTGCCTACTTGCTCCCAATCCTTGCCCTCCCCTGTTCTGCATGGCAGGGGTCTACTAACTACATTTCCCAGCATCCCTAGTCAGATGGCTTCTGCCTGGGTTTGGTCAACAAAGGTACTGTTAGGGATTGGAAGGCAGGAGGAAGGGAGAAGCCAGGTGTGTCTCCCTCTCTCTCTGTCTTGTGTGGCATCTCCATAGAAGTCACATTTCCTCTGTGGTCCCAGCTCTTGCCAGGCAGCCTCCACCTTGATTCTATCTCCCACCAGGTGATGTGGCTTCTGGGGTTAGGAAACAGTACTTCCCCCTAAATCCTCCATCCCAAGGACTGGTAGCCTTGCTGCTGCTGTTAATCTCTGAGTCGGCTCACCTGCTCTTCTCCTGTTTGATAGCCCAGCTCTCCCATCCCCCGTGTAACCAATTCTTTGAATTAAATATCCAATGTTGAAAAATCTTAGAGTGGTTTCTGTTCTCCTGGCTGGACCCTGACTGATACACTCCCGATCCAAATATTTATATTTTTAATATTTATTTACACATCTATAAATAACCTATGGGGTTGTTTCGTGTGCATTTATAATGTGAAAACTTTCTCCTACCTATGATTGTGATTTGGATTTCCTTGATTAAAAAGCCTAGGTAATAGGATAAACAGATTAGGTTCCTATTAATGAATTATATGATATTTTTTGTTTTATTTGAATTTAAACAAAAGGGGTAAGTAAATATGCCGATATGGAGAAATGCTGTATTTTTTAAAAAGCAATTTTCTAGTTATTCCTGATTTTATTTTCCACACTTCCATCTCATGTAATGAGAGCTTTGCAGACCTCACAGTCCTCAATGCTACAATTCTAACAAATACAATAAATCCATCCTAAAATTTGTTCACTAATTTTGGATTGTTGCAATAAAGCCACACCAGTCATCCACTAAACCGGAAGCCGTCATAATGGGGAAAGAGTCTACGGCACACACCACAAATGTGTGTTAAATTAACTCTTTCCACTCTGTGATGACATGGGGAACTTCCCTTATCTTATGGTCTGGGATGGGACCTGAAATTCTGCATTTCTGACAAACTCCTAGTTCAGGCCAATGTTGCCAGTCCCCCAATCACACTCTGAGAAGCAAAAGAGGGACACACAGGAAGTCCGGAGGATCCAAAGACAAAATGATCCCCCTTCTGAACATTGCCTTCGTGTAGCTCGACCAGGGCTTGAGCTCCAGATTGTGTTCGAAATGGCTTTTAATTTTATAGGTGCAAGTAGACTTTGTTAAAGTTGGTTGTCTTTCCCCAGCACACACTACCTGAGGGCCAGAGTTCTATTAGATTTGTTTGGAAACCCAGGTACAGAGGCATGTGCTGCCCTCTGCTGGTCATAGTCAGACATGCACAGTTGGCCCCACCCTGGACTGGGCACTGGGTGGAGTTTTCATTCACACCTGAAATTGCTGGGGCAGCTCTAGGCCAGGGAAAGGCGTTAGATTCATTCCTGCACCCTTGTAGGTTCATTCCGAGACAAACCTTTGGATACCCACATTTTCTGAGCTTTAACACAGGTTACTATTACAGAGCTAGTTCTTCAGATTATGGGGTCTATTTGTTAGGAACAATCACGGTCATGTAGTATTAGGTGGTGGATGTGTGAGAATCACTTTGGAGTCTTTTCCACAAGAGACAACAAAGAATACGTGTGCTGTAGAGGCATTCCAAGCTATTCTATAGGCAGCCCCTTCTCACTGCTGAGAACCACCACAGTACCAACATTTTACATGTGAAGAAACTGAGGCCCAGAGAGCCTAAGCGATGGGCTGCATTGATAGCGGGGAAGATGGCACTAGACCCTCAGTCGTGTGTGGGCCGCCTCACGTGTGACTCCCAGGTCATGGCTCTGTGAGGAGGTAGGAATCTCCTTCAAGACAAGGATGGGTGACTCTTCAGGGCTTCCTCACCCACTCCTGTCCAGTAAGTTACTTTTCCAAAGATAGCGTCTTGGTCAGAAGGAAGGGTGAGAGGGCAGAAGGGCAGCCTCTACTCATTATTTTTAACACAAGTACTCAGGGAATAACCCAACTGTGGCTGTCTGCGGTCCCCCTCATCAAGGGCAATGCTGGTAATGGCCACAGAAGCCCTAGAACTGGGAATTTAAACTCCAGGACTTTTCTTTAAAGATTACTGTGGAAGACAGGGATGGAATGGCTAATGAGAAACCTCCTCTTCTTGTAAATAATAAAAGCAATATCCTTCCAGTTTCCATCTTACAATGGAGCGTGACTTCAGCTGTGATCTTAAGGTTTTTGTACATAACCCAGTTAATAGAGAGATTCATCCACAGGCCACTGGGGGAAGTGTAGACTGATTGTCGGGAAAGAGTCAAAAAAAAAGCACCAGACTTTATGGCTGCTAACAACCAAAGAGAAAGGAGGAGGAAAAAAAATTGATTGGTGGGAAAAAAATCCAAGATGGCGGTTCTGCTCTCTGTCCTTTACTGCCTGCCCTCCTTTGAGACTATTTTACTCCTTCTCCTTCCTCTTGAAATTAACAACAATCTTCCTTCAAGTTCAGCTCATGGTCTCTGCATATTTAGAGACAACGATGCACAGAGAAAATATGGACAAGCGCTACCTCCCACCCTTTGCTGTCCTAGGCCCACATGAAGCTTCCCTCCTGTTGCAAAAGGAGACACGACCGTGGTCCTAATGAATGACTAATGAGGACTTTCTAAGGGATGAGAGAGCAAGAATAGTTTTAGGGAATCAGTTTCCACATCCTCATGGAGCCTCCAATATTGTCTGAGCTGAGGTCTCTTACATCCTCTGTCACGTAGACATTCTTGCTAGGTAACCAGCCCCGGGGCCGGACTCCTCTGGGGACCTCACCAATACCAGGGGCAGATCGTGTACAACATCATGGAATTGCATTTCTTATTTTGGTGAGACAGTTTAGGCTAATTGTGGGCCTGCTGGAATGAACTCTAACAGCACAGTCCACCCCCAATCCGTGGTCAGAGAGGGTGTACTTTTCATTGGTCCTGCTATATCTGGGGTTTTCTCTCTGACTGTGCATGGATCCACGGGCTCCACACTTCTTGCTCCCTCTTGTGGAAGAATTCTTAAGCTTTTATGTTTTCTCTGCTGCTTTCAACTCACCTGGCTGGCAGCTGGAAACTTCTCTTTTGTTTTTCAGAAGGTGGCTCTATAGCTCAAGCTTGTGGTCTCTCCCTTGCCCACAGACCTGGTCTGCTTTGCTGATAGCGCTCCTTTTACTGCACTCATTCTTGCCACCGCACTTGGCAGTGTGCACAAGGAGCTGGCTGTAGAATGGCGGGAGGTGTGTCTTTAGTACCTGGGGTACTGGGGTGTCTCCAGTCCACGGGGAGATCCTCAGATGAGGTTCTCCCAGTGGCTTGTGGGTGGGCTTCCTGCTGGAGTCCGGAGCACAGTCAGCCCTTTGATATTCTTGTCTGCCTCTTTCCTGATCTTCTCCCTCCTTCCAGTCATGGAGGTCTCATATCAGACTCCGGGTGCAGCTGGAGAGAAATGGGTTTCTCCAGTATCTCCCCCCAGAGCTGGGGTAGCAGAGCACTCACTCACTGCTCTCCTTTCTCCTGAGTAGGAGGTCACCGTGGATAGATTAGCACCACACTGTGTATTTTGGAGGAGAGCCAGGACTGGCAGAGTTCCTCCTACCCTCTCCAATGTGTACAAGCTCATTTTTTTGTTCCAATGGTGTGCCAGAATCTCCCTTGGAGAAGGCTAGACTTCTACAAATTCTTTTTCATCCGTGGGTATTTGCCCAAGTCAGCACTCTCCAGGTTCTCCCTGGCTGCAGGAGATGGTCCCGCAGCCTGTACTGAGGTGTGTCTGCCTATTACCAGATGCACAGGTGGGTGAGACTCCTCTTGGGTCCCTTCGTGTATAGTGCTGGGTCCCACATCTCCCACAGCGGCAGTTCTGTTCCTGGATGGATGCCTAATTAGTTGTTTAAGGAAGGGGGACAAAAAGGGGGGACATCCTGTGCTGCCATGATGCTGACATGAGAATTGTGCTTTTTAGAAAGATGCCCAAACATTACCCAAGTTAGAGAAAACATTCAGTTCTCAGTTTTACCACTTTATCTGATACTTCTAATTTGTGACTTTTAAGTATTTAAAAGAAAAATAAAATAATGTTTAAACAAGGTTGAAAGAATTTCTTTCCAAACTTCATAGTAAAATTTACTTAGGACCTACATCAGCTTTTCTTGTTTATATGACTATAAATGCTCTATACAGATCACTTGACTGATTCCCTCTCAATCTCCTTCCCATTGACACTGTGTCACCATGTCCATTTTCACCCAGATGCCTGAAGTATCTCCTATTGGTCTCTGTGGACCTGCTCCTATCTCACTAAAAACAATGGTTCTCAAAGTCTAGACCCCAACCCAGCATCAGCATCAACTAGTATCTTAGTCTGTCAGGCTGCCATGACAAAATACTACAGACTGAGTGGCTTAAACAACAGAAATTTATTTCTCACAGTTCTGGAGGCTGGAAGTCCAAGATCAAGGGGCCAACAGGGTTGGCAATTTTGGTTTTGGTAAGGGCTCGCTTCCAGGCTTGTAGACGGCAGCCTTCTCACTGTGTCCTTATGTGGCAGAAAGTGAGAGAGAGCAAGATCTCTGATGTCTCTTCTTATGAGGGCACTAATCCCATCATGTGGACCCCATCTTAATGACCTCATCTAAACCTAATTACCTCCCCAAGGCCTAAGACCATCACACTGGTGGTTAGAGTTCAACATTTGAATTGGGAAGGGACACAATTCAGTTGATGGCACCTAGATAGCTGTTAGAATTGAAAATCTTCAGCTTTCCCCCCAGACCTACAGATAGAAGAAATTTTATATATTAAATTATAGAGGGAAACCATTCTAGCTTTAATTTGGCCTAAATTTTATTTGAACTAAAGAAGCCTGACTTATGGCCTGTTGAATACACATTGTACATCTGCTTTAATCATTACCCTAAAGTAAAGAATGTGCTGTTTGAAGATAAGAATTGTGCCTCCCTTCTTATGAGCCAGCGCTCTTTGAGGATAAGTCTCCCTTGCCATGATGCCAGTGTCATGTTGATCCGCTGTGTAGGTGCTAATGCGTAACAAACATCTTCTTGAACCCTTGAAAGAATGTACCTCTGTCATGCTTGATGTAAGTCTCTTGGTTTGGAAATGGTGTATAGCTGTGTTGAAAATCACCCTTCTCTGAGTGCTTTCTTCCCTTGTGAAGGTTGAACCTCCTGGGATATAGTCCTCAGTTTGGCTCGAATAAAACTCTCTCTGGTTCTTTTACAATAGTATGATCATCGGTTATATGCATCAACACTACTGATTCAGAAACACTGGAGATACAGCCCAGCAATCTGTGTCTTAACAGCCCTCCAGGTGGATATGATGCATGCTAAAGTTTGAGAACTGCTGCTATAAACCATTGCCTACATTACACCCTTTTAACACTTAAAATGGGTCATGTTACCCCTGCTTAAAAATCCATCAATGAGTTTCCACTGCACTAACAGTGAAATACAGTCCTCAGGATAGAGGCTTCGAGGCCTCTGTGCTCTGTGCCTTTACTGCCTCTCCTGCCTCATCCTGTGCCACACTTCATTTGCTTCAATTGTGTCACCCTTGCAGGCTCCTTGCTGTTTCTCAAAGATTCCAAGTTCTTTCCTGTCCCAGAGCATTTGCTCTTGCTTTTCCCCCTGCCTGGAATCTTCTTGTACTGGGTCTTCGCAGGGCTGACTTCTCTCTTCATGTTTCAGCTCAAATGTCTCCTCTGAGCTGATCCTCCTTCCCCGACCAGTCTGTGTAAAGTGGCATGCCTACCCACTCTCCCCGAGTATTCTCTACCTCACTCTCCAGTTTATTCCGCATGTCAGCTTATTACAATGGAAATTAATGTTTGTTTACTTGTTGATTTCTTTCTCCTACCACAAGAATGTAAACTCCATGAGGAAGAAATCTTGTCTGTCTTCTTCACCACCATCACTCCATTACCTGATAGAGTACCTGGTGCATAGGTGTTCAATACATTCTTCATGAATGAATGATTGTGGTTGATGAAAGTCTCAGTCTTCAAGGGAGTAGGCTACACAGCCTTTTACGTTGCTTAAAAGTTTGATTCAGTGCAATTTTGTTTTTTAGTAGCCAACAACTCAGACTTCCTGCAGCTTATTATGTACCTATTATTTGTCATCTTCCTCATGTCAGAGGACACTACTTGCCCCCTGGAGCTAGTGCTCCCATTTCTTCCCTGCTTGCAGCTGCTACCACCCAGGATGGCTGATAGTGGAAAGTTCCTGGAGGAGAAATTTGTTTTAAAAAGTGAAGGGAGGAGTACCCGAAAGAAAGTCACAACATTCCACTTGGCCACAGTATTTGGTGAACTTTCCATTCAAACTGTTTGAGGATGTGCCTTCAGCCAGATAGCTACACAAGCATGCACAGTCTCATTGTAGTTAAATAAAGAAGGCAGGTGGAAACCATCCAAGATTGCTGACTGCATGTGGATTCCCTTTGTCCTTAAGCAAATATTAATTGAAGTAATAGATTATAGAACATCCACACCAATAGAGGGAAACCATCAGGATCAAAGGAAACGTTTTCAATCCGGAAAAAGTCAGGAAAACATGAGAAAAGGAAAATAAGTTTAGATAACAGAAATTTGATAAACTTATCCTTATTACAATAGATATGAATATGTTGAATTTATCTACTAAAAGTTGAAAGGTACAATTGTCTTTAAATGGGCAAGAACACTGTATCCTTCACAAGTTATTATTACCTCAATAACCCTTGCTGAGTGCATACAATTCTTCTAGAATTGGACTAATGCTTGTGACACAATTAATCTTTATGACAATTCTGGTATCCCTTGAGGATTGTGCTTAATAAATATTTACTGAACGAATAGGATTAATTCCGTGTGTGGTCCAAACGTATCAAATTGGGTAAAAATGCTAAATCTACATAACATGTTTCTAAGAGACAAATGAGGATGAGACACAGTAGCAAATGAGCAACACTTTCTGCTAGATTAATGAGGAAAACAACAAGGAATTTACAAATGCTTTCAACCAGGAATGAAAACGCAAAAACAGCTCCATAGGCACAGAAGAAATTTTAAATTTTTTGAAATTATTTTACATAATTCCATACTAATAAATTTTAAATTGTGAAATATTGGTATGTTTAAGTTGCTAAAACGTACTAAAAGAGAACCAGAAAACCTGACCTATAAATAGCTACAGAGAAGAGGAAGAATTTGTCAAAGAACAGTTATCTCCTTCCCTCCCACCCCCTAAAAATTCACAGGCCCACATGAGTTTATAGGTGAACTCTCTTCAAACCTTTAACACATAATCCCTCTAAGTTTTAACTCTTCCAGAACCAGGGAAAGAAGAAAAGCTTCCCAATTTCTCTTAAGAATTCATTACGACATGGTTACCAAAACTTTGCAAAGAGAGTTAACCAAAAGAAAGCTAGAGGCTCTGAGATAACATGAGTGGACCTGGAGGGAATTGTGCTAAATGAAACATAGGACAGATAGACAAATACTGGATGATCCCACTGAAATGTGAAATCTAAAAAAACCAAACTCACAGAAATAGACATCAGATTTGTAGTTGCCAGAAATGAGAGGTAGGGGTTGGGGAAAAGAGGTAAAGGTAATCAAACGGTACAAAATCCCATTTGTAAGAGAAATAAAAGTCCTGGTGATATAATGTACAACATGATGACTATAGTTGACACTGTTGTGTGATATATTTGAAAATTGGTAAGAGAGTAGATCCTGTCTCTAGTTCTCATCACAAGGGAAAAAAAATTTTTTGTAACTATATGGGGTGATGGATGTTAAACTTTTAGTAATCATTTCACAATATATACATATGCTAAGTTATTATGCTGTACACCTGAAACTTATATAGTGTTGTATATCAACTATATCTCAATAAATTGGAAGAAAAAAAAGAAAATTACAAGCAAATACACTAATGGATATGGGTGTAAAAATCCTACAATATTAAAATATAGAATCTAACACCACTTTAAAAGAAGTCTACCTTATGATGAAAAGGAATCCCATTCTTATATTATGTATTAACAGCTTAAAGGAGAAAAAAAATAGGGTCTAGTGGCTGGGAGTTGGGGACAGAAGAGTGACAAGGTCCTAGGACAAGGCTCCCAAGCCCTCAGAGGACACTGCTGTACTAAGTAGGGAGCTGGCAATAGCCCTCTCTCAGGCTGGCTACATCAAGAAGAATTAGGGAACCACCCGGTCTGAGAGAAGCAAGATAATGCCGTGTCCAGGTGCTAGTGGCCTGTGGCTGTTGGTATATTCCATCAAAACCCTGGCACCCCGATAGTGTTAACACAGGAGCTGGGGCAAGACAGTCAGAGGTCAGAGGTACCTCAACAGCTATAGTATGGTTGCTGGAGAAGACCTGGGTGGGAGAAGTGGAGCAGGCAGGGCAATAGGACTTTGCCATCAGACTTTGTTCTGTCCCCTCATTGTCAAGGGGTGTTGGTCTTGAAGAGTCACCTGGCAATAGCAAAATCTGCTGGAAAGGGGTCTTGGAAATGTGTTGCCACCCAACATGTTTGGCAATGGTCAAACATTTCACTTGATGAGCATCTGAGTTCAGTTAAGGAAAGTCTCATCTTAAGTAAAATAAAGTAAGTAGAGCACTTAGCACAGAGACCACCCCTTCGAAGACGTCAGTGCCCTTGCCCCCTTTACAAATAATTCCTGCCTGTAATAATGTAGAACTACAGTGTTAGAGCTTTCCCTTACAGTCACTGGTCTCATTGCCCGAGCGTTCCTGCCTGCTCCTGCCCTCCCCCATCACTCCCTCTCAGCCTTCAGGTGATCATATTTCACAGTAAACTTCCATTAAACTTGAATCTGCTGTTTTGACTTCAGAAGAAAACCCGCTTAATCGTACCTTGAAAAATTTACAAGGCCACCTGGTGAGCACACATGTGCGTGTACTCCCACTGCCCCTTGCCCTTCTCTCTCGTCTCTCACTTTCTGTCCTTTTCCACTCACCTGGAGAAAGATGGGACAGGCGGACAGGTGACGAACCATATCTGCCACTCTCATCAATTCACTTTTTGTTTCTTTGTCTGGGGAAGTTTTGCCCTGAGTTAACATCTGTTGCCCATCTTCCTCTTTTTGTTGAGGAAGACTAGCCCTAAGCTAACATCTGTGCCCATCTTCCTCTATTTTTGTGTGTGGGACCCTGCCACACATGGTTTGATGAGTGGTGCAGAGGTCTGCACCCGCAATTCGAACCTGCGAACCCCGGGCCGCCGAAGCAGAGCATAAATTTAACCACCACACTGCTGGCCGTCCCCTCATCAATTCACTTTTGTTTGAGAAATGTTTATTAAGCCATTCAGCGTCCACCATGGGCCAGCCACTGTGCTGGATCCTGAGATGCTTAATAAAGCTCTCTGGCAGGTGACAGTTCCAGGCATAGGTGGGGGAGGGGGTGAAGAGCTCCAGGCCCAGCCCCCACCACAGACCACAGTGCAGCTTGGGCACCTCAAGGGCTGGGGCGCCAGGAAGAGAAGAGCTGCGACATCAGGACAGCATCCTCACAAAATAAGCCAGCATGGACAGGACAGGGGGTTCAGCACAGGAGACCAAGGAGCTCCCGTGTGGCACACGAGCAGGCCCAGGAAGCCCAGCGCTGGTGCCACGGGGTGTCTGTGGTGATGGGTGTCATGTGCATCCTGGGCTGGTGAGGCCATGGAATTTAGACTATGTGATTTATATTACAGTCTAGATACGTGTAGTTGAATGAAAGCATGAATTTAACTAAGAAATTATTTTGTTAAGAACCTCAAAAGCAGATATTCTTCATCAAATAGTTCAGGGAAAATGTTCTTAAGATCAGAAGAAAATAAGTGAAAAGGCAGTATTTTGAAGAGATTGGACTGCTCCCCGGGACAATGATTACTAGTAGGATCACTGTGGTGATGTCCTGAGGGCAGGAGTAGGGCCTGGACCAGAGGAAAAGCACATCAGGGAATGTCCAAGGTCTGTCACCATGGGTGTCTCCAGCTGTCCTTCTCACTTCCCAGGACCCAGCTTTTCTCTCTCTCACAGTTTTGTCCTGTCTGCCCCATTTTTTTGTCCACCCCATTCCCTGACCTTGCTCAGAGTCCCTGACTCGCTTGACGTAACAAGGCTAAACTGGAGTCCGATAGTCTGCTCAAGAATCTTCTCTCACTTTACATTCTCCTCAAAACTAAAGTACAAACAGCAGCACACACACACCGCTCATTACACATTTGTACAAACACCAACTTTTCCTCAGGTTACGCCACAAATCACAGGCACATTTAGGAGAAATTCCTTGGCCTGCTCATTGTACAATAATAATCAATTGATAAAATGTGGTTACCAACCAAAGCAGTATACACTTGGTGACAGCCTTAATGGTGAACATATCAAAAGAGCTAATTATTTTGGCCCTCCCTTCTGTGAGAAGAAGAGAATGAAGGATGCTTCCTTCTGCAATAAATTAACACTGAGTGACTACAATTCCATTCCAGCTACTTCTGGACCTTTCTCTGAGTGGCATGAACACATGCAGGCAGCCTCATCAGATCTGGCAACAGGCACTTAGTCTACCCAGTTGATTAATCAGCCCAGACTTCATCACGACAATCTCCCTATTTCAGTTTTCCGCGGTCACTCCGATATGAAAATGTGTGCAATGATCCTGCTCTATCTCCCTGCCTCCTACCCCACATCCAAGTATAATTCTAGCGTTATTGACTCTTCTTTTAGAATGTGTCCTATCCCAATTCATACCTTCCTGTTCCGCAGCCTCCGCTTAGTTCAGAACCATATAGAATCACCCGAGACCATTGCTATGGCCTTTGGCTTCCCTTTGGCCCTCTCCTCCTCCCCACTGCCCTCGGATCATGTTAGAGGATTTGCAAAAGTGTGGTCCAAGGAATAGCTATTATGTGAAAAAAAATGGATGTATTCAAAAATCTTTGGAAAATTCTGAGTTAAATTCAAATAGGTCTCTCTTCTGCAGGACACAATTGTCAGACCCTTTAATACACTAATTATGTGCATTGTGGATCTTGAAGTGGAAGTATAAGAGGCGGTTTTCCTAAATTTTTTTTGGTGATGGAACATCGTCCTCCCAGTCCCACCTGCTTTTGTTAGTAGATCATCCTTGAGACAAGTGGACTGCAGACCACACTATGAGAAACAATTCTAAAGAAAACTTAGTTCTCAAAAACAATTTTCTAGTAACCCAGAGTACTCTTACTACCCACTTAGAATTTTGCATTACATGGAAATATAAAGTATTCTTTGATATCTCATATTGATTTAAAAAATTATACCATATTTCATACTTAAAAAAGATAACATAACGTAAAAATAGGATATAAAGAGTGTTATAAAGGACCCTTGTGGCCCCACCACACAACTGATGAACTAAACCAGGAGCAGAAAATGTTTTCTGTAAAAAGCCAAAATTCATCCAAAGAGCAAATTACCTTTGCCCTCTTTCCTGTGAGAAGAGGAGAATGAAGGGCTGCTTCATTCTTTGTGGGCCGTGTGGTTTGGGCCACAAATATTCTGCTGCTGTGGCATGAAAGTGGCTATAAACAATATGTATATGAATTAGTGTTCCAATAAAGTTTTATTTACAAAGCAGGTGGCAGGCCAAATTTGGCCAATGGGCTGTAGTTTGCAAATGGAGTCTGAGGTATCCCAGGCACAATGGCCAGGGATGCTACAGCAGAAGCCCACGTTCTATATTTATGGGAGACTTCTAGGCCACCCAGTTGATGAAAATGTTTAATTGGGGAATGCAACCTATTAAGATGCACTTTCACAGCTTTAGCACCATGACTGAGTGCTAATCATTCTTTTCCCATAGCGCAATGAATTGTCATTGGGCAGATTTTAAACAGAACTGGAGCACTTCCCATTGACCCTGTTGTGGGATCTCTCTCATTGGGAAGAAATATTTATTTAAGCCATATACCCAGAGAAAAAGAATTTGGCTGTGTACTCAAAACCTTTTCTCTTTTGACTCAGATATTCTGAATCCCAGAACAACAGAAACATGGCATCAAGTTTACACTTTTATAAGAAGTAATATTTAGGTCATGGGAAGCAAAATAATGACCCCCAAGGACATTCACACCCTAATCCCCAGAACCTGTGAATATGTTAAGTTACATGGCACAGCGGAATTAAGTTTGCAGATGGAATTAAGTTTCTAACCTGCTGACCTTGAGATGGGGAGAGTATTCTGGATTATTCAGGTGGGCCCAATGTCATCACGTGGGTCCTTATAAGTGGACGAGGGAGGAAGAGAGGTGAGAAGACAGAATCAGAGAGATGGCAACATGAGAAGGCCTCAGTCTAACATTGCTGGCTTTGAAAATGGAGGAAGGGGACCATGAGCCAAGGAATATGGGCAGCCTCTAGAAGCTAGAAAAGGCAAGAAAACAGAATGTCCCCTAGAGCTTCCAGAAAAGAAAGCAGTCCTACTATCTTGATATTAGCCCAGTGAGAACCACATCAGCCTTCTGACGTGCAGAACTCTGGGATAATAAGTTTGCCTTGTTTTAAGCCACTAAGTTTGTGGAAATTTTTTACAGCAGCTATGGAGGAGTAACTCATATAGCATATGCAAAGGTAGTTTTTGTTGAGAGGGAAAAAATAATTACATTGTATTTATGCCTGATTTCTATTGTAACCACCATCCAGAGTACCATCATCATTTAGGAAGCATAGGTGAAATTAATGTTGAAGCTAATAAAACTTATGACAATACTGATGTTGATGATCAGACATTTTGGGAGATTGAATTAAAGACCCTGCAGGACGTTGTCTCTATGGAAGAGAATTGGTCTGAAGATTTAAATTGAATTAATGATTTGATTTTAGTTCTTAATCACTCAACAGATATATAGCGTAAAGTGCAGACAGCTACAGATCAAGGAGGCAAAAGATTTGTAAAGTTATTACAGAAATATGAGATAATTTGTGCCAGAATGACTGGATGCTTCAGGTATCTGTTTCAATCTAAACCAACCCCTGCCTGGCTATTGAAAATGTTTGGAATCTGTATGTACCTTCTCATGTCAATCTGATTAGGCAATGTCATGAGGCAAGTAAGCGCTGTCAAACTGAGAGTGATTGTTTTGTAGTAAAAAGGCTTTGACCACATCGGGGTATGGGGGGTACTGTGCTGTTAGAGTTCATTCTAGCAGGCCTACAAATAGCCTAAATTGTCTCACTGAAATAAGAAATACAACTCCATGATGTTATGAATTATCTGCCCCTGGTATTGGTGAGACCCCCAGAGGAGTCCGGCACTGGAGCTGGTTACCTAGCAAGACTGTCTACGTGACCAGAGGGTAGAAGAGGCCCCAGCTCAGACAACATTGGAGGCTCCATGAAGATCTGGAAGCTGATTCCTTGAAACTATTTTTGCTCCCTCATCCCTTAGAAAGACCTCATTAGGACAGCAGTCCTGTATCCTTTTGTAACAAGAGGGAAGCTTCACGTGGACCTAGGACAGCAGAGGGTGGGAGGTGGTGGACCTGACAGCGGGAGGATGAGGTGGTCTTCTCCGTTATCTCTGTGCATTGTTGCCTTCAAATATGCAGAGATCATCAGCTAAACTTGAAGGAAAAGTGTTGGTGATTTCAGGAGGAAGGAGAAGGAGTAAAATAGTTTCAAAGGAGGGCAGGCAGTAAAGGATAGAGAGCACCTCTGTACTCTTTGGCTGCTAGTAGCCATGTTGTCTTATGCCTTTCTCTTTGACTCTTTTTCCCACAATCAGTCAGCCCTGCCCCCTAGCGGCCTGCAGACAAATTTCTCTATTAACTAGGGAGTGTACACAATCCCTAAGATCACAGATGAAGTCACCCTCCATTGTAAGATGGAAACTGGAAGGATATGCCTGTTATTATTTACAAGGAGAGGGGCCTCCCATTATCCCTTCCATCCCTGTCTTCCATAGTAATCTTTAAAGGAAAGTCATGGGGTTTAAATTCCCAGTTCTAGAGTTCCTCTGTGGTCATTGAGGGAAGCCTGCAGACAGCCACAGTTGGGTTACTCCCAGAGTACTTGTACTAAAAACAATGAGTAGATTTCTGGAGCATAATGGTGGAGTGAGCATTCCCCCTTTGACTATTCCACCCTAAGATACCAAAAAAAAAAAAAAAGACAATCATATACCAACAGAGGTCATTCAGACAACACAAAAGACATCTGAGAGACCCACACAGACTTACATCTGAAGGAGGAGGTGCTGGGACACCCGAGGAGGTGGAAGGAGGTAAGGAGAACTCCTCTTCTTCCCCAGTGATGGCAACCCTGGGACTGGGACCGAGCAGCTCTCAGTGAGAGAGGGAAGAGTGGTGGCCCTCTGTGGGAAAATCATCACTCTCCAAGTTCTCTCACAGTCCATGGGAAATTCCCACACAGTGGGGACTGAATTATTGAGGGGCTCAACAAGGTAGCATCCCTGGAGAGCAGATAGTGAGGGAAGTGAGAAGCCCCTAGTATTAGGTGGGTCAAAGAAAGAGCCCACCCCCTCAGGACTGAGCATGTCTCAGGGTGGTGGGGAGTGGCAGCCCTCGGCTGGAAAACCATTGCTCTCCATGTTCCTTCACAGCCTGTGGGAAATTCCAAAATGGAGGGGACTCAACTGTTGCAGGGGTGGCTTCCTCAAGCTAGCACCCCAGGAGACCAGACAGCAATGAAAGAGCAAGAAGCCCCTGGGATCAGGTAGGCAAAAGAAAGAGCCCATCCCCCAACGCAGAGCACCAGCACAGGGGGTCAGCCAGAGCACGAACAGATCAGGGTGGATTCAGAATACACAGCTCTTGAGCCCCACCAGTGGCAGCAGGTGGAAGCTGCAACCAAATATTTTCAGAATGAGGAAAAATAAGCCCATGCCCTCCCGGCCCCATGGCTTAGCGGTTAAGTGCCTGCGCTCTGCTACTGGTGGCCCAGGTTTGGATCCCAGGCACTCACCGATGCACTGCTTCTCCAGCCATGCTAAGGCCGCGTCCCACATACAGCAACTAGAAGGATGTGCAACTATGACATACTACTATTTACTGGGGCTGTGGGGAAAAAAAAAAAGGAGGAGGATCGGCAATAGATGTTAGCTCAGATCCAGTCTTCCTCAGCAAAAAGAGGATTAGCATGAATGTTAGCTCAGGGCTGATCTTCCTCACACACACACACACACACACAAAGCCCACACCCTCAAGCACTATGGAAAAATACATTAAATCCCCAGACCACAAGGAAAATGACAAACACCCAGAAATCAACACTGAAGGCACAGAAATTTATAACCTAAAGGACAGAGAATTCAAAATAGCTATCATAAAAAAGCTCAATGAATTACAAGAAAATACAGATAGACAAGTCAATGAAATCAGGAACTTCTTCACAAAAGAGATTGAAACTATAAAGAAAAACCAATCAGAAATGTTGAAAAACAGAATGAAAAACAGAATGGAGGAGATAAAGAAAAATTCCAGAATCATTAAAGAACAGAGCTGACAATATGGAGGAAAGAATTAACAATATTGAGGATAGGAATGCTCCAGATGGAGGAGGAGAGAGAACTAAGAATAAAAAGAAATGAAGAAGTTCTCAAATATCCAACTCAATTAGGAAATGCAATGTAAGAATTATAGGTATTCCAGAGAGAGAAGGGGGGAAAAAGGAGCAGAGAGCTTGTTCAAAGAAACAATAGCTGAGAACTTCCCAAACCTGGGGAAGGAGCTGGAAATAGAAATGAATAAAGTCAATAGATCTCCTAAATATATCAACATGAAACACCCTTTCCAAGGCATATAGTAGTAAAGCTGGAAAAGTCAATGACAGAAAAAATATTAAGGGCAGCAAGACAAAAAAAAAATAGCATACAAAGGAATTCCTATCAGGCTCTCAGCCAATTTCTCAGCAGAAACTTGAGAGCATAATGATGTATTCAAATTCTAAAAGACAAAAACTTTCAGCCAAGAATACTCTATCCAGTGAAAATATCCTTCAGATATGATGGAGAAATAATAACTATCCCAGATAAACAAAAGCTAAAGGAGTTCATTGCCACAAGACCCCACCACAAGAAATGCTTAAGAAGGCTCTTGTGCCTGAAAAAAAAGAGAAAAGGGATAGAAAGCATTGAGCAAGGAGAAAAATAGGTAGACAAAATGAGAAAAATTCCAGCTCTCTATCAGAACAGGTTAGCAAACACTTAATTATAACACCAAAGATTAAGGGAAGGAAAACACCAAAAACAAATATAACCTCATCCCTTTAAAAATAAACTCACAACACAAGATGGAATAAGTTATGACAATAATAACTTAGAAGGGGAAGAGGAAAGGGGTGGAATTGACTTAGTCTAAGGAAATAAGAGGCCATCAGAAAATGGACTATCTCATCTATGAGATTTTTTATACAAACTTCATGGTAACCACTAACCATATAATCAGAACAGAGATATATAAGATAAGTAAGGAGAAAACTAAGAGAACCATCACACAGAACTGGCAAACTGAATTGGTAGTCTGAAACACATGGGACAAGAGACAAAGCAAATGTGAAAGAACTGGAAAATGAGTGATAAAATAGCAACATTAAGTCCTCATATATAAATAATCACTCTAAATTTAAGTGGATTGAATGCTCCAATGAAAAGACACAGAGTGGTGGGATGGATTAAAAAACAAGATGTCAAAAAATGCAGCATCCAGGAAACACATCTCAGCCCTAAACACAAACACAGGCTCAGAGTGAAAGAATGGAAAACAATACTCCAAGCTAATGGTAAACAAACGAGAGCAGGTGTTGCTATACTTATATCAGACATAGTAGACTTCAAGATAAAACATGTAATGAGAGACAAAGAAGGGTGATATATAATGATAAATGGGACACACCACCAAGAAGACATATCACTTACAAATATTTATGCACCCAACACAGGAGCATCAAAGTACATAAAGTAACAATTAACAGACCTAAAAGGAGATATTAACCACAAGACAATAATAGTAGGGGATCATAACACCCCACTTACATCAATGGATAGATCATGCAAACAGAAAGTCAATTAGGAAATAGTGGACTTAAATGAAAAACTAGACTAGATGGACTTAATAGATATATAGAGAGCACTCCATACAAACACAGTAGACTATACATTCTTCTCAAGCACACATGGAACATCAAGGATAGATCATATGTTGGGAAACAAGGCAAGCCTCAATGAATTTAAAAATATTAAAATCATAACAAGCATCTTTTCCAACCACAATGCTATGAAACTAGAAATCAACTACAAGAGAAAAACTGGGAAGGTTACAAAGATGTGGAGACTACACAACATGCTACTGAACAACCAATGGATCATTGAAGAAATTAAAGGATAAATCAAACAATATCTGCAGACAAAATGAAAATGAAAATACACCATACTGACTAATATAGGGTGCAGCAAAAGTGATCCTGAGAGGGAAACTCATATCAATACAGACCCACCTTAATAAACAAGAAAAATCCCAAATAAGCAAGCTTAGGCTACACCTAACAGAATTAGAAAAAGAAGAACAATCAAAACCCAAAATCAGCCAAAGGAAGGAAATAATAAAAATTAGAGTGGAAATAAATGAAATTGTAACCAAAAAAACAGTAGGAAGGATCAATGAAACAAAGTGCTGGTTCTTTGAGAAGATTAATAAAACTGACAAACCTTTAGCCAGACTCACTAAGAAAAAGAGAGAAGGCTAAAATAAATAAAATTAGAATGAAAGAGAAGAAATTAAAATGGGTACCACAGAAAAACAAACCATTATAAGAGAATACTATGAAAAACTATATGCCAACAAATTGGACAATCTAGAAGAAATGGATAAATTCTTAGACTCATATAACCTCCAAAAACAGGATCAAGGAGAAATAGAGAATCTGAATAGATCAATCACAAGTAAAGAGATTGAAACAGTAATCAAAAATCTCCCCAAAAATAAAAGTCCAGGACCAGATGGCTTCTCTGGAGAATTCTACCAAACAGTCAAAGATTCAAGACCTATCCTTCTCAAACTATTCCAAAAAATTGAAGAAGACAAAACACTTCCTTACACATTCTATGAGGCCAACATCACCCAGATACCAAGCCAGATAAGGACAATACAAAAAAGGAAAATTACAGGTCAACATAGCTGATGAACATGGATGCAAAAATCCTCAACAAAATATTGGCAAACCGAATACAGCAATACATTAAAAAGATCATACACCATGATAAGTGCCATTTATACCAAGGACACAGGGATGGTTTAACATTCGCAAATCAATCACTGTGATATACCACATCAACAGAACAAGGAATAAAACCACATGATCATCTCAATAAGTACAGAGAAAGCATTTGACAAGATCCAACATCCATTTATGATAAAAACTCTCAACAAAATGGGTATAGTAGGAAAGTACCTCAACATAATAAAGGCCATATATAACAAACCCACAGCCAACAACATAATCAATGGGGAAAAACTGAAAGCCACCCCTCTGAGAACAGGAACAAGCCAAGAGTGCCCACTCTCATCACTCTTATTCAACATATAGAACGGGCAGTTTGGGCCAGAGCAATAAGGTAAGAAAAAAGAATAAAATAAATCCAAATTGGCAATGAAGAAAGGAAACTCTTGCTGTTTGCAGACAACATGATTTTACATATAGAAAACCCAAAAACTCTATTGGAAAACCATTAGAAATAATCAACAACTACAGCAAATTTGCACGGTACAAAATCAACTTACAAAAATCAGTTGCAGTTCTAACAACGAATAACAGAAAGAGAACTCAAGATGACAAACCCATTTACGATTGCAACAAAAAGAATAAAATACCTAGGAATAAGTTTAACAAAGGAGGTGAAAGACCTATACAATGAAAACTATAGGACATTATTGAAAGAAATCGATGGTGACATAAAGAAATGGAAAGATATCCCATGCACATGGATTGGAAGAAGAAACATAGTTAAAGTGTCCATACTATCTAAAGCAATCTACAGATTCAATGCAATCCCAATCAGAATCCCAATGATATTCTTCATGGAAATAGTACAAAGAATACTCAAATACATGTGAGGCAACAAAAGACCCCGAATAGACAAAGCAATCCTGAGAAAAAAGAACAAAGCTGGAGGCCTCACAATCCGTGACTCCAAAATATCCTACAAAGCTATAGTATTTAAAACAGCATGGTACTGGTACCAAAACAGACACACAGATCAATGGAGCAGAATTGAAAGCACAGAAATAAAACCAGACATCTACAGACAGCGAATCTTCAACAAAGGAGCTAAGAACACACAATGGAGAAACGAAATTCTCTTCAAAACATGGTCTTTGGAAAACTGGACAGCCACATGTAAAAGAATGAAAGTAGACCGTTATCTTTTGCCATACACAAAAATTAACTCAAAGAAAGGGGCTGGCCCGGTTGCGCAAGTGGTTAAGTGCATGCGCTCCGCTGCTGTGGCCCTGGGTTGGGGTTCGCCCATTAGGATCCCGGGCACGCACCGACACACTGCTTGGCAGGCCATGCTGTGGCAGCATCCCATATAAAGTGGAGGAAGATGGGCACGGATATTAGCCCAGAGCCAGTCTTCATCAGCAAAAAAAAAAGAGGAGGATTGGCAGATGTTAGCACAGGGCTGACTTCCTCACACACACACAAAAAAATTAACTCAAAATGGATCAAAGACTTGAAGATTAGACCTGAAACTATAAAACTCCTGGAAAAAAACATAGGCAGTACACTCTTTGACATTGGTCATAGAGAGAACTTTTCGAATTCCATGTCTACTTGGACAAGTGAAACAAAAGAATAAATAAACAAGTGGGACTTCATCAGACCAAAGAGCTTCTACAAGGCAAATGAAACCAGGATCAAAATGATAAGACAACCCACCAGCTGGGAGAAAATATTTGCAAATCATATATCTGACAAGGGGTTAATCTCCCAAATAATAAAGAACTCACACAACTGAACAACAAAAAGACAAACAACCCGATCAAAAAATGGGCAGATTATGAACAGACATTTTTCCAAGGAAGATATACAGATGGCCAATAGACACGTGAAAAGATATTCAACATCACTAACCATCAGGGAAATTCAAATCAAAACTACAGTAAGATATCACCTTATACCATTATAATGGCTATAATCACCAAGGCAAAAAATAACAAATGTTGGAGAGGATGTGGAGAAAGGTGAACCCTCATACACTGCATGTGGGAATGCAAACTGGTGCAGCCACTATGCAAAACAGTATGGAGATTCCTCAAAAGTTAAAAATAGAAATATCTTATAATCCACCTATCCCACTACTGGGTATTTATCCAAAGAACCTGAAATCAACAATTCAAAGAGGCTCATGCACCCCTGAATTCATTGCAGCACTATTCACTATAGCCAAGAAGTGGAAGCAACTCAAGTATCCCTCAACAGATGATTGGATAAGGAAGATGTGGTATATGTATACAATGGAATACTACTCAGCCATAAAAAAGATAAAATTATCCTATTTATACCAACATGGATGGACCTAGAGGGCATTAAGTTAAGTGAAATAAACCAGACAGAGAAAGACAATCATAGTATGATTTCACTTATATGTAGAAGATAAACTAACACATGGAAAAAGAAAACAGTTTCGTGGTTACCAGGAGGAAGGAGGTTGGGGTGGGCACAAAGAGTGAAGGGAGGCATTTATATGGTGACTGACAATAATGTACAACTAAAATTTCACAATGTTATAAGCTATTAGGACATGAATAAAAAAATAATAATAAGTAGAGGCTGCCCTGCAGCCCTCTCGTCCTTCCTTCTGACAAAGACGCTATCTTTCCCAAATTGACTTGCTGGGCAGGAGGGGGTGGTGAAGCTCTGAAGAGTCATCCTTCCAGGTCTTGAAGGAGATTCCCACCTCCTCACAGAGCTGTGAATTGGGAGTCGCATGTGAGGCAGCACGTGCATGACTGAGGGTCTAGTGTCATCTTCCCCGCTATCAGTGAAGCCCATCGCTTAGCATCTCTGGACCTTAGTTTCTTCACATGTAAAATGACGATACTGCGGTGGTTCTCAGCAGAGAGAAGGGGCTGCCTATAGAATAGCTTGGAATGCCTCTACAGCCCACATATTCTTTCTTGTCTCTTGTGAAAAAGACTCCAAAGTCATTCTCACACACCCACCACTCAATACTACAAGTCCGTGAATGCTCCTAACAGATGGAACACATAATCTGAAGAGCTAGCTCTGCATTAGTAAGCTCTGTTAAAGCTCAGAAAATGTGGATATCTAAAGGTTTGTTTCAGAATGAACCCACAAGGGTGGAGGAACCAATCTAATGCCTTTCCCCAGCCTAGAACTGCCCCAGCAATATGAGGTGTGAATGAAAACTCCATCCACCACCCAGTCCAGGGCGGGGTCCACCGTGCATGTCAGACTACAACCAGCAGAGGGCAGCACATACCTCTGTACCTGGCTTTCCAAACAAATCTAACACAACACTGGCCCTCACATAGTGTTTCTTGGGGAAACACAACCAGCTTTAACAAAGTCTCCTTGCATATATCAAATTAAAAGTAATTTCGAACATGATCTGGAGCTCAAGCCCTGGTCCAGAGCTGCACGAAGGCAATGTTCAGAAGTGGGAACATTTTCTCTTTGGATCCTCAGGGCTTCCTGTGTGTCCCTCTTTTGCTTCTCAGAGTGTGGTTGGGGGACTGGCAGCATTGGCCTGAACTAGGAGTTTGTCAGAAATGCAGAATTTCAGGCCCCACCCTAAGCCATAAAATAAGGCGACTTCCTCATGTAATCATAGAGTAAATTTAACACACATTTGTGGTGTGTACCGTAGACTCTCTCCCCTTTATGATGGCTGCAGCTTTAGTGGAAGACTGGTGTGGCTTTATTCCCAACAATCCAAAAACAGTGAACAAATTTTAGCAAGGATTTATTAATTTGTTAGAATTGTGATATTGAGGACCCTGAGGCCTGCAAAGCTCTCATTACTTGAGACAGATGCGTGGAAAATAAAATCAGGAATAACTAGGAAATTGTTTTATAAAACATAGAGCATTTCTCCATATCAGCGTATTTACTTACCTCTGTTTTGTTAAATTCAAGTGAAACAAAAAATGTCATATAATTCATTCATAGGAACCAAATCTGTTTATCCTATTACCTAAGATTTTGTCTGTGTGTGTGTGAGGAAGATCAACCCTGAGCTAACATCCATGCCAATCCTCCTCTTTTTGCTGAGGAAGACCCGCCCTGAGCTAACATCTAATGCCAACCCTCCTCCTTTTTTTTCCCTTTTTCTCCCCAAAGCCCCAGTAGATAGTTGTATGTCATAGTTGCACATCCTTCTAGTTGCTGTATGTGTGACGCTGCCTCAGCATGGCTGGACAAGCAGTGCGTCGGTGCGCGCCCGGGATCGGAACACGGGCCACCAGTAGCGAGCGTGCACACCCAACCCTTAAGCCATGGGTGGGCCCCCTACCTAAGCTTTTTAATTAAGGAAATCCTAATCACAATCAAGTCAAGGAAAAAGTTTTCACAACATTTTAAATGCACACAAAACAACACCAGAGACTATGTATGGATGTGTAAATAAATATTAAAAATATAAAAATGTGGATCGGGAGTGTATCAGCCAGGGTCCAGCCAGGAGAACACAAACCATGCTAAGATTTTTGAACTTTAGAGATTTAATCCAAATTATTGGTTACACGGGGGATGGAAGAGCTGGGCTATCAAACAGGAGAAGAGCAGGTGAGCAGACTCAGAGATTAACAGCAGCAGGAAGGCTACCAGTCCTTGGGATGGAGGATTTAGGAGCAAGTGCTCTTCCCTAACCCCAGAAGCCACAGCACTTGGTGGGAGATAGAATCAAGGTGGAGGCTGCCTGGCAAGAGCTGGGACCACAGAGGAAATGTGGCTTCTCTGGAGATGCCACTGAGAGAGAGAGAGGGAGACACACCTGGCTTCTCCCTTCCTCCTGCCCTCCAATCCCCTAAGAGTACCTTCGTTGACCAAACCCAGGCAGAAGCCATCTGACTAGGGAGGCAGGAAATGTAGTTCATAGACCCTCGAATACAGAATAGGGGAGGGTAAGAGCTCAGATGAAATAGGCAAAAGACAAGCAGATGATGGAGGAAGCCCCTCACCAACTTGAGGATGAGCATGACCTCTGGAGAGGGAGTCAGGAGAATGGGGATGGGAAGGAGTACAGAGTGGTCCTCAACTATATTGATAACCATTTATTTTGTTAATTTAAAAAAAATAGTTTTGAAGCCAATATGGAAAAATGTTAGCATTTGTTAAGTTTGTGAGGTGGATGGTCAGATGCTCATTATGTTATTCTTTGTACATTTCTATATAATTGGAATATTTCGTAAGAAGAAATTATTATAGAAAATAAGAAATGTTCTTGACGAATGGCAATAATAAACATTCTCCTTGTTCAGACACATCTCCCTTTCCCACTCCACTCCCTGGGATACGCCACACACTCCTTCAATGAAGGATGGCACCTTTCTGGATCTCACAGGCTCTGCCACCACTGGAGTAACTCTTTGGCATGACGACATGTTAAAAGAAGGTGGGAGAGTAAGAAAGCGAAAAGGTAGAGAAAGGCGAGGAAGGAAGGTACCAGAAGGCTTGGGAGGGAGAGGACAAGTCACAGTGAACTCTCCCAGAGCCTCCTGCCTTCACAGCTTGGTTCAGCCACTTACAACCTGGGTGCTCTTGAGCCAGTGCCTTGGCCTCCCCATTCATGCATTTCCTCTTCTGTCAAATGGGAAGAAGAGTCTCTATCGTGAAGGTGTGGTTTCACGCTTCAGTGAGTTAACACATAGGAAAAGCACTTTGAATTGTGTTGGCACATAGTAAACTCTGAATACGTGTTGCTTACTATTATTCTTCTTTATCTTTTTATCTTTATATCCTCACTGTTAGCAGAGATCCTCCCATGATTGGATCAAATGAGTGCAAAAAACTATAATTTGCTTCTCTGGGTGATATCTCCCTCTGACTTCTGGTTGAATATACTGATCTAGATACAACACTGCCTAGAATCTGACCTACGGGAGGGCCAGACTCAGTATGATTTCAAATAAGCTTGGCTAAAATAGGGCTCTAGTGGAGAGAGTTACACGTCAGTAAAGCGAAGGTAAAGAAGCTGTGGAATCATCTTCTCAGGAGATTCAGCTTCAGTATTCTGCATCGAAGGGATATTCGTCCAAATCAGCCAACCTGAAGAGAAAACAGACATAAAGAAGAATATGTTACCATTAGACTCTGGATTCAAAGGCATTCTTCTCTGGTGTATCCTGTGGTCTTGGTGCTCTCTCAGCCTCCTCCCCAGAAGATTCTCTAAGAACACAATAAGGGCCCCCACCTCGACCTTCCATAGAAGTTATCTAAAGGGTGTGCTGGGAGGAGGGCAGGTAAGCAGTGAGCAGGGCACCAGAATAGACTCATAACAATAGCTAATAATAATCCTGGTGCCAAGCACAGTGCTGGTGCCTTACAAGCATGATCTCAGTTCATCCTCACAACACTGCTAGAGGGGGAACAACAACAGAACAGTTTGGGGGTGTCGTGAGCATTAAATGAGTTAATAATACATGCAAAGGGCTGAAGATGCCTGGCACATTCTAAGCTAACGTTCAGTAGATGTGTAATCAGTACCATCATCCCAGTTTTGTGGATAAAGAAACCACCTTGGGAAACAGGAAATTTACCCCAGGTCTCATGGCTAATAGATAAGTGGCAGAGCTGGGGTTCGAACTAGGTGGACTCACTGCTGAGATTTGCCCGCATTGGAAATGGTGCTGGAGAAGCAGTTTCGTCTCGGGGACTGTCACGTTTTACGTTTGACCTTCCTTTTCATTCTAAGCAGCTGCTGCTTTGCTGTCCTCCAGCAAAAGTAAGTGATTGGAAGACGGGAAAGGCTGCTCTATGACAGTGGGTTGGGCAGGACAGATGTGTGATATCGTGACATGTGAACAATGCTTGAGATACTGAAATGCTTTTCAAAAAGTGAGAAATCGGGGCCGGCCCGGTGGCATAGCAGTTAAGTGCGTGCTCTGCTGCAGCAGCCCAGTGTTCGCTGGTTCCCATCCCAGGTGCTCACCGACACACCACTTGTCAAGTCATGCTGTCGTGGCATCCCATATAAGGTAGAGGAAGATGGGCACAGATGTGAGCCCAGGGACAGTCTTCCTCAGCAAAAAGAGGAGGATTAGCATCAGATGTTAGCTCAGGGCTGATCTTCCTCACACACACACAAAAAGTGAGAAATTATGTTCGCTTTAAAAACCTTGGAAGAAATTCAAATTGTCATTAGTTTGGGGATCTGGGAGTAATAAATGCCAGGAGCCACCTTCCCAAAAACAATCATCTTTGATATATTTAATGAGATACATTAATCAGAAAGTATTGACGGAAGATCAAAAGATCATTTAGAACAATCACCTAGTAAGAGTGAAAAACTTTCCTCTGATGCTATAAAAGATTTAAATAATATAAGGTGAAGTTACTCACACCTCCTTTAGGGGCATTTCATTAAGAATGAATCTTGTGACTGGCAAAGACAATAAATTGTGGGACAGCATTGTCTAACTTGTCTGTTCTTGGGAAACTCACTTTCCTGGAAACCTGCTATCCAATCTTGCGGCTTCAAATACCACCCATGTGCTACTGACTCCAAGATGATTATCTGCAGCCCAGACCTTCCCTCTCAACTCCACATCGATAACATCTGATGGCCTATTGACATCCCCTCTTAGATAACCAATGGGCCTTGCAAACATGTCCCAAACCAAACTCCTGATTTCTTCCCCCAAATGGCAGTTCCATCTTGTGTGGCTCAGGTGAAAATAAAACCAAACAAAGAAAAACTGGATCCATCTTTGACTCCTAATGGTTAGCAAATTCAGTGCCTCTACTTTCTCAATGTGTCCAGAACCTGAGCGTTCCTCATCTCCCCCCACCATCATGGAGGTCCAGCCACTGTCATCTTTTCCCTGGATTATTACAACAGTCTCCCTACACAGAAGTCAATGTAGTTCTTTTAAAACATAAGTCAGATCATGCCACCCCTCTGCTCAAAGTTCTTCAATGGCTTCTCAGCCTACTCAGAGCTAATACCAAAGTCCTTCTCACAGTCAACTCCACTCGTCTAACTCTGAGCCCCTGATACCTCTCTGTGACCTTGTCCCCTCTCACTCTTCCCCTCACCCATTCCACTACACCCCAAGTGACCTCCTTACTCAAATGATCTAAACACATTTCCACCTTAGGGCCTTTGCACTTGCTGTTCTCACTGCCAAGAATACTCTTCTCAAGTGATTTCATCATCATGGCAGAGTTAGCTCCTCCCTTAGATTCTCCCTCAAAAGATACAATGAAAAGGCTACCCCTAAACCAACAGAGGACGTCTACACAACACAATAGATGTCTGAGAGATCCATGTAACCATAGATCTGAAGGTGGAGGTTCTGGACCTCCCCAGGAGGCAGTCAACAGAGGTAAGGGGATCTCTTCTCCCTCTGTGAATGCCTGCAATCTAGGTTATGGGACTGTGCACAGCTCTGATAATAGAGCAGTGAAAGGGCAGCCCTCTGTGTGAATACCTCTGCCCTCAGAGCTGCCTTCCAGCTCATGTGAAAGCTCCACACTGAGGGGGCTAAGCAATCACAGGGGTGTCTTCACTAAGCTGAGCACCCCAGGAGGACAGACAGTGAGTTCAGAGCAGGAGTGCACCTGGGCTAGCGCATGTGAAAGAAAGAGCCCCTCTGTCCGCCTTGCACACCAGCTCGGCCCATCGTCCAGAGGAAGAATCCGCACCAGAGCACTTGTGCATACATGTGTAAAGCAGCAGCAGCAAGAATGCAAACACAGACAGGCCCTGTAAGCATAGCTTCCAAAGGGCAGGCACAGCTGCCAGTGATCATGGTGGGCTCAGAATACACAGCTACTGCACCACCCCCCAGTGGTGGCAGGTGGAATCTGTGACCAGATACTACCACTATGCCACAGCACAAATACACCCCATCAAATAGTATAAAGAGGTATATTAACACTCCAAACCAGAAGGAAAATGACAAGCACCAAGAAATTAATCCTGAAGGCACAGAAATTTGCAATCTAAATGACAAAGAATTCAAAATAGCTACCATAAAAAAACTCAAGAAGTTGCAAAAAAACTCAGAATGACAGCTCAGTGAAATCAGGAATAAAATTAATGAATTGAGGAAATTCTTCAAAAAAGGGATTGAAATTATAAAAAAAGAATCAGAAATGTTCGAGATGAAAAATACAATGAATGGGATAGAGAAAAATCTGGAGTCCTTAAATAATAGAGCTGATATTATGGAGGACAGAATCAGCAATTTAGAGGACAGAAATATAGAAATGCTTCTGATGGAGGAAGAGAGATAACTAAGACCAAAAAGAAATGAAGAAATTCTCTGAGAAATTTCCAACCCAACCAGGAATGCAACAAAAGGATTATAGGTATTCCAGAGGGAGAAGGGAGAAGAGAGCTTGTTCAAAGAAATAATACCTGAGAACTTCCCAAACCTGGGGAAGGAGCTGGAATTACAAGTAAATGAAGCCAACAGAACTCCTAATTACGTCAAGGTGAAAAAACCTTCTCCAAGGCATATATTAGTAAAACTGGCAAAAGTCAACAACAGGACTTCATCAAGATGGTGGCGTAAGCAGACTCTGAACTCACCTCCTCCAACAGACACAGCCAATTCACAATTACTCATGGAAAAATTACCCCTGAAGGAGAATTGAAAACTGGATAATAGGAACTCCTGCAACAAAGGACAATCCCAGTTGAGGTGGAAGAGGTAGAAATTCCCTTCTGGAGAGAAAAAATGCCACCTTCACAGGCTGCCAGCTTCACGGCTGCCCCAGGAGCAGCCCAAAGGTACGCAGCCTTCCCTGGAGGAGCGGGGCCCTGAGCCTGGGAGCACTCCAACTGTAGGCATTTTGTGGAACCAGCACAATCGAGATGAGTAGCATAATATCTGACTTTGCCTGCTACTAAAACATTGGGGAGTACCCCCAGAAAAGCTGGTTCACAAAGAAATTAAAACCAGCTCTTAAAGGGCCCACATGCAAACTCACCCATTTCAGAAAGCAACCTAAAATCACCAGAAAGAAAGGTGCACAGTGCTTTAGTGAAAAGAGACTCACCTGATAGGCACTGAGTGCATCTCGGTGAGAGGTGAGACCTCTCCAGGGACTGGGACATTGGCGGCGGCCATTGTTGTGGCCTGGTGTGAGCATGCTGACACAGACACCATTGGAGTTCTCCCTGGGGCCTGCTAACCCAGGTCTGCCCCACCCACTAGAGCACCAATTTAATCCAGTTCAGCCAGGGCAGGCAGCCCACCCTAGAGACTGGCCCCACCCAACAACAAGCCCTCAGGCAACGTGTGGGCCTGCATAGATTGGTGACTGGATTCTCTGCAGCCTGGCAACTGAGCCCACTTCAGCAGGGCAGGGCGTGCACAAGGAGCAGGTGGAGAGTGTGGGGCGGTGGTGGAGTGTGTGGGGCTCCTGTCGTGGAGAGACTGCGTCCACTTCAGGAGGTTGGGGTGTGCACATGGGGCAGGACTGTGTTGACTGTGTGTGTGGACCTGTGGGTGGTGGGGCTTGTCAGCTGCAGAAGACTTGTGCTTCTCAAAGAGTCACATAGGGGGTGTGCCCCACCTTCCAAAGTCTGAAACAATTGGGTGCTCCCATGCCTGAGGCCAGCCCCACCCAGCTGCAATCCTCAGAGAGCTGACAAAAGACCTAAAGGCTGGAGGCTTATAGCAATTGTAAGGCCCTGAGCCTAACTACCTGCCACGCTGGGGGCCTACTCACTTAAAGAAATACTGTAACACAAATGTGGTATTAGAACTTGCAGCCAACTGTGCTGGGGCTTCCCACACCCGATAAAGAGACTGAAGGGCCCACAACAACTACAAGCAGCTGAGCATTACAACAGCTGGCATGGAGCATAACTCAGCCTCCCTGGGCACCTACAGGGAGAGCAAACACGCCACAACAGAAGGACACACGTAGCTCACATAGGGGTCACTCCTGGAACATTGAGAACTGAGGGAAGCACACTGAAGGCCTCCGAAGGCATCACTTATATAAGGTCACCTATCCAAGAGAAGGAGACGTAGCTTACCTACCTAATACACAGACACAAGCACAGGGAAAGGGGCAAAATAAGAAGGCAAAGGAATACATTACAAATCAGGGAACAGGACAAAACCCCAGAAAAGGAACTAAGTGAAACAGAAATGAGAAACCTATCCAACAGAGAGTTCAAACAAAGAGTGTTAAGGATGCTCACTGATCTAGGGAGAAGAATAGATGAACTCAGCGAGAACGTCAACAAAGAACTGGAAGATTTAAAAAAGAACCAATCAGAAATGAAGAATACAATACTGGAAATGAAAAATTCATTAGAGGGACTCAAAAGCAGAGTAGAGGCTACAGAAGAACGGATCTGCGAGCTGGACGAAAGACTAGAAGAAATTACCCAAGCTCAACAAGTAAAAGAGAAAAGAATTAAAAAGAGTGAGGACAGTCTAAGGGACCTCTGGGACAACATCAAGTGCACTAACAACCGTGTTATAGGTGTCCTGGAAGGAGAAGAGTGAGACAAAGGGGCAGAGAATCTATTTCAAGAAATAATAGATGAAAACTTCCCTAATCTAAGGAAGGAAACAGACATCCAGGTACAGGAAGCACAGAGAGCCCCAAACAAGATAAACCCAAAGAGGCCCACACCAAGACACATCATAATCAAAATGTCCAGAATTAAAGATAAAGAGAGTATCCTAAAGGCTGCAAGAGAAAGACAAGTTACATACAAAGGAAACCCCATAAGGCTATCAGCTGACTTCTCAGCAGAAACCTTACAGGCTAGAAGAGAGTGGCATGATATTTTTAAAGTGCTAAAAGGAAAAACCTACAGCCAAGAATACTCTACCTGGCAAGGTTATCATTCAAAATGGAAGGAGAGATAAAAAGTTTCCAAGACAAGCAAAAATTAAAGGAGTTTGTCACCAAGAAACCAGTGCTACAAGAAATGTTAAAGGGACTGATTTGAGGGGAAAAAAGAAGACCACAAATAGGAAAAATTATCTCTTTCCATGGTAAGAGGGTAATGGATACAAATGCACAAAAAAGAGGTTAGATATGATATCAAAAACATAAAATGAGGGAGGAAGGGAGTTAAAGAGTAGAGGTTTCAGACAGAGGTCAAACTAAAAAGACCATCAATTCTGTATAGAGGACTACTAAAACACTGAGAAAAAAATAAGTTAAAAAATGGCAGTAAGTACATACTTATCAATAGCTACTTTAAACATCAATGGACTAAATGCTCCAATTCAAAGGCATGGGTGGCTGATTGGATAAAAAAAAAGACCCGTATATATGTTGCATACAAGAGACACATTTCAGACCTACAGACACTCGTAAACTGAAAGTGAAGAGATGGAAAAAGACACTCCATGCAAACGGCAATGAAAAGAAAGCTGGGATAGCAATATTCATACCAGATAAAATAGATTTTAAAACAAAAACTGTAAAAAGAGACAAGGGCATCACATAATGATCAAGGGAACAATCCAACAGGGGGATATAACACTTGTAAATATCTACGCACCCAACGTAGGATCACCTAAATATATAAAGTAATTATTAACAGACATAAAAAGAGAAACAGACAGTAACACAGTAATACTAGGGGACTTTAACACTCCACTTACACCAACGGCTAGATCATCCAAACAGAAGATCAATAAGGAAACATTGGCCTTAAATGACACACTTGAACAGATGGACCTAACAGATATATACAGAGCATTCCATCCAAAAACCAAAGAATACACATTCTTTTCAAATGCACATGAAACATTCTCCAGGATTGATCACATATTAGGCCACAAAACAAGTCTCCATAAATTTAAGAAGATTGAAATAATACCAAACATCTTTTCTGAGCACAATGGTATGAAACTAGAAATCAACTATAGGAAGAAAATCAGAAAAGCCACAAATATGTGGAGATAAAACGCAATGCTACTGAACAACGATTGGCTCAATGAAGAAATCAAAGAAGAAATCAAAAAATACCTGGAGACAAATGAAAATGAAAATACGACATGCCAGAATTTACTGGATACAGCAAAAGCGGTTCTAAGAGGGAAGTTTATAGCGATACAGGCTTATCTCAACAAATAAGAAAAATCTCAAATAAACAATCTAACAATGCACCTAAAGGGACTGGAAAAAGAAGAACAAACAAAGCCCCAAATCAGTAGAAGAAGGGAAATAATAAAAATCAGAGCAGAAATAAATGAAATAGAGACCAAAAAAACAATAGAAAAAATTAATAAAACCAAGAGCTATAGTAACCATAACAGCATGGTACTGGCACAAAAACAGACACACAGATCAATGGAATAGAATTGAAAGCCCTGAAATAAACCCACACATCTATGCACAGCTAATCTTCGATAAAGGAGCCAAGAACATGCAATGGAGAAAAGAAAGCCTCTTCAACAAATGGTGTTGGGAAAACTGGACAGTCACATGAAAAAAAATGAAAATAGACCGTTACCTTACACCATACACAAAAATTAACTCAAAGTGGATTAAAGACTTGAATATAAGACCTGAAATTATGAAACTTCTAGAAGAAAACATAGACAGTACACTCTTCGACATCGGTCTTAGCAACATATTTTCAAACACAATGTCTGACCGGGCAAGAGAAACAATAGAAAAAATAAACAAATGGGACTACATCAAACTAAACAGCTTCTTCACAGCAAAGGAAACCATCAACAAAACGAAAAGACAACCTAACAATTGGGAGAAGATATTTGCAAACCATACATCTGATAAGGGCTTAATCTCCAAAAAATATAAAGAACTCATGCATCTCAACAACAAAAAAACTAACAACCCAATTTAAAAATGGGCAAAAGACCCGAACAGACATTTCTCCAAAGAAGATATACAGATGGCCAACAGGCACATGAAAAGATGTTCAACATCATTAACTATCAGGGAAATGCAAATCAAAACCACAATGAGATATCACTTCACGAGTGTCAGAATGGCTATAATTAACAAGACAGGAAACAACAAGTGTTTGAGAGGATGTGGAGAGAAGAGAACTCTCACACACTGCTAGTGGGAGTGCAAACTGGTGCAACCACTATGGAAGGAGGTATGGAGATTCCTCAAAAAATTAAGGATACAACTACCATATGATTCATCTATTCCACTGCTGGGTATTTATCCAAAGAACTTGAAAACACCAATGTGTAAAGATACATGCACCCCTGTGTTCATTGCAGCATTACTCACAATAGCAAAGACTTGGAAGCAACCTAAATGCCCATCAAGGGATGAATGGATAAAGAGGATGTAGTATATACACACAATGGAAAACTACTCAGCCATAAGAAACAATGAAATCCAGCCATTTGTGACAACATGGATGGACAATGAGGGTATTATGCAAAGTGAAATAAGGCAGAGGGAGAAGGTCAAATACCGTATGATCTCACTCATTAAGTAGTAGATAATAACAAAAACAAACAAACACATAGAGACAGAGATTGGATAGGTGGTTACCAGAGGGGAAGCAGGGAGGGAGGAGGATGAAAGGGATAATTCGGCACATGTGTGTGGTGATGGGTTGTAATTAGTATTTGGGTGGTGAACATGATGTAATCTATGCAGAAATAGAAGTATAATGACATACACCTGAAATTTATACACTGTTATAAACCAATGTTACTGCAATAAACAAAAAAATTTTTTTAAAAGTCAATGACAATGAAAAAGTATTAAGGGCAGCAAGGCAGAAGAAAATAATCCACGAAGGGAACCCTATCAGGCTTTCAGTGGATTTCTCAGCAGAAACCTTACAGGCTAGAAGAGAGTGGAAGGACATATTCAAAATTCTGGAAGACAAAAACTTTCAGCCAAGAATACTCTACCCAGTGAAAATATCCTTCAGATATGCTGGAGAAATAAAAACTTTCCCAGATAAACAAAAGCTGAGGGAGTTCATCACCACAAGACCCCCACCCTACAAGAAATGATCAAGAAGGGCCTCGTATCTGAAAAAAAAGGGGGAGGATTTACAAAGCCTTCAGCAAGGAGATAAATAGACAGACAAAATCAGAAAATTACAGCTCTCTATCAGAACAGGTTAGCAAACACTTAATTATAACATTAAACATAAAGGCAAGGAAAACATAAAAAACAACTATAATCACTTCATTTTTAACCACAAACTCACAACACAAAATGGAATCAGTTGTGACAAGAATAACTTAGATGCAGAAGAGGAAAGGGATAGAACCTGTTTAGACTAAGGAAATAAGAGGTTATCAGAAAAAGGACTATCTCATCTGTGAGATCTTGTATACAAACCTCACAGTAACCACTCAACAAAATATCAAACAGGAGACACAAATGATAAATAAAGAAAAAACTGAGAAAACCATCATAGAGAACCATCAAACTGAATTGGCACTGGGAAATACACAGGATGAGAAAAAAGGGAAATATTGAGCAACTGGAAAACAAGTGATAAAATGGCAATATTAAGCCCTCATATATCAATAATCAATCTAAATGTAAATGGATTGAATTCTCCAACAAAAACACACAGAGCGGCTGGATGGATTAAAAAACAAGGCCCCAAAAAATGCTGCCTCCAGGAAACACATCTCAGCTCTAAAGATAAATGCAGGCTCAGAGTGAAGGCATGGAAGATGATTCTCCAAGCTAATAGCAAACAAAAGAAATAAGGTGTTGCCATACTTTATCAGACAAAATAGATTTCAAGATAAAAAAAGGCAATGGGAAACAAAGATGGGTGGTATGTAACGATAGAAGGGACACTCCAGCAAGAGGACATAACACTTATAAATACATATGCACCTAACATAGGAGCACCAAAGTACATGAAGCAACTATTAACAGACATAAAAAGGAGATATTAGCAGCAACACAGTAATACGAGGGAAACCTAACACTCCAATTACATCAATGGATAGATCATCCAGACAGAATGTCTGCAAGTAAATAGTGGAATTAAATGAAAAACTAGACCAGATGGACTTAACAGATATATATACAACACTCCATCCAAAAACAGCAGGACACACACTCTTCTCAAGTACACAAGAAACTTTCTCAAAGATAGACCATATGTTGGGAAAGAAAGCAAGACCCCAAAATTTAAGAAGATTGAAATCATATCAGCTATCTTTTCCCACCATAATGCTATGAAACTAGAAATCAACTGCAAGAAAAAAATGGAAAGGTACATAGATGTGGACACTAAACAACTTGCTACTGAACAACCAATGGATCATTCAAGAAATTAAAGGAGACATCAAAAAATTTCTGGAGACAGGTGAACATGAAAATACACAATACCAACTCATATAGGATGCAGCAAAAGCAGGCCTGAGAGGGATATTCATAACAGTACAGGCCCACCTTCACAAACAAGAAAAATCTCAAATAAGCAATCTTTAACTACACCTTACAGAATGAGAAAAAGAAGAATAAATGAAATGCAAAGTGGGTAGGAGGAGGGAAACAATAAATAAACAAGCAGAAATAAATGAAATGGAAACCAAAAAACCAGTAGAAAGGATCAATGAACCAAACAGCTAGTTCTTTGAGAAGATAAAAAAATTGACAAACCCTTAGCCAGACTCACTAAGAAAAAGAGAGAAGCCTCAAAAAAATAAAATTAGAAATGAATGAGAAGGGCCGGCCCCGTGGCTTAACAGTTAAGTGCGCGCACTCCACTCCTGGCGGCCCGGGTTTGGATCCCGGGCGCGCACCGACGCACTGCTTCTCTGGGCATGCTGAGGCCGCATCCCACATACAGCAACTAGAAGGATGTGCAGCTATGACATACAGCTATCTACTGGGACTTTGGGGGAAAAAAATAAATAAAATTATAAAAAAAAAAAAACCAAGTCGAATGGAGTAGAGTGCCTCCTGCTGAACCTGGTTCGTAGTGGAAGCTAAGTAAGTGGTAGATATTAAAAAAAAAAAAAAGACATGAATGAGAAGAAATTAAAGTGGATACCACAGAAATACAAAGGATTATAAGAGAATACTATGAAAAACTATATGCCAACAAATTGGACAATCTAGAAGAAATGGATAAATTCTTAGACTCACATAACCTCCAAAAACTGATTAAAGAAGAAATAGAGAATCTGAATAGACCAATCACAAGCAAAGAGATTGAAACAGTAATCAAAACCTCCCCAAAAATAAAAGTCCAGGACCAGATGGCTTCTCTGGAGAATTCTACCAAACACTCAAAGAAGATTTAATATCTATCCTTCTCAAACTATTCCAAAAAAATTGAGGAATACAGAACACTTCCTAACACATTCTATAAGGCCAGCATCACCTTGATCCCAAAGCCAGACAAGACAATACAAAGAAGGAAAATTGCAGGCTAATATCACTGATGAACACAGATGCAAAAATCCTCATCAAAATATTGGCAAACAGAATAGATCAATACATTAAAAGGATCATACAAAATGAGCAAGTGGGATTTGTACCAGGGATGCAAGGATGATTCAACATTCACAAATCAATCAGTGTGATATACCACATTAAAAAAATGAAGAATAAAAACCACATGATCATCTCAGTAAAGGCAGACAAAGCATTTGACAGATCCAACATTCATCTATGATAAACACTGTCAATAAAATGGGTATAGAAGAAAAGTACCTTAATATAATAAAGGCCATATAAGACAAACCCACAGCCAACATCACACTCAATGGGGAGAAACTGGGGGTCATCCCTCTGAGAACAGGAATAAGACAAGGATTCCTTCCCACTCTCTCCATTCTTATTCAACATAGTGCTAGAGATTTTGGCTAGAGCAATTAGGCAAGAAAAAGAAATAAAAGGTATCCAAATTGGCAAGGAGGAGTGAAACTCTCACTGTTTGCAGATGACATGATTTTACATATAGAAAACCCTGAAGAATCCAACAGAAAACTATTAGAAATAATCAACAACTACAGCAAAGTTGCAGGGTACAAAATCAACTTAAAAAATCAGTTGTATTTCTATATTCTAATAACGAACTAACAGAAAGACAACTCAAGAAGACAATCTCATTTACAAATGCAACTAGAGAAAAAAATACCTAGGAATAAATTTAAACAAGAAGGAGAAAGACCTATACAACGAAAACTATAAGACATTATTAAAAGAAATCGATGATGACATAAACAAATTGAAAGATATTCCATGCATGTGGATTGGAAGAATAAACATAGTTAAAATGTCCATATTACCTAAAGCAATCTACAGATTCAGTGCAATCCCAATCAGAATGCCAATGACATTCTTCATGCGAATAGAACAAAGAATTGTAAAATTCATACGAGGCAACAAAAGACCCCAAATAGCCAAAGCAATCTTGAGAAAAAAGAACAAAGCTGGAGGCCTCACAACCCCTGATTTCAAAATATACTACAAATCTATAGTAATCAAAACAGCATGGTACTGGTACAAAACAGACACACAGATCAATGGAACAGAATTGAAATCCCAGAAATAAAACCACACACCTACACACAGCTAATCTTCAACAAAGGAGTCAAGAGCATACAGTGGAGAAAGTAAAGTCTCTTCACTAAATGGTGTTGGGAAAATGGGACAGCCACATGCAAAGAGTGAAAGTAGACCACTATCTTTTGCCATACACAAAAGTTAACTCAAAATGGATTATAGACTTGAAGGCAAGACATGAAACCAGAAAACTCCTAGAAGAAAATATAGGCAGTACACTCTTTGACATCAGTCTTAGAAGGATCTTTTCAAATACCATGTCTACTCGAGCAAGGGAAACAAAAGACAAGATAAACAAATGGGACTTCAACAGAGTAAAGAACTTTTGCAAAACGAAAGAAACCAGGAAGAAAACAAAAAGACAACCCACCAATTGGGAGAAAATATTTGCAAATCATATACCCAACAAGGGGTTAATCTCCAAAATATAAAGGACTCATACAACTCAACAACAAAAAAACAAACAACCCAATCAAAAAATGGGCAAAGGGCACTGGCCCAGTGGCATAACAGTTAGGTTTGGTGTGCTCCACTTCCAGGGCCTGGGGTTTATGAGTTTGGATCCTGGGTGTGGATGTACACCACTCATCAAGCCATGCTGTGGCAGTAGCGACCCACATACAAAATAGAGGAAGACTGCCACGTATGTTAGTTCAGGGTCAGTCTTCCACACCAAAAAAAAAAAAAAAAAAAAAAAGAAAAGAAAAAATTGGCAGAAGAAATGAAGAGATATTTTTCCAAAGAAGATATACAGATGGCCAACAGGCACGTGAAAAGATGTTCAACATCACTAATCATCAGGGAAATGCAAATCAAAACTACAATGAGATATCACCTTACACCTGTTAGAATGGCTATAATTACCAAGACAGAAAACAACAAATGTTGGAGAGGATGTGGAGAAAAGGGAACCCTCAGACACTGCTGGTGGGAATGCAAACTGGTGCAGCCACTATGGAAAACAGGATGGAAATGTCTCAAAAAGTTAAAGATCGAAATACCACATGACCCAGCTATCCCATTACTGGGTATTTATCCAAAGAACTTGAAATCAACTATCAAAGAGACTTATGCACCCCCATGTTCATTACAGAATTATTCATTATAGCCAAGAAGTGGAAGCAAGCCAAATGCCCATCGACTGATGATTGGATAAATAACATGTAGTATATATATAAAATGGAATACTACTCAGCCATAAAAAAGACAAAATCGTCCCATTTGCAACAACATGGAAGGACCTGGAGGGTATTACGTTAAGTGAAATAAGCCAGACAGAGAAAGACAAACACTGTATGATTTCACTCATATATGCAAGATAAACAAACACGCGGACAAAAGAACAGATTAGTGGTTACCAGACAGGAACGGGGTTGGCATGTGGATGGGCATGAGGGGTAAAGGAGCACATATATATGATGACTGACAAATAATAAAATACAACTGAAATTTCACAATGTTATAAACTAAATAAAATTAAAAAAAAAAAAAAAGAATACTCTTCTCCCAGATATCTATATGGCTCACCTCTCACTTCCTTCAGGTTTCTCCTCCACTGTCACCTTATCAGCAAAGCTTCCCCTGCCCCACCCTATTGAAAGTCTCAATCTCACCACCACCCACCACTTCCTATCAACCTTCACCTGACATTATTTTTCTCAATAGCATTTATTACTATCTGACATATATATTTTGAGTTTATTTCTGTACTCCCCCAATAGAGAAGAATAGAGAAGTTAGAAAAGAATAGAGAAGAGAATAAAATAGAGAAATTAGACAATGCTTTCCTACAATTTATTTTCTTTGTCATTCATTCTTGTAGGATTCATTCTTAACAGAAATATTTAATTGAGTTTATTTCTGTATTCCCTCACTAGGATGCTAGCCTGTGATGTGTTAGCCCAGTGTCATATCGCCAGCACCCAGAAAGGGCCTGGCACGTAAGAGATGCTCAATACGTACTTACTGAGTGAATGGATGAATGGATGCTTCTACCTGCTTCCTAGTGACAAGTCCTTTCTTGAAATTCTAGCTCTACATCCAGAAGTTCAGAAAATAAACAGCAATTAGGGATGTGTCTTTCCTCATAATGATTCCAGGCGGTCCAATTGTAATTTTCGAAACAACCAGAAAACCGTATTTAAAGATAAAAGTAGTCCCAGCTGCCTTCCAATCCTTCCAGCTAACCCTCTACCAGTTTAGAAAAACTGACGATCCTCCTAGTTAACTTAGCCCAGTGCCACTTACAATTCCACAAGGAAGAACCTCCAGTTTCTGTTGAAGCTGAGTATGGTCGCCATCTCCTTATCACTCAGTTTAAAGTCAAAGACCTAGAAAGGCGAGAATTCCAAAACATCATCGGTAAAGCAACTTCTGGTGTGATTTGTGATTCTCAGCCAGGAGCAAGCTCGCATCTGCAGCACTAACTGGCCGTAGGATTTTCTTCCAGCGTGTCCACTGGATACGAATTTGACTCTAAATCAGGTCCTACACAAAGACTGCCGTGTTTATAGTGTATAGTGTTCTAAAGAGGAGAGCAACCACGATTACAGGCATTAAACCACAGACGTGCACCATGTCAGTGCTCCCCAATGCACACATGGGTTCTTCCAGGTCAGTTCAAGTACGGTCCATACCTCCCCTGCAGCTGGGAGGCGGGGTATTTAGGCCAGAACAGTCTGCTCCTGCCTGTGGCCCATGACCTAACTGCTCAGGGGCAACCAAGGGTCTTCTCAGTGGTGAGAGTCACAGCTGGGCTCAGATCTGACAGGACTCCCTGGCCGCTCCCCTCAGCCCATCCTTGGCCCCTGGGTCATTCATCTCAGCTCTGCTGAGGTCAGCTCCCTGGCCTGAGATAGGATGGGGTGGGGGAAAGGTGCTGAGGCCCACAGACAAGACAGGGATGGGATGAAAAACCCATCCCTTCCTCCACCTAGGAAAACCAGGGCCACCCAGCCGAGATCCTACCTGAAAGTTCTCCACGATGCGTGCTGGTGTCACAGACTTAGGGATCACAGCCACGTTCCTCTGTATATGGAATAGGATCAAAACCTGTACAGAAAGAGACAGCACGTTTCCACTTCACTGTAAGGAGCCCCCCTCTACCAAAAGGAAAAATAAAATCTCTCTGCCACTCACTGTGTCTTCAGTTACAACAGCTATTATGGCTGAGCACTTCATAGCTGTCAGTCACTTTTCAGTCCAGTGGTCAATTATCTCTCTTAATCCTCATAACAATTCTATGATTTTCCTTTTTAAAAAATAAGGAAAGTGGCTTGGACAGTGTTTGGGGTCATAAGGCTGATAGGAGGTGAGTTGGGCTCTGAACCCAGATCTCTCAGCTCTTGCCGCTGAGCCATAGGGCTCAACAGAAGCTGTTAGACAGATGATATCCTGGTTTCAGCAAGAATCATGGTATTTCCTGGAGGTCCAAACAGACTTTCTAGGAAGGGCCTTAGTGGGATTCTCCTGTTTTCTTCCTCTTCAAGGAGTTAAAAACCCAATATAAGGAACAAAACAAAAGAATGGTTTGCTGGGATAAAAACATACACACACGCACGTGCATGTGCATGTGTACACATACATTGTACCTGGGCTGTAATTTTCTTGTGCTTTGCAGCAATCTCCTTAATCTTGGGATCCTCCAGTAGGGAAGGGTCTTCTGGCTTGGCCCTGGAGACAGAAAGATGGCTGGTGTGAATAATCATCATTGTTACCATATGCAAAGGAGTATTACTCCAATGATGGTCCTAAGGCTGATCATTAGTCTTCTCCGTGTGGGAGACAAGCAAGATGATCTGAAAGCTTTGTGTCTTACCCCTGAGCCCACCCATGGGCTCTGAAGCCTCAGCATTTTGCAGATGCTGGTCCAGGGCTGGGTGGCTGAACTCGAGTATTTCCATAGGATCAGGCATGTTGCTGTTTTTTTAAAGCTTCTATTTTTCCCCACTGTTTGGGTGTGCTAGCCACATTGCCTCAGACACACCTTTCCTCCTGATGGCTTTCTTCTCATACCAACATTAACCAATGATAAAATAATTTTTTAAGAGTATCAAGAGAATGATCCCTCAGAAGCCTCACCAAGGTCTATCTGGAGAGCCCAGAGGGCCGTACGCCGTGACAGTGATGCCTTTGGAGTGGCAGTACTGGATCAATTTCTCCTGTGTGAGGTATGGGTGAACCTCAACCTGCAAAAGCAAACAATCCTCATCACTAGTGAGTTGGCCTGCTTTGTGAGCTGCTCATAGGGAATTCTACACACAAAAAAGACTGCCCACAAAGGCCAAACACTGTCCCCTGCTAGACTGGCTACACCATTTCTAGACCGGCTAAACCAGACCCTGTCTCCCACCTCCCCAAGTGTCCTCATTACTGTGCCCTGAGATAAGACTCAGTACATAACAGGGAACCTGCTTCCAAATGTTTAAGAAGTAATAGGGCAGGACCCTTATCCTTGATTAAATAGAATTTACCTGGTTAATCACTGGTTTGTACTTCAGTCCAGGTTTGTTCAAGAGCCTTTCGATCTGGAAGTGGTTGAAGTTGGAGATCCCAATGGCTTTCACCAGCCCCTCGTCCACCAGCTCCTCCATGTCCTGTTATAGAATGGAGCACTTTGGGCATTCTTGGAAGCTTGGCTCAGTCCTCTCTGTGGCAGGAGAAACTGGCAAAGGAGCCACTGCACTAGGATTAGCTGATGCGTTAAAAGGAAATTTCAATCCAGCCCGTGGATGCCCATCAAGGGTTGATTCCAGCCCTCCTGCCCTTCCCCAGCCTTAATGAAACTAGGCGTAAGAAGTAAAGGTTTTATACACTTGCCGTTCTCCCCTCGCCCTAACCCAGATGGCCTGGGTTACCCCAGAAGAGGCTGCAGCATGCGCAGAAGCATCGGTTCTTTGGGTCTGGGCCACCCCCTCCCACACAACCATGGTTTGGCTTGCAGTATCAGGATCACTGAGGAAGGTTGTGCAGATTGTACCCTGGCAGGGGCACCTGGCCAAGAGGTTGAGCAGGGTGAAATATGACCACCATTCACTTACCAAGCCATGCTCCCTGGTGCAGAAACTGCGTTGACCCCAAGGAAAGATACCTTTCTATAATTTTTAGCCAATAAGGGGCATTTTTCCAAATTTGCCAAAGGACACCATATGTGTTAGCCGCATTTCCACATTTAACATTTATTTGTATTCATTTATTACATGTCTAGCTCCTGTCCAGGAGTTGTCGGGATTTAGAAGTATACAATGTGCTTCCTTCTTCTGAGAATCTTACATCCAATGAAAGTGCTAGGGTTGCCTCCTGGGGAGCAGTCAGCCACAAAACTGAAGCTGCCTCAGATCACTGGGCAGAGACACAGCACTGAGAATGTGGGAGGTCAGAGAAGGAAGAGCCACAGTTGTCAGGGGAGGCTTTGTGCGTGGGGTTTAAACCGGGACTCAAAAAACTGCTTGCAGAAAAGAGAGAAAAAACGAGAGCAAGTGAGGGAGGAACGTGCGAGCAAAGGCTAGGAGGGAGGGACAGGCGTGAGGTGTTTAGAGGATGCTCTATCCAGTGGCTTTGAAACTTGGCTTCAATTTGGAATCACGTGAGAGCTTTAAAATATACTGATGCCCAGGTTTCACCCCCAGAGTGTCTCACGGAGTTGGTCTGGGCTGTAGGCCAGGCATAGAGAGTTTTAAAACTATTCGGGTAATTTTAACGCACAGCCAAAGTTGAGGACCTACGGATAAATGATGTAGGTCTTCAAACTGGGCAAAGGAGTTTAGAATTGATGAGATCGCAAGGTCCCCGAAGTGCCTGAGTTGGGCAATGAGATAACATAAAAGTTTCATGTGTCATAGGTCAGGTGCAATTGAGTCTATGACAACATCTTGACTTTTTTACACTTTTTTTCTCCCATCTGCTTCAAGGCGGTCAAGGAAGTGTCTATTGAACTGGTTGTGGGTCCACATAAATATTTATCGCTTACGTGTTCAGTCGTGTCCATTTCATCTTAGACCCTCTGACCATGATCATCAAAAACCTTTTCCTGCCTTCAAAGTCTTTTATTTAGCAGTTATTTTCAAATCCACTGAAAGGACATGGCACTGTGAAAATCCGGGTACTTTTTGCAGAGAACAATGACATTATTGCCACATTTGGTCACATCCTAAAAGCTAGAGCAAAAAGTCTTGTGGAAACAACATTAGAGGTGTGCTAATCTCCCCATCTCACAACGAACAACTCCTAATATATGTAAGCCCTCGTGTTTTACCAGGGTCATATAGATGACAGAGCCCTCTTATCACGTTTAATGCAAAGGCTGAGTCTGCTGAAATTTTAGACAATCTCTCGGTCTTACCACGCTTTTCATTCTCAGGAATAAAGCATTTGGTGAGTGGAGTCCATGCACATAAACCATTATATTCTTCATTAAATCATCAATCTTGAAACATTGCTCTCAGAGGAGGTTGTTCATGGCAGGAAAATAACTATGTTGACTTTTTTTTACAGTTAAGTACCAGAATTTGAGTTTCTTTTATGGTATAATTTTATCACTAGTATAGAGAGAGTAATATCTTTTCTTGAGATTCAGGCTTAATAAATTTATTTTAGTGAATTTATCAAACAAGTATTTCAGACCATGTAGTCGGATAATGACTTGTGTGGTCGTTAAGGTAAAAAGGAATGTGTAAATCTAAAAAAACCAGCATTTCCAACTTGTAGTTTGAACTCTCTTTCTAGTATGTGAGCTCAACCTCCTCATGGCTTGGACAGCAGTGATGTTCTGTCACATTTACCACCGATTCATATTTAATTGTATGATCAAAATAGCAGAATGTATGACAAATTGATGCCTTCAGAAGATTTTCCCAAGATTATTTGACTTACTTCTACATACGTATAGTCTCTTGCTCATGAGATACGATATTTCCCGTAATTGATTGTTTAGTGTGACTCTTATTTCCATAAATCATTGCTCTTTTTTATTGTTAAGTTTAACGTGTAGAACCTATCTGCAAATGACATATGCTTATGGAGCAAATCCAGTAGAAATACTGAAGATCCTTATCCTTATCATGGCTGCTAGTTTTTTGCTTTTATTTCCCCTTAACCCACAACCCAGAGAGCTTCATAACAGTCTTAAAAACCCCCCCGTAGAAATCCAGATAGTTTTCTCCACACTTTGTTTTAACAGGCTTTCTGACGATAGTAGGCAAATTTAAAGATTTTACTTGGCAAAGATAATTTTCCTTACTAATACATTTACAGGATTGCTAACCTTGCCATTGTAAAATGATTACTTTTCTGCTTCATTACCCTTTCCTTCGGTTATCAAACCAATTTTCCTATCTAAATTATCTTACCGCTAGTTATTGAAGTTCAAAGCAGCAGGAATGCTGTGCTTACAGATACTTTTGAACACACAATCCATAGAAAAATTACATTGAATTTAATTATAACAATTCTAAGCTCCTCAGAAAAGTTCAGTTTAAAACATTTTTAAGCTGTAAAACACAATACCAACTCAGAATGACATGTGCCCCCACCTCGCAAGTTGACAAAATAACACGATTAATTCTTGGAGTTTTCCTGTTTTCTTCACTCTTCATTTACAACCTGTTTATTCACTTTGTTCTCTACTAACATTTGTAAGAGAATACAATGATTTCAGAAAAAAATTATCAGAGAAAGACTTTCATTCCTTAATTCCATTTCGGATGTAAATTACATGGAACAGGTCATTATCTGATCTGAGAAGCGGGCACTCATGTGCCCTGATGTTTGGACCTGCATATTCACTGTGTGCCACCACCAGGTTAAGGGTGTTAACAGTTGGACTTTTGAGACAGAGAGACCTGGGTCCAATCCCAGCTCTGCCACATACTTGCTACGTGACCTGAAAAATTCACCAACCTCTCTAGGTCTCGGTTTCCTCCTTAATAAATTGGGATGCTAATAGTACCTGCCTCGCAGGGTTGAATGATAAATCAACTCCATGACTAAAGTTCCTGGCACTAAATAGATGTTGGCTATCTTAATCCTTAATTGATATATCTTAAAAGATATATATGATTAATATGTATTATGAATTCTTTTTCAGATGCAGAAACAGACTTATCGGAGTTAAAATACTCACCCTAGGGTACTCAGCAAAGACATGCAATCCTAGGGCGAAACCTATGTTCTAAATGCCTCCTCTGGTTTGAGAATAGCATATGTATCCTCCAAATTGAGGTATATTATGTTCCCAGTCTCATTAGAAGACTCAGTCTTAGCCTTTGAAAATATAAATAGTGTCACATGGACCCAAAAGCAAAAACTGATTAGGACAGAGTTCAAAGAATTAGAGAATAACAATGAAACAGCATCAAGTACACAGGCTCTTTCACACAGTGTACACCATTGTGGAACACTGAAGAAAATTCTCACTCCCAGCACACTTAGAAGAAGATGGATCCTACCTCCCAGGCATCCAAGAATGTTGTTTTACTGGTAAGGAAATGCCTTTATAATCTTTGGAGAATAAGTCCTCCCCAGGCTGTAAATGCAGAACAAAAATCTTAGTGCAATGTGCATCTGAGCATCTGGTTCTGCTACCTGGTCTCAGGATCCTAACTCGTGCTCTACACTCACATTTCATACCATTTTCTCAAGTTCCGGGGCACAAACCTCAAGAATGTGAGTTTAATGAAATCTCTAAATCAATCTACTATATTACATAAATTCTTATATTTTAGAAACTGCTAGGCTTATTGTAAAATCTATAATTAGCACATTCCAAAAGCTGCCATCAACAACATGGGCAATAACTTCAGAAACCCAGTTTCCATACACACTTGGGGGCAAACTTCAATTTCAAAATCACCAGACAAGGGTTAGCTCCCAAAAGAGCGGCTTCCTGGGAAAGATACCAGTCAACTTCTATTCTTGCAGCCTCAAGAAGCCTGGACTTAGGGATGGCATGCTATCACCCCCCTAGCTGATCACGAGATGAGGGAGCTGAGAATTCATGTCCCTCACTCCCTCAGGAGTAGGCAGGAGCAGAGCCCCAGGTAATGTGTGTGGTTTCTTCCATGAGGACTGGCTACCTTCCAGAATGTCCACACTTGGGCTTTTCTCCCAGATGGCACTCCCAGGGCAGGCTGTGGTTCACACAAGGGTTAGCCCTGAAATATCATTATGTAAGAGTCCCCTGGGAGGGAACCCTGGCATGGAATCAGGACTATGGTGATGCGGCAGTTGCAGCTTGCCTGGGCTGCCAGAAATCCTGATTCTCTCAGATGCAGCTGAGAGAGAACCTAGGCACGCGGTCAAGCTCCGCAGCCGCACGTGGACTTGGCCTCCCTTCCAGACCAGCACCTTTCTTCCCCATCGTCTCCTCCTCACAACCTGCAGCTCAAGTCATGAAGTGCAAGGCCTCCTGCTTCAGCCTGCCCAGCCCCCAGGCCTGGCCCAGCCGCTATTTTCCAGCTCCCGCTTGGGAAGTGGAGACTGGGACAGAGAGTAGCTCAAACCTGTAATCCCTGTGGCCAGTGAATAAGATAGATGTCCAGATAGTCCAGTTTCAGATCCTTGAGGGTCTTCTGACAGGCTCGTTTCACTAGAGGTCTCTCGAAGAAGGTGGGCCATAACTGCAGAGATGCAACAGTGAGACGTCAGTACTGGGGAGAGAAAGCGCCACGTCACACTCCTCCTGCTTTTTGACGGACACCTTGATCTAACCTGGGGACAGGCCATTTATAGCAAAGTTGGTTACGACACGTGATGCAGGTATGGAAGATAACCAGGGTGCTGAGCAAGTCAATGACATTTCTTACATGTTGATGGTAGGTTATTGTTTCAACTCTCCTGGTGTTCTACATGTCTCTTGTGTTATTTAGCATATTTGGCCACTGATCTTGTATTTGTTTACATGTGTTATTCCCTTCCTTGGTTGTAGGCTTTCTGAGGGCAGGAATTGTGTCCAGCAGTTAGACGTCAAGTATTCTTAAGCCTTTGGGAGCAGATGGTGCTCTCTCTGCACTCCCATGTCTCCAAGCCTGTGGGCTCCCAGTGGTGACTAAACAAGGAGTCTATCCAGACTCAACCACTGCGTACAGTGGGGTCTAATTGTCTCAACAGGTGCATGCACTTCCAAAGTACTTGTAACAAGTGTTTTCTATCAAGTTGGGTATAATACAGATCCAGTGATTCTCAGTCCTCTCTCAATTGACCCATTCCCTTTTTTTATAACATTTTGTAACTCACCTTTTACTAGACTAAATTAAAATGAAATTCACACATGACAATAAAACATTCTCCTGCCATTTTCCGAAGTACCCCCTTGGTAAGTACCTCTGGGCTACAGGCATTGAGACCACAGTGCAGAAACATGGGGCTTCGGGATCATTCCCTGACTCCACCCTTAGCCTGTGAGTGCCACCAGGCAAATGAATCCCACTGTTGGTGAACAGGGAGGCCGAGGGCACGGCCAAGGCTCAATGGAGCCATCCCACTAGGGGAAAACTGTGTGGAGATGGGTGGGGCAGCACCAGTGTCTCCACATCCCAATACTGGTCTAGAGTATGGATTTGTTTGTGTCCAGAGACATTATAAAGGCAGCGAGGAAGAGGGCTGAGGGAAATGAAGTGAGAACTTAGAGGCAAGGCTGGCAGACTTCTGGGTGCTGACCAAGTCCAAATACTTCTGCCTGCCTTGAAGTCAGTCCTCCTCCCAAATGAGCCCCATGTACCTTGCTAACAATGAAGAGGTCCTCCCTCTTCACAGCCTTCTCTTGGATCTTTTCTTGGATGGCTTCCCCCACCTCGTTCTCGCTCTCGTAGAGATAGGCACAGTCGATGTGGCGGTATCCTGCATCAATGGCCACCTTCACAGCCTCTTTGACTTTGCCTGGGGACGACTGAAAGGAAAAAGAAAAGACCATCACATACTCTCATCCCCTGACCACCTTCATCTTTCTCTCCTACACAGCCCAGCTCCTCCAAACCAAGGCTTTACTGGGATCCCATTTTCCAGGGGACACGTGGGAGGAAAACACACTTTGGAAGACTCTTCAAAAGAGAAGGAAGGAAAGTGATTTAATTTTATGATTATGGCCTCATGTCCTACGGTGGCTAAAACCCCATTCCTTCTCATTCAGGTTAACCCTCCTTCCCTGAAATGTCTCCAAGTGTGTGGGAGAGAGTGCTGGCCCTGCTGCAACCCTTTCTAAAGACCAGGCTGACATCTGGATTCTGTAATCACCCAGAGGAATTTTCAGACGACTTCCCCAAATGGCCGTTACAGCATAAATCCAGGCTCACCACTTCCTAGGTGCGTGACCTGAGCAGATTACTTAATTTCTCTAAACCTTGTCTGCAAAATGGGGATAACAATAGAATTTGCCTCCTGAGGTCGTTGTGTTGACTAAGTGCATGGTGAATGTAACGTTTTAGCCCAGCGCCTGGCACACACTAAGGGTCAGTGGGTACACACCATTATAGAATGACTGTTGCAGAAAAAAGAGAAATAGAAAACTTTGTTCAAATGGCGTTTCTTTTCCCCCTAAAAGCAAAAAAGAAAGAAAGCATTCAAAATACCACTTTCTGTCTAACCTATTCAAGCCAAGCAATGGAAAAAAAAAATCACTTAATAGTGATCTTTCACAAAATCTTTTTGAAACCTCTTCTATTGCAAAATAATGAATGCATTCAGAAGCATCTAGGGGTGCCCTTGTTACCACACAAAATTGAGGTTCTCTGCATGATGTGCATAAAGAAGCCAATTAATTACGACATCAGCCTTTGGGGGAGAAATCAGCTTTTATTCTTCAAAATCAATCTGCAGGGAGACGGGGGTGTGTGCCCTTAGATCTGTCTCCCTGATTCATGATTTGGGGCAAAATTTAAGAAGTCAAGGAAACAGGCTGGCATGTGGAAAAGCTGGTGGGACAGGCTTAGATTGGTGGGCTTCAAGCATTTATGGTAAGGTTTTAAACATTTATGACAGGGTGGGAAGGAATAATAACACCTGATCTTCCTGAATGAGGGAACCCTCACTTCTGCAAGAGTCTGACTTTGAGCCAGCCTTGATGGCCTACTGGTTAAAGTTCAGCGTGCTCCACTTTAGCAGCCAGGATTTGGTTCCTGGGCCCGGAACCACACCACTCATCTCTCAGTAGCCATGCTGTGGTGGCGGCTGACACAGAAGAACTAGAAGGACTTACAACTAGAATATACAACTATGTACTGTGGTGCGGGGGAGGAAAAAACAAAAAAGAGAGAGAGGAACCTAACAGATGTTAGCTCAGCACAAATCTTTCCCAGCCAAAAAAAAAAAAAGTTGATGCCAAAAAATAGGTCTGACTTCTGGTGGTATCTCGGTCCTTGGGTTCCATGGAAAGGAGGATCTTTGGTCCCAAAGTCGTTACAGGTCATGATTTCTTCTTTCGCCCATGACCTGGCTGTGTGACTGTGCAGTTTTTCAGAGAGGCAATTCTGAATCACTTTGTTGATAAGAGATGGGGTCTGTTCAAACTGGTCCTGGAGGGTCCGCGGTTACACACTTCCCAAATAACACACCCTCTATTACCTTCACTGGTAAAGGTACATGATCCTTTAAAATTAGATGGTCTCCACATCTTGAAAATGGCTCCCTTCATAATGCTTACTTCTGAAAAGAATTTTCTGGTAAGTTTATACAGGGTGAGCAGATTCACTGGAGATCTGGAAGTGATTATTTGTCATATCTGTTTCAAGGTCAATGCTCTGATTTGGGGCAAAACAGCCCTGTTCAAGTAAGAGAAACTGGGACTGAATCCAGCTAGAATTGATCTGCTCGCTCAGACTGACCAAGAATGCTTCCTGAGAATGACCCAGTCCTGGAACAAAGAGGGCTCCCACTCACTAACCCTGGAGAGGTGAAGGGAAAGAGGAGGCTCATAGAAGAACAGAGCCAGTAGAGAAAAGAATCAACAATGGACAAGAGAAGAAGAAATGCAAAGACTGCTCCTGGTACCTAGTCAGGATGGTACTGTCACTGACGGAAATGAGAAAGAAGGCAGTTAGGAAGTGATGAGGAAACATCACCTTAGGAGAGGCTCAGGAGTCTGCTTTCCTGTGCACTGGGAGGTGCCTGTCTGGGTTTTGCCAGTTGACTTGAGCACACCTCGGGAACCTGAGCTCCTGACTCCCACCCAGGCTCTCCTCTTGCTGGGTCCATCCTCCCTGTGGTCTCAGCGCTTCTCAGACTCTACTGTGCACCAGGACCTCCTGGGGATCTTGCTGATGTGCAGATCCTAACTCAGTAGCCTGGGGTGGGGCCTGAGACTCTGCATTCTCACAGGCTCCCTCCCAGGGGCACTGATGCTGCCAGCCCAGGTTCCATGCTGTGCGGTGAGCAGTGCCAGGGCCTTCCGAGCCCTGGCATCCCCTCCTCTCAGCCACCCAGGCAGCAGCAAACCCATGGCCCCTTTAAGTGTCCTAGAGCAGAGGAGAGTTTAGAGGGAAAGGTGGCTAAGAGAGAAATTGCCCTGGAAAAACTTGATAATTGTTAGTGAAGCTCTCACCATTCCTGCAAAAAGCCAGACTTGCAGCCTGAATCAGACATAAGAAAGGAAAGCAACCTCAATCCTGCCTCCAAGGCCAAACTCTCACCTCCCCAGACCCCTGCCTCTGGGCATTCCCTACCGACAGAGGAGAGAAAACGCCCTAAGCAGCCCCGCAACCCACCCCAGAGAGATGCACATTCCAAATATTTGTATATTTACCCTCCAGGTGCCCAGGCCCACAATGGGCATCTTGGCCTTGGTACTGAGGTCCGGGAAGCCGGCCATGGTGAGTACAGAAATGGTTCTGAGCCAGCAGGTAGATGTCTTGTGCCCTGGTCAAGGGCAGGACACCGGTCTCAGTGCAGAGGGAGGAGCTGGAGGTCGGGTGCGGGCAGTCGTCTCTCGCCGTGGCATGAACTGGAAGTCCTTACAGCATTTTGTAAGACTGAGTACTGTTAATGAACTTCAAACATCTCAACCTCATGTAAAGTTCTCCCTGCTACAAAATGCATGAATTAATTTTATCAATTTTTGTTTTCCTTTGCTAGTTTAATAAACAGAAAATAAAAGTCCATTATTTTAATTTGCTCCTATCTAATTGCTCTAGAGTTGTACATTTTTTCCCCAAGACCATAGACATTATCTGTTAACCACCTAGACAGGATCTTCAGATGCTAATATTCTTCCTATATTTATTTAGGACTTGGGGCTTTGACCAATAATTGTGTTTATAATGAACATTTTAAATGCTGTGACTTCCTTAAAAAAAAATCTTGACGATTATAAAATGATACATAGAAAAAATTGGAAAGTGTAGAAGATTACAAATAAGGAAATATTAATCACCTTTATTCTTACCACTTAAGATACCACTGAGAGAGCACTGTTCTTCTCTAGCCTTTTTTCTGCGCATTGTATGTTTTTAATACACTGCATACGTTAAATATCACAAACTACATTAAATTTAATAACACAAAATAAACTATTTTATACATTTATAAAAACTCTTTTTAAAATTGTTTTTACATTTTTTACATTTTACATTTACATCATTTTTAATGGTTGTAAAAGATTCTGTTTTACGGATATTTTATAATTTATTCTATCATTTTCCCTATTTTTAGACGTTTAGGTTGTTTCCAGTTTGTTTCTATTATAAATAAATAATATTTCAAAGAACCTCATTGTGAGTAAAGCAATGGACACATTTTGATTAACTTTAGGCTACTTCTCCAGAAGTGGGAGTATCTGATCAAAGGAAATTTACTTTAGTTTATCATGTGAGATGTGGTTCAAAATTGAGTTTTTCCCAACATCATTTATAGAATAAAGCATGCCACTGTTTGTGATATTTCAGAAATCATTGATAAAGCATTTACAATTTTCATTTTTTAATATTATAAAAGTCATATACATGATCTTCGTAAACAAAGAAAAAGAAAAATCAATAGAGAACAGAGAAAAGATTATGTAAGAAAATAAAAACCATCCATACTCCCACATTTAGAGATGGTCATTGTTGACATTTGGGGCATACCTGTAGATGCCCACTTAAGTCAGGAAGTTTCAAAGCGGAGGAGAACTGTGCCCCGTTTCCCAGGGTGAGGCGGGGAAGAAGACGTCAAGTCTGGGTTGGAAGCTCCGGGACCCCTAAACTGTAGAGTGGCAATGACTGCAGGTGGTGTGCAGGTGAGTGGGCCCGAGGGTGGCCTCAGGATGTCCCATGATCCCCAGCCCAGAGCTGGGAGAGCAGCCCAATTACTCAGTCCACGGGGGAAGCCGGCTGAAAGGAAGGAGCCGGGAGCCCACAGATGTCTCAGAGCCGGGCTTGTGGAGGTTGTCATGTGGACGTACACAACCTGCACATCATATTCAGGGGAGCTGGATCGAGGTTATAGAGTGGGCTGTGAGGCCAGGGAGTTGATGGGGATGCAGACATCTGGAATGACTGCACAAAGGGATGAGCACACCTGAGGACCAGATATATGAGTCACATCTCAGGGGAAGCCAGTGTCAGATGGTGATCCACCCCAGGCACCGCTCCTACACTGTGACATTTAGTGAGTCTCCCCCTAAACCCAGCTGAGAGCTGGAAAGAAGAAATCCTAAATGTGGTGGATTTTAATCCTGAAACAAATAGAAGTCAGAGTGAAACAAAGGAGAAAGCCAATGTAAGCTGGAAGTTTAACAAAAAAATTTTCAGAAGTGGATAAGATCTGTCAGAAGCAGTTGATGCCAGCCCATTTTTATTTTCATGCCTTCAGAAATTAATTTTAATTTCATTTATTAAAAAAAGTTTTATTTCCATGATGAACTGAGGAATTTCTGGTTCAGAATTTAGCACTTCGGAATAATGATCCAGGCACAAGTCTTACCCAGCTTAAAACAAAGAAACCAAAAAAAGCCTTCATTATCACATGGGGAGAGGGGCGATTCTGAGTCCAGCACATTCTCTGCGTGGTTTATTATTATTATTATTATTAAACAGAACCTGTACCACCTAATATTACATGGATTAACATATTTTCTCATTTACTCTTCAAAGCAAACTCATATGGTAGATACTATTATTTTCCTCACTTTGGATTAGGAACTGACACAGAGACGTTGAGTTTTGAACTTTATTTCAGCGTTTCAGTGGAACCATATGCTTCACATTCTTTTGTGTCTGGCTCCTTTCACTGAAAAGTTTGCTTGTGAGGTTTATCCATGTTTGCTGAATGTAGCTGTACTTTGTTTATTTCTGCTGTTGTATAGTATTCCACTGTATAAGACCACAATATTTTTATTCAACTACTGATCAGCATTACGGATCTTTCCACTTCTTGGCTATTATGAAGTAGTGATGCTATAAACATTCTCATATGTATCTTTAGGTGAATATATGTTCATGTTTCTAGTGGGTATTTCCATGGGAGTGGAATTAGGGAGTCTGAGGGTAAAACACTGGTGTTGTACAAGGCTCACTGGGGGATCCTAGGGTGCCCCCAAGTATGAGACTATACCCTAAACACCATGTGGATGTTTCTTATAGTACAGTCTACCAACCCCTGGCACCTAAATCAGCTCCGATAATTGTTAAAAATTCAGATTCCTGCATCTACTGAACCAGAACGGGGAGAGGGGGATGTTCCTTGTGAATCTACACTTTAACAACCCCCCACGGTGATTCTTACACATCCCAAATTTGGAAAACCACCACATTATGCCATGTGGCAAAGAAGAAATCAATCCAGGCCTAATAATATTTCTTGATCCAGTGTATTTTGAAACTGATGAAAATGCAACTACTAAAGGGAATGATGATTTTTTTTGCCTTCAGTGAGTATTTACGAGTAAAAACCACTCCTCTCAGGCATTGTTAATTTTGAGAGCTTGCTACAAGAATAAAGACAGTTTAAAGATTTTTATAAAACTTGAAAACTCATGAAAGCACTCTTCTTTTGGATTGTTTACCACTGGAGCTGATAGAATATGTTCATTACTCATATAGAGTGAGAGGCATGGGATGGGTCTAAGTAGAGGCCATAGCATTCTTATCAGCAATGAAAGAACAAACACAGGCTTTCTTCCAGGAAATATTTCCTATTTCTTTGTAAAACACAAGCACCAGCAGTGCTTGCCAGGCCTGTTCAGTCTCTACCCATTCAGAGTGGAGTCTCTCCCTCTGGGGTCCCAACCCCTTTGAGAACAGGACTCTTCTCTATCTCACCTGGTCCCTGCCTACAAGAATCCAGCCCCCGTCTAGCTGTTCCCTGTATCATTGGTACCCAATGCCTTAGTTCCTCCCAGCCCAGGTTCTTATCCAAGTTAGATAATACTCTGGCTTCGCCTCCATCTTATTCCTGCTCATGCAGTTTCTGATTTGCTTTTTAATTCTTTTCCAGCAGTCTGGTTGCCCAAACTTCTTCTGGAACAACTTGCGCCAGGCCTCCTCTTTTGTTTTAACATACTAGCTCTGTATGTAAGCTCTTAGGTCCTTTCCAGCTGAACTCTAGCCATGGAGCAGGCCCACATCCAAGCTCACTGGGTGTTATGTTTCACCCACACACAGCAATGGCCACATTTTGACATTTGTGGGCCCTGGACACTTTTGCCCTTGGGGTCCCCTTCTTCCATAAATAAATATTTAAAAGTGTATTTTATGACGGCATTGGTATGAAGACTAGATTCATGATTATATATTCCTTACTATATTCACATTATTCTTCTGAGTTTAAAAGAAATTAAAATTAAAACATCTTTGTGGGTCCCTAAAATTGTCATGGGCCCTAGACCCTGTGCCTACTGGGCTTCATGGATATGTGGGCCCTGCACATAACCCTTTTTAAGATGTGACAGCCTTATCCTTTTCTTATGACTTTTTTTTCATTAATAGGATTCATTGTTTTGAGAAGTTTTAGGTTCACAGAAAATTTTGATACATGATTATTAAATAAAGTCGATAGTTTACATTAGGGTTCACTCTTTGTGTTGTACATTCTATGAGTTTTTACAAAGGTATAAGGACATGTTCGTCATCAAAATATCATACAGAGTATTTTGACTGCCCCCCAAATCCTCTGTGCTCTGCCTATTCATCCCTACCCCTTTCACCCCCAACCCCTGGCAACCACTGATTACTTTACTGTCTCCATAGTTTTGCCTTTTCCAGTATGTCATATAGTTGGAATCATACAGCATGTAGCCTTTTCAGATTGTCTTCTTCCACTTCACAATATGCATCTAAGTTCCCTCCATTTCTTTTCATGGCTTCATAGCTCATTTCCTTTTTCACTGACCAGTGTCCATTTTATGGGTGTGCCGCAGGTTGCTCATCCATTTACCTATTAAAGGATATCTTGGTTGCTTTCAAGTTTTGCCAAATATGAATACTGCTATAAGCATTCATGTTCAGGTTTTTGTGTAGACATAAGGCTTCAACTCATTTGAGTAAATAGCAAGGAGCACAGTTGCTGGATCATATGACAAGAGTAGTTAATTTGGTTCTTATAACATTTTTCTTTCTGAAACCTTGCTTTTACTTTTTACACACCCAGCCCACTTGTCTAGGGTATCTAAAAACCCACTGTGATTTTCTCTGCACTTCTCTCTGAAAAGTGTGTGCTTGCTCCCACAATGGGAAGGCCTTCCCATCCACCCAATGTTGCTTTTCTCCTCCATCCTGCCAATAAGTCCATGGGGCTTCTAACTACATCGCATTTCTATTGCTCTACAGTGAATGCTATTATGCTGATGAAAATAGGGGTGAAGCAAGCTTTAAAAGGCCCATTTCTGTTCCATCCAGATCCTGCTAATAGACCAGAATCAAGTTACAGAGCCTCAGATCACAAGTAGAAGAGGAGTTCTGTTTGTTCACAGTGAGGCAACAAGTTCAACACAGCTGAAATTTGGAAAGCTAGAGTTCTTTTGTGTAAAAGGAACTCAGCTAGAGGAGGAAGACAGGAAGGAAGAAAGTGATGAAGGAAGGAAGATGGGAAGGAACGAAGGAAGGAAGGAAGGACGGACGGACGGACGGTCGAACAGTGAGAAAGAAAAGGACAGAAAGGGAATCTTCTTGCTTTATGATTGTTTCCACTGTGAAATGGGGTCCAGAAGAGGAGAGGCGAGCATCAGCATCTCCCTTTGGAAGACTGCAACTCCAGGTTCAGCTTGGAGATCGCCAAATACTGACCTGGTTCAAGTCGGCCAAGACTAGCTAGGTAGTCAGCAATCCAGGGTACATGACGTAGACTTCTGGCATGGCATAGCATCGATTTGGGACTGCAGGTAGTAAGTTTTTCTGTCTTTTATGTGTTCTCACTTGTTTGTGAGTTGGCTCTGATTGAATCTAGATGTGAATATTCGCTTCCAGGCTGCGGATTATGACATAGTTTGTTGGGGTCAATTGGCATGATATTTTGTACTTACGAGTGGAAAAGCTTAACATACTCCATTAATGTTTGTTAAATTATCTACTTGAATATTAGCTAACATATGCATGTTTCATAATTGGGTGGCCGCTATGTTGTAGTAGCAAGTCTTGTTAATCTAGACATGTGGCGTCTTATTGTCTATTGAATTAGTAAATTCTCTGTGACTTACAGAACAGAGAAAGATGTATTCTCTTTTATAATATTTCTTCTAGAACTACTTAAATTATGAGTCAGTGAGAAGATCTTTATTAGACAACTAGGATTAGGAAGGTGTATAGGTTAGCTTTTTCTGTGTAACAAAGGAGCTCATTATAACGACAACCATTTATTTGCTCATGAATTTGTAGGTTGGCAATTTGAGCTGAATCAGTTGGTAAGCTTGTCTCTGCTCCACTTAGTCAGCTTGGCTCATTCCCAAGTTTGGTCTTCATTTGGCGGGGCTGGGATGGCTGAGACTCCTCACCACACCTCTCGACCTCCAGAGGCTAACGTGGACTTGTTCACAAGACAGCGGCATTTTAGGACCTATTCTAAGAACATTCACACTGTTACCTCTGCCACATTCTATTAGTCAAAGCAAGTCACAAGGCCAACACAGATTCAAGAACTGGGAAAATACGCTCCACTTCTTGATGAGAGTTGCTGCAACCAATTTGTGGCTATTCTTAATCAACTCCAGAAGGCTTAATAAGAGCTTTGATAAGGTACTTTCAAGTTTCATAGTTTTATGGTTTTAAAAAGTGGAATTTCTCTTTTATTTACTCTAAGGAATATATATGTGGAATAAGTTTTACTTTGTTTAAAATAAGTAAAAATTGAGAGAAAATTTTATAGAAGAAGAATGAGCTGGGGGCAGGGATCATCTTTCACCCCTTCCACCATTCGTGCATCAGTTTATCCAAAAGGGAGAGGAAGCAGCAACTAATGTATCTGGTAGAAACAAGGAAGAAAAGAACAATTCTAAGAATGGTGGGGTGCAGAAAACTTTCTCGGCAGAGAGACAGTATGAGCCAAGGTCCTGTGGTGGGAGAGACTGAAATACATTGGAGGAAGCCAGTGTGTGGATGCTCCAAGAGCAGAGCTAAAAGGTAAAGCCAGAGAGGTATATAGAAACCAGATGGTCCAGAGCCATAAAGACATTTCATGGAGGTAGATTTACCACGAAGCTAACAAAACCTAAGTTTAAGTTGCCTTCACTTAGGCCCTGCCTTAATGCTTTAACTATTTTTCTCTCAGTAGAGATCATTTTTTTACTCAGCTTTATTGAAGTATAATGGACAAACACAATGATAAGGTATTTAAAGTGGACAACATGATGATTTGATATACGTATACATTGGGAAAGGATTCTCCGCATCAATTTAATGAACACATCTATCATTTCACATATTTCTCATTTCTGTGTCTGTGTTTGAGAATATTTAAGTTCTACTCTCTTAGCAAATTTCTACTATACAATACAATGTTATCAAATAAGTGACCAAGCTATACATTAGATCCTCAGAACTTATCCGTCTTATAACTGAAAGCTTGTACTCTTTTAAAAACTTCTCTCTATTTCCCCCTCCCCCAGCCCTGGCGACCACCATTCTAGTCTCTGTTTCTATGAGTTTGACTTTTTTTTGGATTCCATACACAAGTGATGCCATGCAGTATGTCTTTCTCTAGCTTTCACTTAGCATACTGCCCTCAAGGTCTACCCATGTTCTTGCAAATGGCGGAATTTTCTTCTTTCTCATGGCTGGATAACATTCCATTGTATATATATACTCCATAATCTTTATCCATTTATCTAGTGACAGACACTTCAGTTGTTTTCATGCCTTGCCTATTGTGAATAATGCTGCAATAAACATGGGAGTGCAGATATGTTTTTCATATCCTTTTTCCATTTTCTTTGGATATACACAAAAATGGGATTGTTGTATCATATTATAGCTCTATTTTTAATTTTGGAGGCAACTCCATACTATTTCCCATAGTAGCTGAACCAATTTACATTCCCACCAACGGTGCACAAAGGTTCCCTTTTCTCCACATGCATGCCAAACTTGTTGCCTCTTGTCTTCTTGATGATAGCCATTGTCTCTTTATCTTTGATTTTTGACAAGTTTCCTCATAACGTGTCTTGGAGAAGGTCAATTTGCATTGATATAAACGGGTGATCTATTAGCTTCATGAATTTGAATGTCCAAGTCTCTTCTCAGGTTTGAGAATTTCTCAGCTATTATTTCTTCTTTAGATAAATGTTCTGCCCCCTTCTCCCTCTCTTCTCCTTCTGGAAACCTGTTTATTCTAATGTTGATGTGGTTCATGGAGTCTCATAAATCATGTAAACTTTCTTCATTCTTTTTCCTTTGTTCTCTGATTGGGTTATTTCAAAGTTCCTGTCCTCTAGATAACTTATTCTATCTTCCATTTGGTCTACTCTGGTGCAGATGCTCTCTATTGCATTGCATTTTTCATTTTATTCATTGAATTCTCCAGCTCCAGAATTTCTGTTTGGTTCTTTTTTATGATTTATATCTCTTAGTTAAATTTCTCATGTTGTTTGTGTATTTTTTCCTGATATCATTGAACTGTCTTTCCATGTTTTCTTGTAGCTCACTGAGTTTCCTCAAAACAGCTATTCTTAATTCCTTCTTGGCTAGATCGCAAGATTCTGAGCCTTTGAGCACGGTTATTGGAGAATTATTATCTTTTAGTAATGATATGTTTCCCTGAATCTTCATATTCCTCTCATTTGCATTGCTGCTTTTACATCTGAGTAGTATGAACCTCCTCAAATCTTTACTACTTGCCTTCGGATAGGGTGT